>NW_027442512.1:957613-1276818 GCF_048569485.1 Anomaloglossus baeobatrachus | reverse complement strand
GCTTCAAAATGGCCAAAAGTTGCAATACCCCCCCAACGGAACAATTTCGCCTCAAAATGGCCAAAAATTGTAATACCCCCCCAAAGGAACAATTTCGCCTCAAAATGGGAAAAAATTTCAATACCCCCCAAAGGAACAATTTCACCTCAAAATGGCAAAAAATTGCAATACCCCCCCAAAGGACCAATTTCGCTTCAAAATGCCGAAAAGTTGCAATACCCCCCCAAAAGGTACAATTTCGCTTCAAAATGGCCAAAAGTTGCAATACTCCCCCAAAGGAACAATTTCGCCTCAAAATAAGAAAAAAATTGCAATACCCCCCCAAAGGAACAATTTCGCCTCAAAATGGCAAAAAATTGCAATACCCCCCAAAGGAACAATTTCGCTTCAAAATGGCCAAAAGTTGCAATACCCCCCCAAAGGAACAATTTCGCCTCAAAATGCAGAAAAGTTGCAATACCCCCCCAAAGGTACAATTTCGCTTCAAAATGGCCAAAAGTTGCAATACCCCCCCAAAGGAACAATTTCGCCTCAAAATGCCGAAAAGTTGCAATACCCCCCCAAAGGAACAATTTTGCTTCAAAATGGCCAAAAGTTGCAATACCCCCCCAAAGGAAAAATTTCGCCTCAAAATGAAAAAAAAATTGCAATACCCCCCAAAGGAACAATTTCGCCTCAAAATGCCGAAAAGTTGCAATACCCCCCGAAAGGAACAATTTCGCTTCAAAATGGCCAAAAGTTGCAATACCCCCCCAAAGGAACAATTTCACCTCAAAATGGCAAAAAATTGCAATACCCCCCCAAAGGAACAATTTCGCCTCAAAATGCTGAAAAGTTGCAATACCCCCCAAAGGAACAATTTCGCTTCAAAATGGCCAAAAATTGCAATACCCCCCAAAGGAACAATTTCGCCTCAAAATGCCGAAAAGTTGCAATAGCCCCCCAAAGGAACAATTTCGCTTCAAAATGGCCAAAAGTTGCAATACCCCCCGAAAGGAACAATTTCGCTTCAAAATGGCCAAAAGTTGCAATACCCCCCCAAAGGAATAATTTCACCTCAAAATGGCAAAAAATTGCAATACCCCCCCAAAGGAACAATTTCGCCTCAAAATGCTGAAAAGTTGCAATACCCCCCAAAGGAACAATTTCGCGTCAAAATGGCTAAAAGTTGCAATACCCCCCCAAAGGAACAATTTCGCTTCAAAATGGCCAAAAGTTGCAATACCCCCCCCCCAAAGGAACAATTTCGCCTCAAAATGGCAAAAAATTGCAATACCCTCCAAAGGAACAATTTCGCCTCAAAATGCCGAAAAGTTGCAATACCCCCCAAAAGGAACAATGTCGCCTCAAAATGCCGAAAAGTTGCAATACCCCCCGAAAGGAACAATTTCGCTTCAAATTGGCCAAATGATGCAATACCCCCCCAAAGCAACAATTTCGCCTCAAAATGGCAAAAAATTGCTTACCCCCCCAAAGGAACAATTTCGCCTCAAAATGCCGAAAAGTTGCAATACCCCCTGAAAGGAACAATTTCGCTTCAAAATGGCAAAAAATTGCAATACCCCCCAAAGGAACAATTTCGCTTCAAAATGGCCAAAAGTTGCAATACCCCCCCAAAGGAACAATTTCGCCTCAAAATGCCGAAAAGTTGCAATACCCCCCGAAAGGAAAAATTTCGCTTCAAAATGGCCAAAAGTTGCAATACCTTCCCAAAGGAACAATTTCGCCTCAAAATGGCAAAAAATTGCAATACCCCCCCAAAGGAACAATTTCGCCTCAAAATATTTAAAAATTGTAAAACCCCCCCAAAGGAACAATTTCGCTTCAAAATGGCCAAAAGTTGCAATACCCCCCCAAAGGAACAATTTCGCCTCAAAATGGCAAAAAATTGCAATACCCCCCCAAAGGAACAATTTCGCCTCAAAATGCCGAAAAGTTGCAATACCCCCCGAAAGGAACAATTTCGCTTCAAAATGGCCAAAAGTTGCAATACCCCCCAAAAGGAACAATTTCGCCTCAAAATGCCGAAAAGTTGCAATACCCCCCGAAAGGAACAATTTCGCTTCAAAATGGCCAAAAGTTGCAATACCCCCCAAAGGAACAATTTCACCTCAAAATGGCAAAAAATTGCAATACCCCCCCAAAGGAACAATTTCGCCTCAAAATGCCGAAAAGTTGCAATACCCCCCCAAGGAACAATTTCGCCTCAAAATGCCGAAAAGTTGCAATACCCCACCAAAGGAACAATTTCGCTTCAAAATGGCCAAAAGTTGCAATACCCCCCCAAAGCAACAATTTCACCTCAAAATGGCAAAAAATTGCAATACCCCCCCAAAGGAACAATTTCGCCTCAAAATATCCAATAATTGTAATACCCCCCCAAAGGAACAATTTCGCTTCAATATGGCCAAAAGTTGCAATACCCCCCCAAGGAACAATTTCGCCTCAAAATGGAAAAAAAATTGCAGTACCCCCCAAAGGAACAATTTCGCTTCAAAATGGCCAAAAGTTGCAATACCCCCCCAAAGGAACAATTTCGCCTCAAAATGCCGAAAAGTTGCAATACCCCCCGAAAGGAAAAATTTCGCTTCAAAATGGCCAAAAGTTGCAATACCTTCCCAAAGGAACAATTTCGCCTCAAAATGGCAAAAAATTGCAATACCCCCCCAAAGGAACAATTTCGCCTCAAAATATTTAAAAATTGTAAAACCCCCCCAAAGGAACAATTTCGCTTCAAAATGGCCAAAAGTTGCAATACCCCCCCAAAGGAACAATTTCACCTCAAAATGGCAAAAAATTGCAATACCCCCCCAAAGGAACAATTTTGCCTCAAAATGCTGAAAAGTTGCAATACCCCCCCAAAGGAACAATTTCGCTTCAAAATGGCCAAAACTTGCAATACCCCCCCAAAGGAACAATTTCGCCTCAAAATGCCGAAAAGTTGCAATACCCCCCGAAAGGAACAATTTCGCTTCAAAATGGCTAAAAGTTGCAATACCCCCCCAAAGGAACAATTTCGCCTCAAAATGGCAAAAAATTGCAATACCCCCCCAAAGGAACAATTTCGCCTCAAAATGCCGAAAAGTTGCAATACCCCCCCAAAGGAACAATTTCGCTTCAAAATGGCCAAAAGTTGCAATACCCCCCCAAAGGAACAATTTCGCCTCAAAATGGCAAAAAATTGCAATACCCCCCAAAGGAACAATTTCGCCTCAAAATGGCAAAAAATTGCAATACCCCCCCAAAGGAACAATTTCGCCTCAAAATGCCGAAAAGTTGCAATACCCCCCGAAAGGACCAATTTCGCTTCAAAATGGCCAAAAGTTGCAATACCCCCCCAACGGAACAATTTCGCCTCAAAATGGCCAAAAATTGTAATACCCCCCCAAAGGAACAATTTCGCCTCAAAATGGGAAAAAATTTCAATACCCCCCAAAGGAACAATTTCACCTCAAAATGGCAAAAAATTGCAATACCCCCCCAAAGGACCAATTTCGCTTCAAAATGCCGAAAAGTTGCAATACCCCCCCAAAAGGTACAATTTCGCTTCAAAATGGCCAAAAGTTGCAATACTCCCCCAAAGGAACAATTTCGCCTCAAAATAAGAAAAAAATTGCAATACCCCCCCAAAGGAACAATTTCGCCTCAAAATGGCAAAAAATTGCAATACCCCCCAAAGGAACAATTTCGCTTCAAAATGGCCAAAAGTTGCAATACCCCCCCAAAGGAACAATTTCGCCTCAAAATGCAGAAAAGTTGCAATACCCCCCCAAAGGTACAATTTCGCTTCAAAATGGCCAAAAGTTGCAATACCCCCCCAAAGAAACAATTTCGCCTCAAAATGAAAAAAAAATTGCAATACCCCCACAAAGGAACAATTTCGCCTCAAAATGCCGAAAAGTTGCAATACCCCCCGAAAGGAACAATTTCGCTTCAAAATGGCCAAAAGTTGCAATACCCCCCCAAAGGAACAATTTCGCTTCAAAATGCCGAAAAGTTGCAATACCCCCCCAAAGGAACAATTTCGCTTCAAAATGGCCAAAAGTTGCAATACCCCCCCAAAGGAACAATTTCGCCTCAAAATGGCAAAAAATTTGCAATACCCCCCCAAAGGAACAATTTCGCCTCAAAATGCCGAAAAATTGCAATACCCCCCCAAAGGAACAATTTCGCTTCAAAATGGCCAAAAGTTGCAATACCCCCCAAAGGAACAATTTCGCCTCAAAATGGCAAAAAATTGCAATACCCCCCAAAGGAACAATTTCGCCTCAAAATGCCGAAAAGTTGCAATACCCCCCGAAAGGAACAATTTCGCTTCAAAATGGCAAAAAATTGCAATACCCCCCCAAAGGAACAATTTCGCTTCAAAATGGCCAAAAGTTGCAATACCCCCCGAAAGGAACAATTTCGCTTCAAAATGGCCAAAAGTTGCAATACCCTCCCAAAGGAACAATTTCGCCTCAAAATGGCAAAAAATTGCAATACCCCCCCCAAAGGAACAATTTCGCTTCAAAATGGCCAAAAGTTGCAATACCCCCCGAAAGGAACAATTTCGCTTCAAAATGGCCAAAAGTTGCAATACCCCCCCAAAGGTACAATTTCGCTTAAAAATAGCCAAAAGTTGCAATACCCCCCCAAAGGAACAATTTCGCCTCAAAATGGCAAAAAATTGAAATACCCCCTCCAAAGGAACAATTTCGCCTCAAAATGCCGAAAAGTTGCAATACCCCCCCAAAGGAACAATTTCGCTTCAAAATGGCCAAAAGTTGCAATACCCCCCAAAGGAACAATTTCGCCTCAAAATGGCAAAAAATTGCAATACCCCCCAAAGGAACAATTTCGCCTCAAAATGCCGAAAAGTTGCAATACCCCCCGAAAGGAACAATTTCGCTTCAAAATGGCAAAAAATTGCAATACCCCCCCAAAGGAACAATTTCGCTTCAAAAAGGCCAAAAGTTGCAATACCCCCCCAAAGGAACAATTTCGCTTCAAAATGGCCAAAAGTTGCAATTTCGCCTCAAAATGCCGAAAAGTTGCAATACCCCCCCAAAGGAACAATTTCGCTTAAAAATAGCCAAAAGTTGCAATACCCCCCCAACGGAACAATTTCGCCTCAAAATGGCAAAAAATTGCAATACCCCCCCAAAGGAACAAGTTCGCCTCAAAATGCCGAAAAGTTGCAATACCCCCCCAAAGGAACAATTTTGCTTCAAAATGGCCAAAAGTTGCAATACCCCCCCAAAGGAACAATTTCGCTTCAAAATGGCCAAAAGTTGCAATACCCCCCCAAAGGAACAATTTCGCCTCAAAATGCCGAAAAGTTGCAATACCCCCCAAAGCAACAATTTCACCTCAAAATGGCAAAAAATTGCAATACCCCTCCAAAGGAACAATTTCGCCTCAAAATATCCAAAAATTGTAATACCCCCCCAAAGGAACAATTTCGCTTCAATATGGCCAAAAGTTGCAATACCCCCCGAAAGGAACAATTTCGCCTCAAAATGGAAAAAAAATTGCAATACCCCCCCAAAGGAACAATTTCGCCTCAAAATGCCGAAAAGTTGCAATACCCCCCAAAGGAACAATTTCACTTCAAAATGGCCAAAACTTGCAATACCCCCCCAAAGGAACAATTTCGCCTCAAAATGCCGAAAAGTTGCAATACCCCCCGAAAGGAACAATTTCGCTTCAAAATGGCTAAAAGTTGCAATACCCCCCCAAAGGAACAATTTCGCCTCAAAATGGCAAAAAATTGCAATACCCCCCCAAAGGAACAATTTCGCCTCAAAATGCCGAAAAGTTGCAATACCCCCCCAAAGGAACAATTTCGCTTCAAAATGGCCAAAAGTTGCAATACCCCCCCAAAGGAACAATTTCGCCTCAAAATGGCAAAAAATTGCAATACCCCCCAAAGGAACAATTTCGCCTCAAAATGGCAAAAAATTGCAATACCCCCCCAAAGGAACAATTTCGCCTCAAAATGCCGAAAAGTTGCAATACCCCCCGAAAGGAACAATTTCGCTTCAAAATGGCCAAAAGTTGCAATACCCCCCCAAAGGAAAAATGTCACCTCAAAATGGCAAAAAATTGCAATACCCCCCCAAAGGAACAATTTCGCCTCAAAATGCTGAAAAGTTGCAATACCCCCCCAAGGAACAATTTCGCTTCAAAATGGCCAAAAGTTGCAATACCCCCCGAAAGGAACAATTTCGCTTCAAAATGGCCAAAAGTTGCAATACCCCCCCAAAGGAACAATTTCGCTTCAAAATGGCCAAAAGTTGCAATACCCCCCAAAGGAACAATTTCGCCTCAAAATGGCAAAAAATTGCAATACCCCCCAAAGGAACAATTTCGCCTCAAAATGGCAAAAAATTGCAATACCCCCCGAAAGGAACAATTTCGCTTCAAAATGGCCAAAAGTTGCAATACCCCCCCAAAGGAACAATTTCACCTAAAAATGGCAAAAAATTGCAATACCCCCCCAAAGGAACAATTTCGCTTCAAAATGGCCAAAAGTTGCAATACCCCCCCAAAGGAACAATTTCGCCTCAAAATGCCGAAAAGTTGCAATACCCCCCCCAAAGGAACAATTTCGCCTCAAAATGCCGAAAAGTTGCAATACCCCCCCAAAGGAACAATTTCGCTTCAAAATGGCCAAAAGTTGCAATACCCCCCCAAAGGAACAATTTCTCCTCAAAATGGCAAAAAATTGCAATACCCCCCAAAGCAACAATTTCACCTCAAAATATCCAAAAATTGTAATACCCCCCCAAAGGAACAATTTCACTTCAATATGGCCAAAAGTTGCAATAACCCCCCAAAGGAACAATTTCGCCTCAAAATGGAAAAAAAATTGCAATACCCCCCCAAAGGAACAATTTCGCCTCAAAATGCCGAAAAGTTGCAATACCCCCCGAAAGGAACAATTTCGCTTCAAAATGGCCAAAAGTTGCAATACCCCCCCAAATGAACAATTTCGCTTCAAAATGCCGAAAAGTTGCAATACCCCCCGAAAGGAACAATTTCGCTTTAAAATGGCCAAAAGTTGCAATACCCCCCCAAAGGAACAATTTCGCTTCAAAATGGCCAAAAGTTGCAATACCCCCCCAAAGGAACAATTTCGCCTCAAAATGGCAAAAAATTGCAATACCCCCCAAAGGAACAATTTCGCCTCAAAATGACAAAAAATTGCAATACCCCCCCAAAGGAACAATTTCGCCTCAAAATGCCGAAAAGTTGCAATACCCCCCGAAAGGAACAATTTCGCTTGAAAATGGCCAAAAGTTGCAATACCCCCCCAAAGGAACAATTTCGCCTCAAAATGGCAAAAAATTGCAATACCCCCCCAAAGGAACAATTTCGCCTCAAAATGCCGAAAAGTTGCAATACCCCCCCAAAGGAACAATTTCGCTTCAAAATGGCCAAAAGTTGCACTACCCCCCCAAAGGAACAATTTCGCCTCAAAATGGCAAAAAATTGCAATACCCCCCAAAGGAACAATTTCGCCTCAAAATGCCGAAAAGTTGCAATACCCCCCCAAAGGAACAATTTCGCTTCAAAATGGCCAAAAGTTGCAATACCCCCCCAAAGGAACAATTTCGCCTCAAAATGCCGAAAAGTTGCAATACCCCCCCAAAGGAACAATTTCGCTTCAAAATGGCCAAAAGTTGCAATACCCCCCCAAAGGAAAAATTTCGCCTCAAAATGAAAAAAAAATTGCAATACCCCCCAAAGGAACAATTTCGCCTCAAAATGCCGAAAAGTTGCAATACCCCCCAAAAGGAACAATTTCGCTTCAAAATGGCCAAAAGTTGCAATACCCCCCCAAAGGAACAATTTCACCTCAAAATGGCAAAAAATTGCAATACCCCCCCAAAGGAACAATTTCGCCTCAAAATGCTGAAAAGTTGCAATACCCCCAAAGGAACAATTTCGCTTCAAAATGGCCAAAAATTGCAATACCCCCCAAAGGAACAATTTCGCCTCAAAATGCCGAAAAGTTGCAATAGCCCCCCAAAGGAACAATTTCGCTTCAAAATGGCCAAAAGTTGCAATACCCCCCGAAAGGAACAATTTCGCTTCAAAATGGCCAAAAGTTGCAATACCCCCCCAAAGGAATAATTTCACCTCAAAATGGCAAAAAATTGCAATACCCCCCCAAAGGAACAATTTCGCCTCAAAATGGCTAAAAGTTGCAATACCCCCCCAAAGGAACAATTTCGCTTCAAAATGGCCAAAAGTTGCAATACCCCCCCCAAAGGAACAATTTCGCCTCAAAATGGCAAAAAATTGCAATACCCTCAAAAAGGAACAATTTCGCCTCAAAATGCCGAAAAGTTGCAATACCCCCCGAAAGGAACAATTTTGCTTCAAAATGGCCAAAAGTTGCAATACCCCCCCAAAGGAACAATTTCGCTTTAAAATGGCAAAAAATTGCAATACCCCCCCAAAGGAACAATTTCGCCTCAAAATGCCGAAAAGTTGCAATACCCCCCGAAAGGAACAATTTCGCATCAAAATGGCCAAAAGTTGCAATACCCCCCAAAAGGAACAATGTCGCCTCAAAATGCCGAAAAGTTGCAATACCCCCCGAAAGGAACAATTTCGCTTCAAATTGGCCAAATGATGCAATACCCCCCCAAAGCAACAATTTCGCCTCAAAATGGCAAAAAATTGCTTACCCCCCCAAAGGAACAATTTCGCCTCAAAATGCCGAAAAGTTGCAATACCCCCTGAAAGGAACAATTTCGCTTCAAAATGGCAAAAAATTGCAATACCCCCCAAAGGAACAATTTCGCTTCAAAATGGCCAAAAGTTGCAATACCCCCCAAAGGAACAATTTCGCCTCAAAATGCCGAAAAGTTGCAATACCCCCCGAAAGGAAAAATTTCGCTTCAAAATGGCCAAAAGTTGCAATACCTTCCCAAAGGAACAATTTCGCCTCAAAATGGCAAAAAATTGCAATACCCCCCCAAAGGAACAATTTCACCTCAAAATGGCAAAAAATTGCAATACCCCCCCAAAGGAACAATTTCGCCTCAAAATGCTGAAAAGTTGCAATACCCCCAAAGGAACAATTTCGCTTCAAAATGGCCAAAAATTGCAATACCCCCCAAAGGAACAATTTCGCCTCAAAATGCCGAAAAGTTGCAATAGCCCCCCAAAGGAACAATTTCGCTTCAAAATGGCCAAAAGTTGCAATACCCCCCGAAAGGAACAATTTCGCTTCAAAATGGCCAAAAGTTGCAATACCCCCCCAAAGGAATAATTTCACCTCAAAATGGCAAAAAATTGCAATACCCCCCCAAAGGAACAATTTCGCCTCAAAATGGCTAAAAGTTGCAATACCCCCCCAAAGGAACAATTTCGCTTCAAAATGGCCAAAAGTTGCAATACCCCCCCCAAAGGAACAATTTCGCCTCAAAATGGCAAAAAATTGCAATACCCTCAAAAAGGAACAATTTCGCCTCAAAATGCCGAAAAGTTGCAATACCCCCCGAAAGGAACAATTTTGCTTCAAAATGGCCAAAAGTTGCAATACCCCCCCAAAGGAACAATTTCGCTTTAAAATGGCAAAAAATTGCAATACCCCCCCAAAGGAACAATTTCGCCTCAAAATGCCGAAAAGTTGCAATACCCCCCGAAAGGAACAATTTCGCATCAAAATGGCCAAAAGTTGCAATACCCCCCAAAAGGAACAATGTCGCCTCAAAATGCCGAAAAGTTGCAATACCCCCCGAAAGGAACAATTTCGCTTCAAATTGGCCAAATGATGCAATACCCCCCCAAAGCAACAATTTCGCCTCAAAATGGCAAAAAATTGCTTACCCCCCCAAAGGAACAATTTCGCCTCAAAATGCCGAAAAGTTGCAATACCCCCTGAAAGGAACAATTTCGCTTCAAAATGGCAAAAAATTGCAATACCCCCCAAAGGAACAATTTCGCTTCAAAATGGCCAAAAGTTGCAATACCCCCCCAAAGGAACAATTTCGCCTCAAAATGCCGAAAAGTTGCAATACCCCCCGAAAGGAAAAATTTCGCTTCAAAATGGCCAAAAGTTGCAATACCTTCCCAAAGGAACAATTTCGCCTCAAAATGGCAAAAAATTGCAATACCCCCCCAAAGGAACAATTTCGCCTCAAAATATTTAAAAATTGTAAAACCCCCCCAAAGGAACAATTTCGCTTCAAAATGGCCAAAAGTTGCAATACCCCCCCAAAGGAACAATTTCGCTTCAAAATGCCGAAAAGTTGCAATACCCCCCGAAAGGAACAATTTCGCTTTAAAATGGCCAAAAGTTGCAATACCCCCCCAAAGGAACAATTTCGCTTCAAAATGGCCAAAAGTTGCAATACCCCCCCAAAGGAACAATTTCGCCTCAAAATGGCAAAAAATTGCAATACCCCCCAAAGGAACAATTTCGCCTCAAAATGGCAAAAAATTGCAATACCCCCCCAAAGGAACAATTTCGCCTCAAAATGCCGAAAAGTTGCAATACCCCCCGAAAGGAACAATTTCGCTTGAAAATGGCCAAAAGTTGCAATACCCCCCCAAAGGAACAATTTCGCCTCAAAATGGCAAAAAATTGCAATACCCCCCCAAAGGAACAATTTCGCCTCAAAATGCCGAAAAGTTGCAATACCCCCCCAAATGAACAATTTCGCTTCAAAATGGCCAAAAGTTGCACTACCCCCCCAAAGGAACAATTTCGCCTCAAAATGGCAAAAAATTGCAATACCCCCCAAAGGAACAATTTCGCCTCAAAATGCCGAAAAGTTGCAATACCCCCCCAAAGGAACAATTTCGCTTCAAAATGGCCAAAAGTTGCAATACCCCCCCAAAGGAACAATTTCGCCTCAAAATGCCGAAAAGTTGCAATACCCCCCCAAAGGAACAATTTTGCTTCAAAATGGCCAAAAGTTGCAATACCCCCCCAAAGGAAAAATTTCGCCTCAAAATGAAAAAAAAATTGCAATACCCCCCAAAGGAACAATTTCGCCTCAAAATGCCGAAAAGTTGCAATACCCCCCGAAAGGAACAATTTCGCTTCAAAATGGCCAAAAGTTGCAATACCCCCCCAAAGGAACAATTTCACCTCAAAATGGCAAAAAATTGCAATACCCCCCCAAAGGAACAATTTCGCCTCAAAATGCTGAAAAGTTGCAATACCCCCCAAAGGAACAATTTCGCTTCAAAATGGCCAAAAATTGCAATACCCCCCAAAGGAACAATTTCGCCTCAAAATGCCGAAAAGTTGCAATAGCCCCCCAAAGGAACAATTTCGCTTCAAAATGGCCAAAAGTTGCAATACCCCCCGAAAGGAACAATTTCGCTTCAAAATGGCCAAAAGTTGCAATACCCCCCCAAAGGAATAATTTCACCTCAAAATGGCAAAAAATTGCAATACCCCCCCAAAGGAACAATTTCGCCTCAAAATGCTGAAAAGTTGCAATACCCCCCAAAGGAACAATTTCGCGTCAAAATGGCTAAAAGTTGCAATACCCCCCCAAAGGAACAATTTCGCTTCAAAATGGCCAAAAGTTGCAATACCCCCCCCCCCAAAGGAACAATTTCGCCTCAAAATGGCAAAAAATTGCAATACCCTCCAAAGGAACAATTTCGCCTCAAAATGCCGAAAAGTTGCAATACCCCCCAAAAGGAACAATGTCGCCTCAAAATGCCGAAAAGTTGCAATACCCCCCGAAAGGAACAATTTCGCTTCAAATTGGCCAAATGATGCAATACCCCCCCAAAGCAACAATTTCGCCTCAAAATGGCAAAAAATTGCTTACCCCCCCAAAGGAACAATTTCGCCTCAAAATGCCGAAAAGTTGCAATACCCCCTGAAAGGAACAATTTCGCTTCAAAATGGCAAAAAATTGCAATACCCCCCAAAGGAACAATTTCGCTTCAAAATGGCCAAAAGTTGCAATACCCCCCCAAAGGAACAATTTCGCCTCAAAATGCCGAAAAGTTGCAATACCCCCCGAAAGGAAAAATTTCGCTTCAAAATGGCCAAAAGTTGCAATACCTTCCCAAAGGAACAATTTCGCCTCAAAATGGCAAAAAATTGCAATACCCCCCCAAAGGAACAATTTCGCCTCAAAATATTTAAAAATTGTAAAACCCCCCCAAAGGAACAATTTCGCTTCAAAATGGCCAAAAGTTGCAATACCCCCCCAAAGGAACAATTTCGCCTCAAAATGGCAAAAAATTGCAATACCCCCCCAAAGGAACAATTTCGCCTCAAAATGCCGAAAAGTTGCAATACCCCCCGAAAGGAACAATTTCGCTTCAAAATGGCCAAAAGTTGCAATACCCCCCAAAAGGAACAATTTCGCCTCAAAATGCCGAAAAGTTGCAATACCCCCCGAAAGGAACAATTTCGCTTCAAAATGGCCAAAAGTTGCAATACCCCCCAAAGGAACAATTTCACCTCAAAATGGCAAAAAATTGCAATACCCCCCCAAAGGAACAATTTCGCCTCAAAATGCCGAAAAGTTGCAATACCCCCCCAAGGAACAATTTCGCCTCAAAATGCCGAAAAGTTGCAATACCCCACCAAAGGAACAATTTCGCTTCAAAATGGCCAAAAGTTGCAATACCCCCCCAAAGCAACAATTTCACCTCAAAATGGCAAAAAATTGCAATACCCCCCCAAAGGAACAATTTCGCCTCAAAATATCCAATAATTGTAATACCCCCCCAAAGGAACAATTTCGCTTCAATATGGCCAAAAGTTGCAATACCCCCCCAAGGAACAATTTCGCCTCAAAATGGAAAAAAAATTGCAGTACCCCCCAAAGGAACAATTTCGCTTCAAAATGGCCAAAAGTTGCAATACCCCCCCAAAGGAACAATTTCGCCTCAAAATGCCGAAAAGTTGCAATACCCCCCGAAAGGAAAAATTTCGCTTCAAAATGGCCAAAAGTTGCAATACCTTCCCAAAGGAACAATTTCGCCTCAAAATGGCAAAAAATTGCAATACCCCCCCAAAGGAACAATTTCGCCTCAAAATATTTAAAAATTGTAAAACCCCCCAAAGGAACAATTTCGCTTCAAAATGGCCAAAAGTTGCAATACCCCCCCAAAGGAACAATTTCACCTCAAAATGGCAAAAAATTGCAATACCCCCCCAAAGGAACAATTTTGCCTCAAAATGCTGAAAAGTTGCAATACCCCCCCAAAGGAACAATTTCGCTTCAAAATGGCCAAAAGTTGCAATACCCCCCCAAAGGAACAATTTCGCTTCAAAATGCCGAAAAGTTGCAATACCCCCCGAAAGGAACAATTTCGCTTCAAAATGGCCAAAAGTTGCAATACCCCCCCAAAGGAACAATTTCGCTTCAAAATGGCCAAAAGTTGCAATACCCCCCCAAAGGAAAAATTTCGCCTCAAAATGGCAAAAAATTGCAATACCCCCCAAAGGACCAATTTCGCCTCAAAATGGCAAAAAATTGCAATAGCCCCCCAAAGGAACAATTTCGCTTCAAAATGGCCAAAAGTTGCAATACCCCCCCAAAGGAAAAATTTCGCCTCAAAATGAAAAAAAAATTGCAATACCCCCAAAGGAACAATTTCGCCTCAAAATGCCGAAAAGTTGATATATCCCCGAAAGGAACAATTTCGCTTCAAAATGGCCAAAAGTTGCAATACCCCCCAAAAGGAACAATTTCGCCTCAAAATGCCAAAAAGTTGCAATACCCCCCGAAAGGAACAATTTCGCTTCAAAATGGCCAAAAGTTGCAATACCCCCCCCAAAGGAACAATTTCGCCTCCAAATTCCGAAAAGTTGCAATACCCCCCCAAAGGAACAATTTCGCCACAAAATGCCGAAAAGTTGCAATACCCCCCCAAAGGAACAATTTCGCTTCAAAATTGCCAAAAGTTGCAATACCCCCCCAAAGGAACAATTTCTCCTCAAAATGGCAAAAAATTGCAATACCCTACCAAAGCAACAATTTCACCTCAAAATGGCAAAAAATTGCAATACCCCCCCAAAGGAACAATTTCGCCTCAAAATATCCAAAAATTGTAATACCGCCCCAAAGGAACAATTTCGCTTCAAAATAGCCAAAAGTTGCAATACCCCCCCAAAGGAACAATTTCGCTTCAAAATGGCCAAAAGTTGCAATACCCCCCCAAAGGAACAATTTCGCTTCAAAATGCCGAAAAGTTGCAATACCCCCCGAAAGGAACAATTTCGCTTCAAAATGGCCAAAAGTTGCAATACCCCCCCAAAGGAACAATTTCGCTTCAAAATGGCCAAAAGTTGCAATACCCCCCCAAAGGAACAATTTCGCCTCAAAATGGCAAAAAATTGCAATACCCCCCAAAGGAACAATTTCGCCTCAAAATGGCAAAAAATTGCAATACCCCCCCAAAGGAACAATTTCGCCTCAAAATGCCGAAAAGTTGCAATAGCCCCCCCAAAGGAACAATTTCGCTTCAAAATGGCCAAAAGTTGCAATACCCCCCAAAGGAACAATTTCACCTCAAAATGGCAAAAAATTGCAATACCCCCCCAAAGGAACAATTTCGCCTCAAAATGCTGAAAAGTTGCAATACCCCCCCAAAGGAACAATTTCGCTTCAAAATGGCCAAAAGTTGCAATACCCCCCAAAGGAACAATTTCGCTTCAAAATGGCCAAAAGTTGCAATACCCCCCCAAAGGAACAATTTCGCCTCAAAATGGCAAAAAATTGCAATACCCTCCAAAGGAACAATTTCGCCTCAAAATGCCGAAAAGTTGCAATACCCCCCGAAAGGAACAATTTTGCTTCAAAATGGCCAAAAGTTGCAATACCCCCCTAAAGGAACAATTTCACTTTAAAATGACAAAAAATTGCAATACCCCCCGAAAGGAACAATTTCGCTTCAAAATGGCCAAAAGTTGCAATACCCCCCAAAAGGAACAATTTCGCCTTAAAATGCCGAAAAGTTGCAATACCCCCCGAAAGGAACAATTTCGCTTCAAATTGGCCAAAAGATGCAATACCCTCCCAAAGCAACAATTTCGCCTCAAAATGGCAAAAAATTGCTTACCCCCCAAAGGAACAATTTCGCCTCAAAATGCCGAAAAGTTGCAATACCCCCTGAAAAGAACAATTTCGCTTCAAAATGGCAAAAAATTGCAATACCCCCCAAAGGAACAATTTCGCTTCAAAATGGCCAAAAGTTGCAATACCCCCCCAAAGGAACAATTTCGCCTCAAAATGGCAAAAAATTGCAATACCTCCCCAAAAGAACAATTTCGCCTCAAAATATCCAAAAATTGTAAAACCCCCCCAAAGGAACAATTTCGCTTCAAAATGGCCAAAAGTTGCAATACCCCCCCAAAGGAACAATTTCGCCTCAAAATGGCAAAAAATTGCAATACCCCCCCAAAGGAACAATTTCGCCTCAAAATGCCGAAAAGTTGCAATACCCCCCGAAAGGAACAATTTCGGTTCAAAATGGCCAAAAGTTGCAATACCCCCCAAAAGGAACAATTTCGCCTCAAAATGCCGAAAAGTCGCAATACCCCCCGAAAGGAACAATTTCGCTTCAAAATGGCCAAAAGTTGCAATACCCCCCAAAGGAACAATTTCACCTCAAAATGGCAAAAAATTGCAATACCCCCCCCCAAAGGAACAATTTCGCCTCAAAATGCCGAAAAGTTGCAATACCCCCCCCAAAGGAACAATTTCGCCTCAAAATGCCGAAAAGTTGCAATACCCCCCCAAAGGAGCAATTTCGCTTCAAAATGGCCAAAAGTTGCAATACCTCCCCAAAGGAACAATTTCTCCTCAAAATGGCAAAAAATTGCAATACCCCCCCCAAAGCAACAATTTCACCTCAAAATGGCAAAAAATTGCAATACCCCCCCAAAGGAACAATTTCGCCTCAAAATATCCAAAAATTGTAATACCCCCCCGAAAGGAACAATTTCGCTTTAAATTGGCCAAAAGATGCAATACCCCCCCAAAGCAACAATTTCGCCTCAAAATGGCAAAAAATTGCTTACCCCCCCAAAGGAACAATTTCGCCTCAAAATATCCAAAAATTGTAAAACCCCCCCAAAGGAACAATTTCGCTTCAAAATGGCCAAAAGTTGCAATACCCCCCCAAAGGAACAATTTCGCCTCAAAATGGCAAAAAATTGCAATACCCCCCCAAAGGAACAATTTCGCCTCAAAATGCCGAAAAGTTGCAATACCCCCCGAAAGGAACAATTTTGCTTCAAAATGGCCAAAAGTTGCAATACCCCCCAAAAGGAACAATTTCGCCTCAAAATGCCGAAAAGTCGCAATACCCCCCGAAAGGAACAATTTCGCTTCAAAATGGCCAAAAGTTGCAATACCCCCCAAAGGAACAATTTCACCTCAAAATGGCAAAAAATTGCAATACCCCCCCCAAAGGAACAATTTCGCCTCAAAATGCCGAAAAGTTGCAATACCCCCCCAAAGGAACAATTTCGCTTCAAAATGGCCAAAAGTTGCAATACCCCCCCAAAGGAACAATTTCTCCTCAAAATGGCAAAAAATTGCAATACCCCCCCAAAGCAACAATTTCACCTCAAAATGGCAAAAAATTGCAATACCCCCCAAAGGAACAATTTCGCCTCAAAATATCCAAAAATTGTAATACCCCCCCAAAGGAACAATTTCGCTTCAATATGGCCAAAAGTTGCAATAACCCCCAAAGGAACAATTTCGCCTCAAAATGGAAAAAAAATTGCAATACCCCCCCAAAGGAACAATTTCGCCTGAAAATGCCGATAAGTTGCAATACCCCCCGAAAGGAACAATTTCGCTTCAAAATGGCCAAAAGTTGCAATACCCCCCAAAGGAACAATTTCGCCTCAAAATGGCAAAAAATTAAAATACCCCCCCAAAGGAACAATTTCACTTCAAAATGGCCAAAACTTGCAATACCCCCCCAAAGGAACAATTTCGCCTCAAAATGCCGAAAAGTTGCAATACCCCCCGAAAGGAACAATTTCGCTTCAAAATGGCCAAAAGTTGCAATACCCCCCCAAAGGAACAATTTCGCCTCAAAATGGCAAAAAATTGCAATACCCCCCCAAAAGAACAATTTCGCCTCAAAATGCCGAAAAATTGCAATACCCCCCCAAAGGAACAATTTCGCATCAAAATGGCCAAAAGTTGCAATACCCCCCCAAAGGAACAATTTCGCCTCAAAATGGCAAAAAATTGCAATACCCCCGAAAGGAACAATTTCGCCTCAAAATGGCAAAAAATTGCAATACCCCCCCAAAGGAACAATTTCGCCTCAAAATGCCGAAAAGTTGCAATACCCCCCCAAAGGAACAATTTCGCCTCAAAATGGCAAAAAATTGCATTACCCCCCCAAAGGAACAATTTCGCTTCAAAATGCCAAAAAGTTGCAATACCCCCCAAAGGAACAATTTCGCTTCAAAATGGCCAAAAGTTGCAATACCCCCCCAAAGGAACAATTTCGCCTCAAAATGGCAAAAAATTGCAATACCCCCCCAAAGGAACAATTTCGCCTCAAAATGCCGAAAAGTTGCAATACCCCCCCAAAGGAACAATTTCGCTTCAAAATGGCAAAAGTTGCTTTACCCCCCAAAGGAACAATTTCGCCTCAAAATGGCAAAAAATTGCAATACCCCCCAAAGGAACAATTTTGCCTCAAAATGCCGAAAAGTTGCAATACCCCCCGAAAGGAACAATTTCGCTTCAAAATGGCAAAAAATTGCAATACCCCCCCAAAGGAACAATTTCGCCTCAAAATGGCAAAAAATTGCAATACCCCCCCAAAGGAACAATTTCGCCTCAAAATGCCGAAAAGTTGCAATACCCCCCCAAAGGAACAATTTTGCTTCAAAATGGCCAAAAGTTGCAATACCCCCCCAAAGAAACAATTTCGCTTCAAAATGGCCAAAAGTTGCAATACCCCCCCAAAGGAACAATTTCGCCTCAAAATGCCGAAAAGTTGCAATACCCCCCAAAGCAACAATTTCACCTCAAAATGGCAAAAAATTGCAATACCCTCCCAAAGGAACAATTTCGCCTCAAAATATCCAAAAATTGTAATACCCCCCAAAGGAACAATTTTGCTTCAAAATGGCAAAAAATTGCAATACCCCCCCAAAGGAACAATTTCACTTCAAAATGGCCAAACCTTGCAATACCCCCCCAAAGGAACAATTTCGCCTCAAAATGCCGAAAAGTTGCAATACCCCCCGAAAGGAACAATTTCGCTTCAAAATGGCCAAAAGTTGCAATACCCCCCCAAAGGAACAATGTCGCCTCAAAATGGCAAAAAATTGCAATACCCCCCCAAAGGAACAATTTCGCCTCAAAATGCCGAAAAGTTGCAATACCCCCCCAAAGGAACAATTTCGCTTCAAAATGGCCAAAAGTTGCAATTCCCCCCAAAGGAACAATTTCGCCTCAAAATGGCAAAAAATTGCAATACCCCCCAAAGGAACAATTTCGCCTCAAAATGGCAAAAAATTGCAATACCCCCCCAAAGGAACAATTTCGCCTCAAAATGCCGAAAAGTTGCAATACCCCCCCAAAGGAACAATTTCGCCTCAAAATGGCAAAAAATTGCTTACCCCCTGAAAGGAACAATTTCGCTTCAAAATGGCAAAAAATTGCAATACCCCCCAAAGGAACAATTTCGCTTCAAAATGGCCAAAAGTTGCAATACCCCCCCAAAGGAACAATTTCGCCTCAAAATGCCGAAAAGTTGCAATACCCCCCGAAAGGAACAATTTCGCTTCAAAATGGCCAAAAGTTGCATTACCTTCCCAAAGGAACAATTTCGCCTCAAAATGGCAAAAAATTGCAATACCCCCCCAAAGGAACAATATCGCCTCAAAATATCCAAAAATTGTAAAACCCCCCCAAAGGAACAATTTCGCTTCAAAATGGCCAAAAGTTGCAATACCCCCCCAAAGGAACAATTTCGCCTCAAAATGGCAAAAAATTGCAATACCCCCCAAAGGAACAATTTCGCCTCAAAATGCCGAAAAGTTGCAATACCCCCCGAAAGGAACAATTTCGCTTTAAAATGGCCAAAAGTTGCAATACCCCCCAAAAGGAACAATTTCGCCTCAAAATGCTGAAAAGTTGCAATACCCCCCGAAAGGAACAATTTCGCTTCAAAATGGCCAAAAGTTGCAATACCCCCCAAAGGAACAATTTCACCTCAAAATGGCAAAAAATTGCAATACCCCCCCAAAGGAACAATTTCGCCTCAAAATGCCGAAAAGTTGCAATACCCCCCCCAAAGGAACAATTTCGCCTCAAAATGCCGAAAAGTTGCAATACCCCCCCAAAGGAACAATTTCGCTTCAAAATGGCCAAAAGTTGCAATACCCCCCCAAAGGAACAATTTCTCCTCAAAATGGCAAAAAATTGCAATACCCCCCCAAAGCAACAATTTCACCTCAAAATGGCAAAAAATTGCAATACCCCCCCAAAGGAACAATTTCGCCTCAAAATATCCAAAAATTGTAATACCCCCCCAAAGGAACAATTTCACTTCAATATGGCCAAAAGTTGCAATACCCCCCCAAAGGAACAATTTCGCCTCAAAATGGAAAAAAAATTGCAATACCCCCCCAAAGGAACAATTTCGCCTCAAAATGCCGAAAAGTTGCAATACCCCCCGAAAGGAACAACTTCGCTTCAAAATGGCCAAAAGTTGCAATACCCCCCCAAAGGAACAATTTCGCTTCAAAATGCCGAAAAGTTGCAATACCCCCCGAAAGGAACAATTTCGCTTTAAAATGGCCAAAAGTTGCAATACCCCCCCAAAGGAACAATTTCGCTTCAAAATGGCCAAAAGTTGCAATACCCCCCCAAAGGAACAATTTCGCCTCAAAATGGCAAAAAATTGCAATACCCCCCAAAGGAACAATTTCGCCTCAAAATGGCAAAAAATTGCAATACCCCCCCAAAGGAACAATTTCGCCTCAAAATGCCGAAAAGTTGCAATACCCCCCGAAAGGAACAATTTCGCTTGAAAATGGCCAAAAGTTGCAATACCCCCCCAAAGGAACAATTTCGCCTCAAAATGGCAAAAAATTGCAATACCCCCCCAAAGGAAGAATTTCTCCTCAAAATGCCGAAAAGTTGCAATACCCCCCCAAAGGAACAATTTCGCTTCAAAATGGCCAAAAGTTGCACTACCCCCCCAAAGGAACAATTTCGCCTCAAAATGGCAAAAAATTGCAATACCCCCCAAAGGAACAATTTCGCCTCAAAATGCCGAAAAGTTGCAATACCCCCCCAAAGGAACAATTTCGCTTCAAAATGGCCAAAAGTTGCAATACCCCCCAAAGGAACAATTTCGCCTCAAAATGCCGAAAAGTTGCAATACCCCCCCAAAGGAACAATTTCGCTTCAAAATGGCCAAAAGTTGCAATACCCCCCCAAAGGAAAAATTTCGCCTCAAAATGAAAAAAAAATTGCAATACCCCCCAAAGGAACAATTTCGCCTCAAAATGCCGAAAAGTTGCAATACCCCACGAAAGGAACAATTTCGCTTCAAAATGGCCAAAAGTTGCAATACCCCCCCAAAGGAACAATTTCACCTCAAAATGGCAAAAAATTGCAATACCCCCCCAAAGGAACAATTTCGCCTCAAAATGCTGAAAAGTTGCAATACCCCCAAAGGAACAATTTCGCTTCAAAATGGCCAAAAATTGCAATACCCCCCAAAGGAACAATTTCGCCTCAAAATGCCGAAAAGTTGCAATAGCCCCCCAAAGGAACAATTTCGCTTCAAAATGGCCAAAAGTTGCAATACCCCCCGAAAGGAACAATTTCGCTTCAAAATGGCCAAAAGTTGCAATACCCCCCGAAAGGAATAATTTCACCTCAAAATGGCAAAAAATTGCAATACCCCCCCAAAGGAACAATTTCGCCTCAAAATGCTGAAAAGTTGCAATACCCCCCAAAGGAACAATTTCGCGTCAAAATGGCTAAAAGTTGCAATACCCCCCCAAAGGAACAATTTCGCTTCAAAATGGCCAAAAGTTGCAATACCCCCCCCCCAAAGGAACAATTTCGCCTCAAAATGGCAAAAAATTGCAATACCCTCCAAAGGAACAATTTCGCCTCAAAATGCCGAAAAGTTGCAATACCCCCCGAAAGGAACAATTTTGCTTCAAAATGGCCAAAAGTTGCAATACCCCCCCAAAGGAACAATTTCGCTTTAAAATGGCAAAAAATTGCAATACCCCCCCAAAGGAACAATTTCGCCTCAAAATGCCGAAAAGTTGCAATACCCCCCGAAAGGAACAATTTCGCATCAAAATGGCCAAAAGTTGCAATACCCCCCAAAAGGAACAATGTCGCCTCAAAATGCCGAAAAGTTGCAATACCCCCCGAAAGGAACAATTTCGCTTCAAATTGGCCAAATGATGCAATACCCCCCCAAAGCAATAATTTCGCCTCAAAATGGCAAAAAATTGCTTACCCCCCCAAAGGAACAATTTCGCCTCAAAATGCCGAAAAGTTGCAATACCCCCTCAAAGGAACAATTTCGCCTCAAAATGCCGAAAAGTTGCAATACCCCCCAAAGGAACAATTTCGCTTCAAATTGGCCAAATGATGCAATACCCCCCCAAAGCAACAATTTCGCCTCAAAATGGCAAAAAATTGCAATACCCCCCAAAGGAACAATTTCGCTTCAAAATGGCCAAAAGTTGCAATACCCCCCCAAAGGAACAATTTCGCCTCAAAATGCCGAAAAGTTGCAATACCCCCCGAAAGGAAAAATTTCGCTTCAAAATGGCCATAAGTTGCAATACCTTCCCAAAGGAACAATTTCGCCTCAAAATGGCAAAAAATTGCAATACCCCCCCAAAGGAACAATTTCGCCTCAAAATATTTAAAAATTGTAAAACCCCCCCAAAGGAACAATTTCGCTTCAAAATGGCCAAAAGTTGCAATACCCCCCCAAAGGAACAATTTCGCTTCAAAATGCCGAAAAGTTGCAATACCCCCCGAAAGGAACAATTTCGCTTTAAAATGGCCAAAAGTTGCAATACCCCCCCAAAGGAACAATTTCGCTTCAAAATGGCCAAAAGTTGCAATACCCCCCCAAAGGAACAATTTCGCCTCAAAATGGCAAAAAATTGCAATACCCCCCCAAAGGAACAATTTCGCCTCAAAATGGCAAAAAATTGCAATACCCCCCCAAAGGAACAATTTCGCCTCAAAATGCCGAAAAGTTGCAATACCCCCCGAAAGGAACAATTTCGCTTGAAAATGGCCAAAAGTTGCAATACCCCCCCAAAGGAACAATTTCGCCTCAAAATGGCAAAAAATTGCAATACCCCCCCAAAGGAACAATTTCGCCTCAAAATGCCGAAAAGTTGCAATACCCCCCCAAAGGAACAATTTCGCTTCAAAATGGCCAAGAGTTGCACTACCCCCCCAAAGGAACAATTTCGCCTCAAAATGGCAAAAAATTGCAATACCCCCCAAAGGAACAATTTCGCCTCAAAATGCCGAAAAGTTGCAATACCCCCCCAAAGGAACAATTTCGCTTCAAAATGGCCAAAAGTTGCAATACCCCCCCAAAGGAAAAATTTCGCCTCAAAATGAAAAAAAAATTGCAATACCCCCCAAAGGAACAATTTCGCCTCAAAATGCTGAAAAGTTGCAATACCCCCCAAAGGAACAATTTCGCTTCAAAATGGCCAAAAATTGCAATACCCCCCAAAGGAATAATTTCACCTCAAAATGGCAAAAAATTGCAATACCCCCCCAAAGGAACAATTTCGCCTCAAAATGCTGAAAAGTTGCAATACCCCCCAAAGGAACAATTTCGCGTCAAAATGGCTAAAAGTTGCAATACCCCCCCAAAGGAACAATTTCGCTTCAAAATGGCCAAAAGTTGCAATACCCCCCCCCAAAGGAACAATTTCGCCTCAAAATGGCAAAAAATTGCAATACCCTCCAAAGGAACAATTTCGCCTCAAAATGCCGAAAAGTTGCAATACCCCCCGAAAGGAACAATTTTGCTTCAAAATGGCCAAAAGTTGCAATACCCCCCCAAAGGAACAATTTCGCTTTAAAATGGCAAAAAATTGCAATACCCCCCCAAAGGAACAATTTCGCCTCAAAATGCTGAAAAGTTGCAATACCCCCCAAAGGAACAATTTCGCGTCAAAATGGCTAAAAGTTGCAATACCCCCCCAAAGGAACAATTTCGCCTCAAAATGCCGAAAAGTTGCAATACCCCCCGAAAGGAACAATTTCGCATCAAAATGGCCAAAAGTTGCAATACCCCCCAAAAGGAACAATGTCGCCTCAAAATGCCGAAAAGTTGCAATACCCCCCGAAAGGAACAATTTCGCTTCAAAATGGCAAAAAATTGCTTACCCCCCCAAAGGAACAATTTCGCCTCAAAATGCCGAAAAGTTGCAATAGCCCCTGAAAGGAACAATTTCGCTTCAAAATGGCAAAAAATTGCAATACCCCCCAAAGGAACAATTTCGCTTCAAAATGGCCAAAAGTTGCAATACCCCCCCAAAGGAACAATTTCGCCTCAAAATGCCGAAAAGTTGCAATACCCCCCGAAAGGAAAAATTTCGCTTCAAAATGGCCAAAAGTTGCAATACCTTCCCAAAGGAACAATTTCGCCTCAAAATGGCAAAAAATTGCAATACCCCCCCAAAGGAACAATTTCGCCTCAAAATATTTAAAAATTGTAAAACCCCCCCAAAGGAACAATTTCGCTTCAAAATGGCCAAAAGTTGCAATACCCCCCCAAAGGAACAATTTCGCCTCAAAATGGCAAAAAATTGCAATACCCCCCCAAAGGAACAATTTCGCCTCAAAATGCCGAAAAGTTGCAATACCCCCCGAAAGGAACAATTTCGCTTCAAAATGGCCAAAAGTTGCAATACCCCCCAAAAGGAACAATTTCGCCTCAAAATGCCGAAAAGTTGCAATACCCCCCGAAAGGAACAATTTCGCTTCAAAATGGCCAAAAGTTGCAATACCCCCCAAAGGAACAATTTCACCTCAAAATGGCAAAAAATTGCAATACCCCCCCCAAAGGAACAATTTCGCCTCAAAATGCCGAAAAGTTGCAATACCCCCCCAAGGAACAATTTCGCCTCAAAATGCCGAAAAGTTGCAATACCCCCCCAAAGGAACAATTTCGCTTCAAAATGGCCAAAAGTTGCAATACCCCCCCAAAGCAACAATTTCACCTCAAAATGGCAAAAAATTGCAATACCCCCCCAAGGAACAATTTCGCCTCAAAATGGAAAAAAAATTGCAATACCCCCCCAAAGGAACAATTTCGCCTCAAAATGCCGAAAAGTTGCAATACCCCCCGAAAGGAACAATTTCGCTTCAAAATGGCCAAAAGTTGCAATACCCCCCCAAAGGAACAATTTCACCTCAAAATGGCAAAAAATTGCAATACCCCCCCAAAGGAACAATTTCGCCTCAAAATGCTGAAAAGTTGCAATACCCCCCCAAAGGAACAATTTCGCTTCAAAATGGCCAAAAGTTGCAATACCCCCCCAAAGGAACAATTTCGCTTCAAAATGCCGAAAAGTTGCAATAACCCCCGAAAGGAACAATTTCGCTTCAAAATGGCCAAAAGTTGCAATACCCCCCCAAAGGAACAATTTCGCTTCAAAATGGCCAAAAGTTGCAATACCCCCCCAAAGGAAAAATTTCGCCTCAAAATGGCAAAAAATTGCAATACCCCCCAAAGGAACAATTTCGCCTCAAAATGGCAAAAATTTGCAATACCCCCCCAAAGGAACAATTTCGCCTCAAAATGCCGAAAAGTTGCAATAGCCCCCCAAAGGAACAATTTCGCTTCAAAATGGCCAAAAGTTGCAATACCCCCCCAAAGGAAAAATTTCGCCTCAAAATGCCGAAAAGTTGCAATACCCCCCGAAAGGAACAATTTCGCTTCAAAATGGCCAAAAGTTGCAATACCCCCCAAAGGAACAATTTCACCTCAAAATGGCAAAAAATTGCAAAACCCCCCCCAAAGGAACAATTTCGCCTCAAAATGCCGAAAAGTTGCAATACCCCCCCCAAGGAACAATTTCGCCTCAAAATGCCGAAAAGTTGCAATACCCCCCCAAAGGAACAATTTCGCTTCAAAATGGCCAAAAGTTGCAATACCCCCCCAAAGCAACAATTTCACCTCAAAATGGCAAAAAATTGCAATACCCCCCCAAGGAACAATTTCGCCTCAAAATGGAAAAAAAATTGCAATACCCCCCCAAAGGAACAATTTCGCCTCAAAATGCCGAAAAGTTGCAATACCCCCCGAAAGGAACAAATTCGCTTCAAAATGGCCAAAAGTTGCAATACCCCCCCAAAGGAACAATTTCACCTCAAAATGGCAAAAAATTGCAATACCCCCCCAAAGGAACAATTTCGCCTCAAAATGCTGAAAAGTTGCAATACCCCCCCAAAGGAACAATTTCGCTTCAAAATGGCCAAAAGTTGCAATACCCCCCCAAAGGAACAATTTCGCTTCAAAATGCCGAAAAGTTGCAATAACCCCCGAAAGGAACAATTTCGCTTCAAAATGGCCAAAAGTTGCAATACCCCCCCAAAGGAACAATTTCGCTTCAAAATGGCCAAAAGTTGCAATACCCCCCCAAAGGAAAAATTTCGCCTCAAAATGGAAAAAAAATTGCAATACCCCCCCAAAGGAACAATTTCGCCTCAAAATGCCGAAAAGTTGCAATACCCCCCGAAAGGAACAATTTCGCTTCAAAATGGCCAAAAGTTGCAATACCCCCCCAAAGGAACAATTTCACCTCAAAATGGCAAAAAATTGCAATACCCCCCCAAAGGAACAATTTCGCCTCAAAATGCTGAAAAGTTGCAATACCCCCCCAAAGGAACAATTTCGCTTCAAAATGGCCAAAAGTTGCAATACCCCCCCAAAGGAACAATTTCGCTTCAAAATGCCGAAAAGTTGCAATAACCCCCGAAAGGAACAATTTCGCTTCAAAATGGCCAAAAGTTGCAATACCCCCCCAAAGGAACAATTTCGCTTCAAAATGGCCAAAAGTTGCAATACCCCCCCAAAGGAAAAATTTCGCCTCAAAATGGCAAAAAATTGCAATACCCCCCAAAGGAACAATTTCGCCTCAAAATGGCAAAAAATTGCAATACCCCCCCAAAGGAACAATTTCGCCTCAAAATGCCGAAAAGTTGCAATAGCCCCCCAAAAGAACAATTTCGCTTCAAAATGGCCAAAAGTTGCAATACCCCCCCAAAGGAAAAATTTCGCCTCAAAATGCCGAAAAGTTGCAATACCCCCCGAAAGGAACAATTTCGCTTCAAAATGGCCAAAAGTTGCAATACCCCCCAAAGGAACAATTTCACCTCAAAATGGCAAAAAATTGCAATACCCCCCCCAAAGGAACAATTTCGCCTCAAAATGCCGAAAAGTTGCAATACCCCCCCCAAGGAACAATTTCGCCTCAAAATGCCGAAAAGTTGCAATACCCCCCCAAAGGAACAATTTCGCTTCAAAATGGCCAAAAGTTGCAATACCCCCCCAAAGCAACAATTTCACCTCAAAATGGCAAAAAATTGCAATACCCCCCCAAGGAACAATTTCGCCTCAAAATGGAAAAAAAATTGCAATACCCCCCCAAAGGAACAATTTCGCCTCAAAATGCCGAAAAGTTGCAATACCCCCCGAAAGGAACAATTTCGCTTCAAAATGGCCAAAAGTTGCAATACCCCCCCAAAGGAACAATTTCACCTCAAAATGGCAAAAAATTGCAATACCCCCCCAAAGGAACAATTTCGCCTCAAAATGCTGAAAAGTTGCAATACCCCCCCAAAGGAACAATTTCGCTTCAAAATGGCCAAAAGTTGCAATACCCCCCCAAAGGAACAATTTCGCTTCAAAATGCCGAAAAGTTGCAATAACCCCCGAAAGGAACAATTTCGCTTCAAAATGGCCAAAAGTTGCAATACCCCCCCAAAGGAACAATTTCGCTTCAAAATGGCCAAAAGTTGCAATACCCCCCCAAAGGAAAAATTTCGCCTCAAAATGGCAAAAAATTGCAATACCCCCCAAAGGAACAATTTCGCCTCAAAATGGCAAAAAATTGCAATACCCCCCCAAAGGAACAATTTCGCCTCAAAATGCCGAAAAGTTGCAATAGCCCCCCAAAGGAACAATTTCGCTTCAAAATGGCCAAAAGTTGCAATACCCCCCCAAAGGAAAAATTTCGCCTCAAAATGAAAAAAAAATTGCAATACCCCCAAAGGAACAATTTCGCCTCAAAATGCCGAAAAGTTGCAATACCCCCCGAAAGGAACAATTTCGCTTCAAAATGGCCAAAAGCTGCAATACCCCCCCCCCCAAAGGAACAATTTCGCCTCCAAATTCCGAAAAGTTGCAATACCCCCCCAAAGGAACAATTTCGCCACAAAATGCCGAAAAGTTGCAATACCCCCCCAAAGGAACAATTTCGCCTCAAAATGCCGAAAAGTTGCAATACCCCCTCAAAGGAACAATTTCGCCTCAAAATGCCGAAAAGTTGCAATACCCCCCAAAGGAACAATTTCGCTTCAAATTGGCCAAATGATGCAATACCCCCCCAAAGCAACAATTTCGCCTCAAAATGGCAAAAAATTGCAATACCCCCCAAAGGAACAATTTCGCTTCAAAATGGCCAAAAGTTGCAATACCCCCCCAAAGGAACAATTTCGCCTCAAAATGCCGAAAAGTTGCAATACCCCCCGAAAGGAAAAATTTCGCTTCAAAATGGCCAAAAGTTGCAATACCTTCCCAAAGGAACAATTTCGCCTCAAAATGGCAAAAAATTGCAATACCCCCCCAAAGGAACAATTTCGCCTCAAAATATTTAAAAATTGTAAAACCCCCCCAAAGGAACAATTTCGCTTCAAAATGGCCAAAAGTTGCAATACCCCCCCAAAGGAACAATTTCGCTTCAAAATGCCGAAAAGTTGCAATACCCCCCGAAAGGAACAATTTCGCTTTAAAATGGCCAAAAGTTGCAATACCCCCCCAAAGGAACAATTTCGCTTCAAAATGGCCAAAAGTTGCAATACCCCCCCAAAGGAACAATTTCGCCTCAAAATGGCAAAAAATTGCAATACCCCCCAAAGGAACAATTTCGCCTCAAAATGGCAAAAAATTGCAATACCCCCCCAAAGGAACAATTTCGCCTCAAAATGCTGAAAAGTTGCAATACCCCCCGAAAGGAACAATTTCGCTTGAAAATGGCCAAAAGTTGCAATACCCCCCCAAAGGAACAATTTCGCCTCAAAATGGCAAAAAATTGCAATACCCCCCAAAGGAACAATTTCGCCTCAAAATGCCGAAAAGTTGCAATACCCCCCAAAGGAACAATTTCGCTTCAAAATGGCCAAAAGTTGCACTACCCCCCCAAAGGAACAATTTCGCCTCAAAATGGCAAAAAATTGCAATACCCCCCAAAGGAACAATTTCGCCTCAAAATGCCGAAAAGTTGCAATACCCCCCCAAAGGAACAATTTCGCTTCAAAATGGCCAAAAGTTGCAATACCCCCCCAAAGGAACAATTTCGCCTCAAAATGCCGAAAAGTTGCAATACCCCCCCAAAGGAACAATTTCGCTTCAAAATGGCCAAAAGTTGCAATACCCCCCCAAAGCAACAATTTCGCCTCAAAATGGCAAAAAATTGCAATACCCCCCAAAGGAACAATTTCGCTTCAAAATGGCCAAAAGTTGCAATACCCCCCCAAAGGAACAATTTCGCCTCAAAATGCCGAAAAGTTGCAATACCCCCCGAAAGGAAAAATTTCGCTTCAAAATGGCCAAAAGTTGCAATACCTTCCCAAAGGAACAATTTCGCCTCAAAATGGCAAAAAATTGCAATACCCCCCCAAAGGAACAATTTCGCCTCAAAATATTTAAAAATTGTAAAACCCCCCCAAAGGAACAATTTCGCTTCAAAATGGCCAAAAGTTGCAATACCCCCCCAAAGGAACAATTTCGCTTCAAAATGCCGAAAAGTTGCAATACCCCCCGAAAGGAACAATTTCGCTTTAAAATGGCCAAAAGTTGCAATACCCCCCCAAAGGAACAATTTCGCTTCAAAATGGCCAAAAGTTGCAATACCCCCCCAAAGGAACAATTTCGCCTCAAAATGGCAAAAAATTGCAATACCCCCCAAAGGAACAATTTCGCCTCAAAATGGCAAAAAATTGCAATACCCCCCCAAAGGAACAATTTCGCCTCAAAATGCCGAAAAGTTGCAATACCCCCCGAAAGGAACAATTTCGCTTGAAAATGGCCAAAAGTTGCAATACCCCCCCAAAGGAACAATTTCGCCTCAAAATGGCAAAAAATTGCAATACCCCCCCAAAGGAACAATTTCGCCTCAAAATGCCGAAAAGTTGCAATACCCCCCAAAGGAACAATTTCGCTTCAAAATGGCCAAAAGTTGCACTACCCCCCCAAAGGAACAATTTCGCCTCAAAATGGCAAAAAATTGCAATACCCCCCAAAGGAACAATTTCGCCTCAAAATGCCGAAAAGTTGCAATACCCCCCCAAAGGAACAATTTCGCTTCAAAATGGCCAAAAGTTGCAATACCCCCCCAAAGGAACAATTTCGCCTCAAAATGCCGAAAAGTTGCAATACCCCCCCAAAGGAACAATTTCGCTTCAAAATGGCCAAAAGTTGCAATACCCCCCCAAAGGAAAAATTTCGCCTCAAAATGAAAAAAAAATTGCAATACCCCCCAAAGGAACAATTTCGCCTCAAAATGGCAAAAAATTGCAATACCCTCCAAAGGAACAATTTCGCCTCAAAATGCCGAAAAGTTGCAATACCCCCCGAAAGGAACAATTTTGCTTCAAAATGGCCAAAAGTTGCAATACCCCCCCAAAGGAACAATTTCGCTTTAAAATGGCAAAAAATTGCAATACCCCCCCAAAGGAACAATTTCGCCTCAAAATGCCGAAAAGTTGCAATACCCCCCGAAAGGAACAATTTCGCATCAAAATGGCCAAAAGTTGCAATACCCCCCAAAAGGAACAATGTCGCCTCAAAATGCCGAAAAGTTGCAATACCCCCCGAAAGGAACAATTTCGCTTCAAATTGGCCAAATGATGCAATACCCCCCCAAAGCAACAATTTCGCCTCAAAATGGCAAAAAATTGCTTACCCCCCCAAAGGAACAATTTCGCCTCAAAATGCCGAAAAGTTGCAATACCCCCTGAAAGGAACAATTTCGCTTCAAAATGGCAAAAAATTGCAATACCCCCCAAAGGAACAATTTCGCTTCAAAATGGCCAAAAGTTGCAATACCCCCCCAAAGGAACAATTTCGCCTCAAAATGCCGAAAAGTTGCAATACCCCCCGAAAGGAAAAATTTCGCTTCAAAATGGCCAAAAGTTGCAATACCTTCCCAAAGGAACAATTTCGCCTCAAAATGGCAAAAAATTGCAATACCCCCCCAAAGGAACAATTTCGCCTCAAAATATTTAAAAATTGTAAAACCCCCCCAAAGGAACAATTTCGCTTCAAAATGGCCAAAAGTTGCAATACCCCCCCAAAGGAACAATTTCGCCTCAAAATGGCAAAAAATTGCAATACCCCCCCAAAGGAACAATTTCGCCTCAAAATGCCGAAAAGTTGCAATACCCCCCGAAAGGAACAATTTCGCTTCAAAATGGCCAAAAGTTGCAATACCCCCCAAAGGAACAATTTCGCTTCAAATTGGCCAAATGATGCAATACCCCCCCAAAGCAACAATTTCGCCTCAAAATGGCAAAAAATTGCAATACCCCCCAAAGGAACAATTTCGCTTCAAAATGGCCAAAAGTTGCAATACCCCCCAAAAGGAACAATGTCGCCTCAAAATGCCGAAAAGTTGCAATACCCCCCGAAAGGAACAATTTCGCTTCAAATTGGCCAAATGATGCAATACCCCCCCAAAGCAACAATTTCGCCTCAAAATGGCAAAAAATTGCTTACCCCCCCAAAGGAACAATTTCGCCTCAAAATGCCGAAAAGTTGCAATACCCCCTGAAAGGAACAATTTCGCTTCAAAATGGCAAAAAATTGCAATACCCCCCAAAGGAACAATTTCGCTTCAAAATGGCCAAAAGTTGCAATACCCCCCCAAAGGAACAATTTCGCCTCAAAATGCCGAAAAGTTGCAATACCCCCCGAAAGGAAAAATTTCGCTTCAAAATGGCCAAAAGTTGCAATACCTTCCCAAAGGAACAATTTCGCCTCAAAATGGCAAAAAATTGCAATACCCCCCCAAAGGAACAATTTCGCCTCAAAATATTTAAAAATTGTAAAACCCCCCCAAAGGAACAATTTCGCTTCAAAATGGCCAAAAGTTGCAATACCCCCCCAAAGGAACAATTTCGCCTCAAAATGGCAAAAAATTGCAATACCCCCCCAAAGGAACAATTTCGCCTCAAAATGCCGAAAAGTTGCAATACCCCCCGAAAGGAACAATTTCGCTTCAAAATGGCCAAAAGTTGCAATACCCCCCAAAGGAACAATTTCGCTTCAAATTGGCCAAATGATGCAATACCCCCCCAAAGCAACAATTTCGCCTCAAAATGGCAAAAAATTGCAATACCCCCCAAAGGAACAATTTCGCTTCAAAATGGCCAAAAGTTGCAATACCCCCCCAAAGGAACAATTTCGCCTCAAAATGCCGAAAAGTTGCAATACCCCCCGAAAGGAAAAATTTCGCTTCAAAATGGCCAAAAGTTGCAATACCTTCCCAAAGGAACAATTTCGCCTCAAAATGGCAAAAAATTGCAATACCCCCCCAAAGGAACAATTTCGCCTCAAAATATTTAAAAATTGTAAAACCCCCCCAAAGGAACAATTTCGCTTCAAAATGGCCAAAAGTTGCAATACCCCCCCAAAGGAACAATTTCGCTTCAAAATGCCGAAAAGTTGCAATACCCCCCGAAAGGAACAATTTCGCTTTAAAATGGCCAAAAGTTGCAATACCCCCCCAAAGGAACAATTTCGCTTCAAAATGGCCAAAAGTTGCAATACCCCCCCAAAGGAACAATTTCGCCTCAAAATGGCAAAAAATTGCAATACCCCCCAAAGGAACAATTTCGCCTCAAAATGGCAAAAAATTGCAATACCCCCCCAAAGGAACAATTTCGCCTCAAAATGCCGAAAAGTTGCAATACCCCCCGAAAGGAACAATTTCGCTTGAAAATGGCCAAAAGTTGCAATACCCCCCCAAAGGAACAATTTCGCCTCAAAATGGCAAAAAATTGCAATACCCCCCCAAAGGAACAATTTCGCCTCAAAATGCCGAAAAGTTGCAATACCCCCCAAAGGAACAATTTCGCTTCAAAATGGCCAAAAGTTGCACTACCCCCCCAAAGGAACAATTTCGCCTCAAAATGGCAAAAAATTGCAATACCCCCCAAAGGAACAATTTCGCCTCAAAATGCCGAAAAGTTGCAATACCCCCCCAAAGGAACAATTTCGCTTCAAAATGGCCAAAAGTTGCAATACCCCCCCAAAGGAACAATTTCGCCTCAAAATGCCGAAAAGTTGCAATACCCCCCCAAAGGAACAATTTCGCTTCAAAATGGCCAAAAGTTGCAATACCCCCCCAAAGGAAAAATTTCGCCTCAAAATGAAAAAAAAATTGCAATACCCCCCAAAGGAACAATTTCGCCTCAAAATGGCAAAAAATTGCAATACCCTCCAAAGGAACAATTTCGCCTCAAAATGCCGAAAAGTTGCAATACCCCCCGAAAGGAACAATTTTGCTTCAAAATGGCCAAAAGTTGCAATACCCCCCCAAAGGAACAATTTCGCTTTAAAATGGCAAAAAATTGCAATACCCCCCCAAAGGAACAATTTCGCCTCAAAATGCCGAAAAGTTGCAATACCCCCCGAAAGGAACAATTTCGCATCAAAATGGCCAAAAGTTGCAATACCCCCCAAAAGGAACAATGTCGCCTCAAAATGCCGAAAAGTTGCAATACCCCCCGAAAGGAACAATTTCGCTTCAAATTGGCCAAATGATGCAATACCCCCCCAAAGCAACAATTTCGCCTCAAAATGGCAAAAAATTGCTTACCCCCCCAAAGGAACAATTTCGCCTCAAAATGCCGAAAAGTTGCAATACCCCCTGAAAGGAACAATTTCGCTTCAAAATGGCAAAAAATTGCAATACCCCCCAAAGGAACAATTTCGCTTCAAAATGGCCAAAAGTTGCAATACCCCCCCAAAGGAACAATTTCGCCTCAAAATGCCGAAAAGTTGCAATACCCCCCGAAAGGAAAAATTTCGCTTCAAAATGGCCAAAAGTTGCAATACCTTCCCAAAGGAACAATTTCGCCTCAAAATGGCAAAAAATTGCAATACCCCCCCAAAGGAACAATTTCGCCTCAAAATATTTAAAAATTGTAAAACCCCCCCAAAGGAACAATTTCGCTTCAAAATGGCCAAAAGTTGCAATACCCCCCAAAGGAACAATTTCGCCTCAAAATGGCAAAAAATTGCAATACCCCCCCAAAGGAACAATTTCGCCTCAAAATGCCGAAAAGTTGCAATACCCCCCGAAAGGAACAATTTCGCTTCAAAATGGCCAAAAGTTGCAATACCCCCCAAAAGGAACAATTTCGCCTCAAAATGCCGAAAAGTTGCAATACCCCCCGAAAGGAACAATTTCGCTTCAAAATGGCCAAAAGTTGCAATACCCCCCAAAGGAACAATTTCGCTTCAAAATGGCCAAAAGTTGCAATACCCCCCCAAAGGAAAAATTTCGCCTCAAAATGAAAAAAAAATTGCAATACCCCCAAAGGAACAATTTCGCCTCAAAATGCCGAAAAGTTGCAATACCCCCCGAAAGGAACAATTTCGCTTCAAAATGGCCAAAAGTTGCAATACCCCCCAAAAGAAACAATTTCGCCTCAAAATGCCGAAAAGTTGCAATACCCCCCGAAAGGAACAATTTCGCTTCAAAATGGCCAAAAGCTGCAATACCCCCCCCAAAGGAACAATTTCGCCTCCAAATTCCGAAAAGTTGCAATACCCCCCCAAAGGAACAATTTCGCCACAAAATGCCGAAAAGTTGCAATACCCCCCCAAAGGAACAATTTCGCTTCAAAATGGCCAAAAGTTGCAATACCCCCCCAAAGGAACAATTTCTCCTCAAAATGGCAAAAAATTGCAATACCCTACCAAAGCAACAATTTCACCTCAAAATGGCAAAAAATTGCAATACCCCCCCAAAGGAACAATTTCGCCTCAAAATATCCAAAAATTGTAATACCGCCCCAAAGGAACAATTTCGCTTCAAAATAGCCAAAAGTTGCAATACCCCCCCAAAGGAACAATTTCGCTTCAAAATGGCCAAAAGTTGCAATACCCCCCCAAAGGAACAATTTCGCTTCAAAATGCCGAAAAGTTGCAATACCCCCCGAAAGGAACAATTTCGCTTCAAAATGGCCAAAAGTTGCAATAGCCCCCCAAAGGAACAATTTCGCTTCAAAATGGCCAAAAGTTGCAATACCCCCCCAAAGGAACAATTTCGCCTCAAAATGGCAAAAAATTGCAATACCCCCCAAAGGAACAATTTCGCCTCAAAATGGCAAAAAATTGCAATACCCCCCCAAAGGAACAATTTCGCCTCAAATTGCCGAAAAGTCTCAATAGCCCCCCCAAAGGAACAATTTCGCTTCAAAATGGCCAAAAGTTGCAATACCCCCCCAAAGGAAAAATTTCGCCTCAAAATGAAAAAAAAATTTCAATACCCCCAAAGGAACAATTTCGCCTCAAAATGCCGAAAAGTTGCAATACCCCCCGAAAGGAACAATTTCGCTTCAAAATGGCCAAAAGTTGCAATACCCCCCCAAAGGAACAATTTCACCTCAAAATGGCAAAAAATTGCAATACCCCCCCAAAGGAACAATTTCGCCTCAAAATGCTGAAAAGTTGCAATACCCCCCAAAGGAACAATTTCGCTTCAAAATGGCCAAAAGTTGCAATACCCCCCCCCAAAGGAACAATTTCGCTTCAAAATGGCCAAAAGTTGCAATACCCCCCCAAAGGAACAATTTCGCCTCAAAATGGCAAAAAATTGCAATACCCTCCAAAGGAACAATTTCGCCTCAAAATGCCGAAAAGTTGCAATACCCCCCGAAAGGAACAATTTTGCTTCAAAATGGCCAAAAGTTGCAATACCCCCCTAAAGGAACAATTTCGCTTTAAAATGACAAAAAATTGCAATACCCCCCCAAAGGAACAATTTCGCCTCAAAATGCCGAAAAGTTGCAATACCCCCCGAAAGGAACAATTTCGCTTCAAAATGGCCAAAAGTTGCAATACCCCCCAAAAGGAACAATTTCGCCTTAAAATGCCGAAAAGTTGCAATACCCCCCGAAAGGAACAATTTCGCTTCAAATTGGCCAAAAGATGCAATACCCCCCCAAAGCAACAATTTCGCCTCAAAATGGCAAAAAATTGCTTACCCCCAAAGGAACAATTTCGCCTCAAAATGCCGAAAAGTTGCAATACCCCCTGAAAAGAACAATTTCGCTTCAAAATGGCAAAAAATTGCAATACCCCCAAAGGAACAATTTCGCTTCAAAATGGCCAAAAGTTGCAATACCCCCCAAAGGAACAATTTCGCCTCAAAATGGCAAAAAATTGCAATACCTCCCCAAAAGAACAATTTCGCCTCAAAATATCCAAAAATTGTAAAACCCCCCCAAAGGAACAATTTCGCTTCAAAATGGCCAAAAGTTGCAATACCCCCCCAAAGGAACAATTTCGCCTCAAAATGGCAAAAAATTGCAATACCCCCCCAAAGGAACAATTTCGCCTCAAAATGCCGAAAAGTTGCAATACCCCCCGAAAGGAACAATTTCGGTTCAAAATGGCCAAAAATTGCAATACCCCCCAAAAGGAACAATTTCGCCTCAAAATGCCGAAAAGTCGCAATACCCCCCGAAAGGAACAATTTCGCTTCAAAATGGCCAAAAGTTGCAATACCCCCCAAAGGAACAATTTCACCTCAAAATGGCAAAAAATTGCAATACCCCCCCCAAAGGAACAATTTCGCCTCAAAATGCCGAAAAGTTGCAATACCCCCCCAAAGGAACAATTTCGCCTCAAAATGCCGAAAAGTTGCAATACCCCCCCAAAGGAGCAATTTCGCTTCAAAATGGCCAAAAGTTGCAATACCTCCCCAAAGGAACAATTTCTCCTCAAAATGGCAAAAAATTGCAATACCCCCCCCAAAGCAACAATTTCACCTCAAAATGGCAAAAAATTGCAATACCCCCCCAAAGGAACAATTTCGCCTCAAAATATCCAAAAATTGTAATACCCCCCCGAAAGGAACAATTTCGCTTTAAATTGGCCAAAAGATGCAATACCCCCCCAAAGCAACAATTTCGCCTCAAAATGGCAAAAAATTGCTTACCCCCCCAAAGGAACAATTTCGCCTCAAAATATCCAAAAATTGTAAACCCCCCCAAAGGAACAATTTCGCTTCAAAATGGCCAAAAGTTGCAATACCCCCCCAAAGGAACAATTTCGCCTCAAAATGGCAAAAAATTGCAATACCCCCCCAAAGGAACAATTTCGCCTCAAAATGCCAAAAAGTTGCAATACCCCCCGAAAGGAACAATTTTGCTTCAAAATGGCCAAAAGTTGCAATACCCCCCAAAAGGAACAATTTCGCCTCAAAATGCCGAAAAGTCGCAATAACCCCCGAAAGGAACAATTTCGCTTCAAAATGGCCAAAAGTTGCAATACCCCCCCAAAGGAACAATTTCGCTTCAAAATGGCCAAAAGTTGCAATACCCTCCCAAAGGAACAATTTCTCCTCAAAATGGCAAAAAATTGCAATACCCTACCAAAGCAACAATTTCACCTCAAAATGGCAAAAAATTGCAATACCCCCCAAAGGAACAATTTCGCCTCAAAATATCCAAAAATTGTAATACCGCCCCAAAGGAACAATTTCGCTTCAAAATAGCCAAAAGTTGCAATACCCCCCCAAAGGAACAATTTCGCTTCAAAATGGCCAAAAGTTGCAATACCCCCCCAAAGGAACAATTTCGCTTCGAAATGCCGAAAAGTTGCAATACCCCCCGAAAGGAACAATTTCGCTTCAAAATGGCCAAAAGTTGCAATACCCCCCCAAAGGAACAATTTCGCTTCAAAATGGCCAAAAGTTGCAATACCCCCCCAAAGGAACAATTTCGCCTCAAAATGGCAAAAAATTGCAATACCCCCCAAAGGAACAATTTCGCCTCAAAATGGCAAAAAATTGCAATACCCCCCAAAGGAACAATTTCGCCTCAAAATGCCGAAAAGTTGCAATAGCCCCCCCAAAGGAACAATTTCGCTTCAAAATGGCCAAAAGTTGCAATACCCCCCAAAGGAAAAATTTCGCCTCAAAATGAAAAAAAAATGTCAATACCCCCAAAGGAACAATTTCGCCTCAAAATGCCGAAAAGTTTCAATACCCCCCGAAAGGAACAATTTCGCTTCAAAATGGCCAAAAGTTGCAATACCCCCCCAAAGGAACAATTTCACCTCAAAATGGCAAAAAATTGCAATACCCCCCCAAAGGAACAATTTCGCCTCAAAATGCTGAAAAGTTGCAATACCCCCCCAAAGGAACAATTTCGCTTCAAAATGGCCAAAAGTTGCAATACCCCCCCAAAGGAACAATTTCGCTTCAAAATGGCCAAAAGTTGCAATACCCCCCCAAAGGAACAATTTCGCCTCAAAATGGCAAAAAATTGCAATACCCTCCAAAGGAACAATTTCGCCTCAAAATGCGGAAAAGTTGCAATACCCCCCGAAAGGAACAATTTTGCTTCAAAATGGCCAAAAGTTGCAATACCCCCCTAAAGGAACAATTTCGCTTTAAAATGACAAAAAATTGCAATACCCCCCCAAAGGAACAATTTCGCCTCAAAATGCCGAAAAGTTGCAATACCCCCCGAAAGGAACAATTTCGCTTCAAAATGGCCAAAAGTTGCAATACCCCCCAAAAGGAACAATTTCGCCTTAAAATGCCGAAAAGTTGCAATACCCCCCGAAAGGAACAATTTCGCTTCAAATTGGCCAAATTTGCAATACCCCCCCAAAGCAACAATTTCGCCTCAAAATGGCAAAAAAATTGCTTACCCCCCAAAGGAACAATTTCGCCTCAAAATGCCGAAAAGTTGCAAAACCCCCTGAAAAGAACAATTTCGCTTCAAAATGGCAAAAAATTGCAATACCCCCCAAAGGAACAATTTCGCTTCAAAATGGCCAAAAGTTGCAATACCCCCCCAAAGGAACAATTTCGCCTCAAAATGGCAAAAAATTGCAATACCTCCCCAAAAGAACAATTTCGCCTCAAAATATCCAAAAATTTTAAAACCCCCCCAAAGGAACAATTTCGCTTCAAAATGGCCAAAAGTTGCAATACCCCCCCAAAGGAACAATTTCGCCTCAAAATGGCAAAAAATTGCAATACCCCCCCAAAGGAACAATTTCGCCTCAAAATGCCGAAAAGTTGCAATACCCCCCGAAAGGAACAATTTCGGTTCAAAATGGCCAAAAGTTGCAATACCCCCCAAAGGAACAATTTCACCTCAAAATGCCGAAAAGTTGCAATACCCCCCCAAAGGAACAATTTCGCCTCAAAATGCCGAAAAGTTGCAATACCCCCCCAAAGGAGCAATTTCGCTTCAAAATGGCCAAAAGTTGCAATACCTCCCCAAAGGAACAATTTCTCCTCAAAATAGCAAAAAATTGCAATACCCCCCCCCAAAGCAACAATTTCACCTCAAAATGGCAAAAAATTGCAATACCCCCCCAAAGGAACAATTTCGCCTCAAAATATCCAAAAATTGTAATACCCCCCCGAAAGGAACAATTTCGCTTTAAATTGGCCAAAAGATGCAATACCCCCCCAAAGCAACAATTTCGCCTCAAAATGGCAAAAAATTGCTTACCCCCCCAAAGGAACAATTTCGCCTTAAAATATCCAAAAATTGTAAACCCCCCCCAAAGGAACAATTTCGCTTCAAAATGGCCAAAAGTTCCAATACCCCCCCAAAGGAACAATTTCGCCTCAAAATGGCAAAAAATTGCAATACCCCCCCAAAGGAACAATTTCGCCTCAAAATGCCGAAAAGTTGCAATACCCCCCGAAAGGAACAATTTTGCTTCAAAATGGCCAAAAGTTGCAATACCCCCCAAAAGGAACAATTTCGCCTCAAAATGCCGAAAAGTCGCAATACCCCCCGAAAGGAACAATTTCGCTTCAAAATGGCCAAAAGTTGCAATACCCCCCAAAGGAACAATTTCACCTCAAAATGGCAAAAAATTGCAATACCCCCCCCAAAGGAACAATTTCGCCTCAAAATGCCGAAAAGTTGCAATACCCCCCCAAAGGAACAATTTCGCCTCAAAATGCCCAAAAATTGTAATACCCCCCCAAAGGAACAATTTCGCTTCAATATGGCCAAAAGTTGCAATACCCCCCCAAGGAACAATTTCGCCTCAAAATGGAAAAAAAATTGCAATACCCCCCCAAAGGAACAATTTCGCCTCAAAATGCCGAAAAGTTGCAATACCCCCCCCAAAGGAACAATTTCGCTTCAAAATGGCCAAAAGTTGCAATACCCCCCCAAAGCAACAATTTCACCTCAAAATGGCAAAAAATTGCAATACCCCCCCAAAGGAACAATTTCGCCTCAAAATATCCAATAATTGTAATACCCCCCCCAAAGGAACAATTTCGCTTCAATATGGCCAAAAGTTGCAATACCCCCCCAAGGAACAATTTCGCCTCAAAATGGAAAAAAAATTGCAATACCCCCCCAAAGGAACAATTTTGCCTCAAAATGCCGAAAAGTTGCAATACCCCCCGAAAGGAACAATTTCGCTTCAAAATGGCCAAAAGTTGCAATACCACCCCAAAGGAACAATTTCACCTCTAAATGGCAAAAAATTGCAATACCCCCCCAAAGGAACAATTTCGCCTCAAAATGCAGAAAAGTTGCAATACCCCCCCAAAGGAACAATTTCGCTTCAAAATGGCCAAAAGTTGCAATACCCCCCCAAAGGAACAATTTCGCTTCAAAATGCCGAAAAGTTGCAATACCCCCCGAAAGGAACAATTTCGCTTCAAAATGGCCAAAAGTTGCAATACCCCCCCAAAGGAACAATTTCGCTTCAAAATGGCCAAAAGTTGCAATACCCCCCCAAAGGAAAAATTTCGCCTCAAAATGGCAAAAAATTGCAATACCCCCCAAAGGAACAATTTCGCCTCAAAATGGCAAAAAATTGCAATACCCCCCCAAAGGAACAATTTCGCCTCAAAATGCCGAAAAGTTGCAATAGCCCCCCAAAGGAACAATTTCGCTTCAAAATGGCCAAAAGTTGCAATACCCCCCCAAAGGAAAAATTTCGCCTCAAAATGAAAAAAAAATTGCAATACCCCCAAAGGAACAATTTCGCCTCAAAATGCCGAAAAGTTGCAATACCCCCCGAAAGGAACAATTTCGCTTCAAAATGGCCAAAAGTTGCAATACCCCCCAAAAGGAACAATTTCGCCTCAAAATGCCGAAAAGTTGCAATACCCCCCGAAAGGAACAATTTCGCTTCAAAATGGCCAAAAGCTGCAATACCCCCCCCAAAGGAACAATTTCGCCTCCAAATTCCGAAAAGTTGCAATACCCCCCCAAAGGAACAATTTCGCCACAAAATGCCGAAAAGTTGCAATACCCCCCCAAAGGAACAATTTCGCTTCAAAATGGCCAAAAGTTGCAATACCCCCCCAAAGGAACAATTTCTCCTCAAAATGGCAAAAAATTGCAATACCCTACCAAAGCAACAATTTCACCTCAAAATGGCAAAAAATTGCAATACCCCCCCAAAGGAACAATTTCGCCTCAAAATATCCAAAAATTGTAATACCGCCCCAAAGGAACAATTTCGCTTCAAAATAGCCAAAAGTTGCAATACCCCCCCAAAGGAACAATTTCGCTTCAAAATGGCCAAAAGTTGCAATACCCCCAAAGGAACAATTTCGCTTCAAAATGCCGAAAAGTTGCAATACCCCCCGAAAGGAACAATTTCGCTTCAAAATGGCCAAAAGTTGCAATACCCCCCCAAAGGAACAATTTCGCTTCAAAATGGCCAAAAGTTGCAATACCCCCCCAAAGGAACAATTTCGCCTCAAAATGGCAAAAAATTGCAATACCCCCCAAAGGAACAATTTCGCCTCAAAATGCCGAAAAGTTGCAATAGCCCCACCAAAGGAACAATTTCGCTTCAAAATGGCCAAAAGTTGCAATACCCCCCCAAAGGAAAAATTTCGCCTCAAAATGAAAAAAAAATTTCAATACCCCCAAAGGAACAATTTCGCCTCAAAATGCCGAAAAGTTGCAATACCCCCCGAAAGGAACAATTTCGCTTCAAAATGGGCAAAAGTTGCAATACCCCCCCAAAGGAACAATTTCACCTCAAAATGGCAAAAAATTGCAATACCCCCCCAAAGGAACAATTTCGCCTCAAAATGCTGAAAAGTTGCAATACCCCCCCAAAGGAACAATTTCGCTTCAAAATGGCCAAAAGTTGCAATACCCCCCCAAAGGAACAATTTCACTTCAAAATGGCCAAAAGTTGCAATACCCCCCCAAAGGAACAATTTCGCCTCAAAATGGCAAAAAATTGCAATACCCTCCAAAGGAACAATTTCGCCTCAAAATGCCGAAAAGTTGCAATACCCCCCGAAAGGAACAATTTTGCTTCAAAATGGCCAAAAGTTGCAATACCCCCCTAAAGGAACAATTTCGCTTTAAAATGACAAAAAATTGCAATACCCCCCCAAAGGAACAATTTCGCCTCAAAATGCCGAAAAGTTGCAATACCCCCCGAAAGGAACAATTTCGCTTCAAAATGGCCAAAAGTTGCAATACCCCCCAAAAGGAACAATTTCGCCTTAAAATGCCGAAAAGTTGCAATACCCCCCGAAAGGAACAATTTCGCTTCAAATTGGCCAAAAGATGCAATACCCCCCCAAAGCAACAATTTCGCCTCAAAATGGCAAAAAATTGCTTACCCCCCAAAGGAACAATTTCGCCTCAAAATGCCGAAAAGTTGCAATACCCCCTGAAAAGAACAATTTCGCTTCAAAATGGCAAAAAATTGCAATACCCCCCAAAGGAACAATTTCGCTTCAAAATGGCCAAAAGTTGCAATACCCCCCCAAAGGAACAATTTCGCCTCAAAATGGCAAAAAATTGCAATACCTCCCCAAAAGAACAATTTCGCCTCAAAATATCCAAAAATTGTAAACCCCCCCCCAAAGGAACAATTTCGCTTCAAAATGGCCAAAAGCTGCAATACCCCCCCAAAGGAACAATTTCGCCTCAAAATGGCAAAAAATTGCAATACCCCCCCAAAGGAACAATTTCGCCTCAAAATGCCGAAAAGTTGCAATACCCCCCGAAAGGAACAATTTCGGTTCAAAATGGCCAAAAGTTGCAATACCCCCCAAAAGGAACAATTTCGCCTCAATGCCGAAAAGTCGCAATACCCCCCGAAAAAAACAATTTCGCTTCAAAATGGCCAAAAGTTGCAATACCCCCCAAAGGAACAATTTCACCTCAAAATGGCAAAAAATTGCAATACCCCCCCAAAGGAACAATTTCGCCTCAAAATGCCGAAAAGTTGCAATACCCCCCCAAAGGAACAATTTCGCCTCAAAATGCCGAAAAGTTGCAATACCCCCCCAAAGGAGCAATTTCGCTTCAAAATGGCCAAAAGTTGCAATACCTCCCCAAAGAAACAATTTCTCCTCAAAATGGCAAAAAATTGCAATACCCCCCCAAAGCAACAATTTCACCTCAAAATGGCAAAAAATTGCAATACCCCCCCAAAGGAACAATTTCGCCTCAAAATATCCAAAAATTGTAATACCCCCCCGAAAGGAACAATTTCGCTTTAAATTGGCCAAAAGATGCAATACCCCCCCAAAGCAACAATTTCGCCTCAAAATGGCAAAAAATTGCTTACCCCCCAAAGGAACAATTTCGCCTCAAAATATCCAAAAATTGTAAAACCCCCCCAAAGGAACAATTTCGCTTCAAAATGGCCAAAAGTTGCAATACCCCCCCAAAGGAACAATTTCGCCTCAAAATGGCAAAAAATTGCAATACCCCCCCAAAGGAACAATTTCGCCTCAAAATGCCGAAAAGTTGCAATACCCCCCGAAAGGAACAATTTTGCTTCAAAATGCCCAAAAGTTGCAATACCCCTCAAAAGGAACAATTTCGCCTCAAAATGCCGAAAAGTCGCAATACCCCCCGAAAGGAACAATTTCGCTTCAAAATGGCCAAAAGTTGCAATACCCCCCAAAGGAACAATTTCACCTCAAAATGGCAAAAAATTGCAATACCCCCCCCAAAGGAACAATTTCGCCTCAAAATGCCGAAAAGTTGCAATACCCCCCCAAAGGAACAATTTCGCCTCAAAATGCCGAAAAGTTGCAATACCCCCCCAAAGGAACAATTTCGCTTCAAAATGGCCAAAAGTTGCAATACCCCCCCAAAGGAACAATTTCTCCTCAAAATGGCAAAAAATTGCAATACCCCCCCAAAGCAACAATTTCACCTCAAAATGGCAAAAAATTGCAATACCCCCCAAAGGAACAATTTCGCCTCAAAATATCCAAAAATTGTAATACCCCCCCAAAGGAACAATTTCGCTTCAATATGGCCAAAAGTTGCAATACCCCCCAAAGGAACAATTTCGCCTCAAAATGGAAAAAAAATTGCAATACCCCCCCAAAGGAACAATTTCGCCTCAAAATGCCGATAAGTTGCAATACCCCCCGAAAGGAACAATTTCGCTTCAAAATGGCCAAAAGTTGCAATACCCCCCCAAAGGAACAATTTCGCCTCAAAATGGCAAAAAATTAAAATACCCCCCCAAAGGAACAATTTCACTTCAAAATGGCCAAAACTTGCAATACCCCCCCCAAAGGAACAATTTCGCCTCAAAATGCCGAAAAGTTGCAATACCCCCCGAAAGGAACAATTTCGCTTCAAAATGGCCAAAAGTTGCAATACCCCCCCAAAGGAACAATTTCGCCTCAAAATGGCAAAAAATTGCAATACCCCCCCAAAAGAACAATTTCGCCTCAAAATGCCGAAAAGTTGCAATACCCCCCCAAAGGAACAATTTCGCTTCAAAATGGCCAAAAGTTGCAATACCCCCCCAAAGGAACAATTTCGCCTCAAAATGGCAAAAAATTGCAATACCCCCGAAAGGAACAATTTCGCCTCAAAATGGCAAAAAATTGCAATACCCCCCCAAAGGAACAATTTCGCCTCAAAATGCCAAAAAGTTGCAATACCCCCCCAAAGGAACAATTTCGCCTCAAAATGGCAAAAAATTGCATTACCCCCCCAAAGGAACAATTTCGCTTCAAAATGCCAAAAAGTTGCAATACCCCCCAAAGGAACAATTTCGCTTCAAAATGGCCAAAAGTTGCAATACCCCCCCAAAGGAACAATTTCGCCTCAAAATGGCAAAAAATTGCAATACCCCCCCAAAGGAACAATTTCGCCTCAAAATGCCGAAAAGTTGCAATACCCCCCCCAAAGGAACAATTTCGCTTCAAAATGGCAAAAGTTGCAATACCCCCCAAAGGAACAATTTCGCCTCAAAATGGCAAAAAATTGCAATACCCCCCAAAGGAACAATTTCGCCTCAAAATGCCGAAAAGTTGCAATACCCCCCGAAAGGAACAATTTCGCTTCAAAATGGCCAAAAGTTGCAATACCCCCCCAAAGGAACAATTTCGCCTCAAAATGCCGAAAAGTTGCAATACCCCCCGAAAGGAACAATTTCGCTTCAAAATGGCCAAAAGTTGCAATACCCTCCCAAAGGAACAATTTCGCCTCAAAATGGCAAAAAATTGCAATACCCCCCCAAAGGAACAATTTCACCTCAAAATGCCGAAAAGTTGCAATACCCCCCCAAAGCAACAATTTCACCTCAAAATGGCAAAAAATTGCAATACCCCCCCAAAGGAACAATTTCGCCTCAAAATATCCAAAAATTGTAAACCCCCCCAAAGGAACAATTTCGCCTCAAAATGGCCAAAAGTTGCAATACCCCCCCAAAGGAACAATTTCGCCTCAAAATGCCGAAAAGTTGCAATACCCCCCCAAAGGAACAATTTTGCTTCAAAATGGCCAAAAGTTGCAATACCCCCCCAAAGGAACAATTTCGCCTCAAAATGCCAAAAAGTTGCAATACCCCCCAAAGCAACAATTTCACCTCAAAATGGCAAAAAATTGCAATACCCTCCCAAAGGAACAATTTCGCCTCAAAATATCCAAAAATTGTAATACCCCCCAAAGGAACAATTTCGCTTCAAAATGGCAAAAAATTGCAATACCCCCCCAAAGGAACAATTTCGCCTCAAAATGCCGAAAAGTTGCAATACCCCCCGAAAGGAACAATTTCGCTTCAAAATGGCCAAAAGTTGCAATACCCCCCAAAGGAACAATTTCGCTTCAAAATGGCCAAAAGTTGCAATACCCCCCAAAGGAACAATTTCACCTCAAAATGGCAAAAAATTGCAATACCCCCCGAAAGGAACAATTTTGCTTCAAAATGGCCAAAAGTTGCAATACCCCCCAAAGCAACAATTTCGCTTCAAAATGGCCAAAAGTTGCAATACCCCCCCAAAGGAACAATTTCGCCTCAAAATGGCAAAAAATTGCAATACCCCCCAAAGGAACAATTTCGCCTCAAAATGGCAAAAAATTGCAATACCCCCAAAGGAACAATTTCGCCTCAAAATGCCGAAAAGTTGCAATACCCCCCCAAAGGAACAATTTCGCTTCAAAATGGCCAAAAGTTGCAATACCCCCCCAAAGGAACAATTTCGCCTCAAAATGGCAAAAAATTGCAATACCCCCCAAAGGAACAATTTCGCCTCAAAATGCCGAAAAGTTGCAATACCCCCCCAAAGTAACAATTTCGCTTCAAAATGGCCAAAAGTTGCAATACCCCCCCAAAGGAACAATTTCGCCTCAAAATGGCAAAAAATTGCAATACCACCCCAAAGGAACAATTTCGCCTCAAAACGAAAAAAAAATTGCAATACCACCCCAAAGGAACAATTTCACTTTAAAATGGCCAAAAGTTCCAATACCCCCCCAAAGGAACAATTTCGCCTCAAAATGGCAAAAAATTGCAATACCCCCCTCAAAGGAACAATTTCACTTTAAAATGGCCAAAAGTTGCAATACCCCCCCAAAGGAACAATTTCGTCTCAAAATGGCAAAAAATTGCAATACCCCCCTCAAAGGAACAATTTCGCCTCAAAATGCCGAAAAGTTGCAATACCCCCCCAAAGGAACAATTTCGCCTCAAAATGCCGAAAAGTTGCAATACCCCCCCAAAGGAACAATTTCGCTTCAAAATGGCCAAAAGTTGCAATACCCCCCCAAAGGAACAATTTCGCTTCAAAATGGCCAAAAGTTGCAATACCCCCCCAAAGGAACAATTTCGCCTCAAAATGGAAAAAAATTGCAATACCCCCCAAAGGAACAATTTAACTTCAAAATGGCCAAAAGATGCAATACCTCCCCAAAGCAACAATTTCGCCTCAAAATGGAAAAAAATTGCAATACCCCCCCAAAGGAACAATTTCGCCTCAAAATGGAAAAAAATTGCAATACCCCCCCAAAGGTACAATTTCGCTTCAAAATGGCCAAAAGTTGCAATACCCCCCCAAAGGAACAATTTCGCCTCAAAATGGCAAAAAATTGCAATACCCCCCCAAAGGAACAATTTCGCCTCAAAATGCCGAAAAGTTGCAATACCCCCCCAAAGGAACAATTTCGCTTCAAAATGGCAAAAGTTGCAATACCCCCCAAAGGAACAATTTCGCCTCAAAATGCCGAAAAGTTGCAATACCCCCCGAAAGGAACAATTTCGCTTCAAAATGGCAAAAAATTGCAATACCCCCCCAAAGGAACAATTTCGCTTTAAAATGGCCAAAAGTTGCAATACCCCCCCAAAGGAACAATTTCGCCTCAAAATGCCGAAAAGTTGCAATACCCCCCGAAAGGAACAATTTCGCTTCAAAATGGCCAAAAGTTGCAATACCCTCTTAAAGGAACAATTTCGCCTCAAAATGGCAAAAAATTGCAATACCCCCCAAAGGAACAATTTCACCTCAAAATACCGAAAAGTTGCAATACCCCCCAAAGCAACAATTTCACCTCAAAATGGCAAAAAATTGCAATACCCCCCAAAGGAACAATTTCGCTTCAAAATGGCCAAAAGTTGCAATTTCGCCTCAAAATGCCGAAAAGTTGCAATACCCCCCCAAAGGAACAATTTCGCTTCAAAATGGCCAAAAGTTGCAATACCCCCCCAAAGGAAAAATTTCGCCTCAAAATGAAAAAAAAATTGCAATACCCCCAAAGGAACAATTTCGCCTCAAAATGCCGAAAAGTTGCAATACCCCCGAAAGGAACAATTTCGCTTCAAAATGGCCAAAAGTTGCAATACCCCCCAAAGGAACAATTTCACCTCAAAATGGCAAAAAATTGCAATACCCCCCAAAGGAACAATTTCACCTCAAAATGGCAAAAAAGTGCAATACCCCCAAAGGAACAATTCCGCCTCAAAATGCTGAAAAGTTGCAATACCCCCCCAAAGGAACAATTTCGCTTCAAAATGGCCAAAAGTTGCAATACCCCCCCAAAGGAACAATTTCGCTTCAAAATGGCCAAAAGTTGCAATACCCCCCCAAAGGAACAATTTCGCCTCAAAATGGCAAAAAATTGCAATACCCTCCAAAGGAACAATTTCGCCTCAAAATGCCGAAAAGTTGCAATACCCCCCGAAAGGAACAATTTTGCTTCAAAATGGCCAAAAGTTGCAATACCCCCCCAAAGGAACAATTTCGCTTTAAAATGGCAAAAAATTGCAATACCCCCCCAAAGGAACAATTTCGCCTCAAAATGCCGAAAAGTTGCAATACCCCCCGAAAGGAACAATTTCGCTTCAAAATGGCCAAAAGTTGCAATACCCCCCAAAAGGAACAATTTCGCCTCAAAATGCCGAAAAGTAGCAATACCCCCCGAAAGGAACAATTTCGCTTCAAAATGGCCAAAAGATGCAATACCCCCCCAAAGCAACAATTTCGCCTCAAAATGGCAAAAAATTGCAATACCCCCCCAAAGGAACAATTTTGCCTCAAAATGCCGAAAAGTTGCAATACCCCCCGAAAGGAACAATTTCGCTTCAAAATGGCAAAAAATTGCAATACCCCCCAAAGGAACAATTTCGCTTCAAAATGGCCAAAAGTTGCAATACCCCCCCAAAAGGAACAATTTCGCCTCAAAATGCCGAAAAGTTGCAATACCCCCCGAAAGGAACAATTTCGCTTCAAAATGGCCAAAAGTTGCAATACCCTCCCAAAGGAACAATTTCGCCTCAAAATGGCAAAAAATTGCAATACCCCCCCAAAGGAACAATTTCACCTCAAAATGCCGAAAAGTTGCAATACCCCCCGAAAGGAACAATTTCGCTTCAAAATGGCCAAAAGTTGCAATATCCCCCAAAAGGAACAATTTCGCCTCAAAATGCCGAAAAGTTGCAATACCCCCCGAAAGGAACAATTTCGCTTCAAAATGGCCAAAAGTTGCAATACCCCCCAAAAGGAACAATTTCGCCTCAAAATGCCGAAAAGTAGCAATACCCCCCGAAAGGAACAATTTCGCTTCAAAATGGCCAAAAGATGCAATACCCCCCCAAAGCAACAATTTCGCCTCAAAATGGCAAAAAATTGCAATACCCCCCCAAAGGAACAATTTCGCCTCAAAATGCCGAAAAGTTGCAATACCCCCCGAAAGGAACAATTTCGCTTCAAAATGGCAAAAAATTGCAATACCCCCCAAAGGAACAATTTCGCTTCAAAATGGCCAAAAGTTGCAATACCCCCCCAAAAGGAACAATTTCGCCTCAAAATGCCGAAAAGTTGCAATACCCCCCGAAAGGAACAATTTCGCTTCAAAATGGCCAAAAGTTGCAATACCCTCCCAAAGGAACAATTTCGCCTCAAAATGGCAAAAAATTGCAATACCCCCCCAAAGGAACAATTTCACCTCAAAATGCCGAAAAGTTGCAATACCCCCCGAAAGGAACAATTTCGCTTCAAAATGGCCAAAAGTTGCAATATCCCCCAAAAGGAACAATTTCGCCTCAAAATGCCGAAAAGTTGCAATACCCCCCGAAAGGAACAATTTCGCTTCAAAATGGCCAAAAGTTGCAATACCCCCCAAAGGAACAATTTCACCTCAAAATGGCAAAAAATTGCAATACCCCCCCAAAGGAACAATTTCGCCTCAAAATGCCGAAAAGTTGCAATACCCCCCCCAAAGGAACAATTTCGCCTCAAAATGCCGAAAAGTTGCAATACCCCCCCAAAGGAACAATTTCGCTTCAAAATGGCCAAAAGTTGCAATACCCCCCCAAAGGAACAATTTCTCCTCAAAATGGCAAAAAATTGCAATACCCCCCCAAAGCAACAATTTCACCTCAAAATGGCAAAAAATTGCAATACCCCCCCAAAGGAACAATTTCGCCTCAAAATATCCAAAAATTGTAATACCCCCCAAAGGAACAATTTCGCCTCAAAATGCCGATAAGATGCAATACCCCCCGAAAGGAACAATTTCGCTTCAAAATGGCCAAAAGTTGCAATACCCCCCCAAAGGAACAATTTCGCCTCAAAATGGCAAAAAATTGCAATACCCCCCAAAGGAACAATTTCACTTCAAAATGGCCAAAAGATGCAATACCCCCCAAAGCAACAATTTCGCCTCAAAGTGGAAAAAAATTGCAATACCCCCGAAAGGAACAATTTCGCCTCAAAATGGCAAAAAATTGCAATACCCCCCAAAGGAACAATTTCGCCTCAAAATGCCGAAAAGTTGCAATACCCCCCCAAAGGAACAATTTCGCTTCAAAATGGCCAAAAGTTGCAATACCCCCCCAAAGGAAAAATTTCGCTTTAAAATGAAAAAAAATTGTAATACCCCCCCAAAGGAACAATTTCGCCTCAAAATGCCGAAAAGTTGCAATATCCCCCGAAAGGAACAATTTCACCTCAAAATGGCAAAAAATTGCAATACCCCCCCAAAGGAACAATTTCGCCTCAAAATGCTGAAAAGTTGCAATACCCCCCCAAAGGAACAATTTCGCTTCAAAATGGCCAAAAGTTGCAATACCCCCCCAAATGAACAATTTCGCTTCAAAATGGCCAAAAGTTGCAATACCCCCCCAAAGGAACAATTTCGCTTCAAAATGGCCAAAAGTTGCAATACCCCCAAAGGAACAATTTCGCCTCAAAATGGAAAAAAATTGCAATACCCCCCCAAAGGAACAATTTCGCCTCAAAATGCCGAAAAGTTGCAATACCCCCCGAAAGGAACAATTTCGCTTCAAAATGGCCAAAAGTTGCAATACCCCCCCAAAGGAACAATTTCGCCTCAAAATGGCAAAAAATTGCAATACCACCCCAAAGGAACAATTTCACTTTAAAATGGCCAAAAGTTGCAATACCCCCCCAAAGGAACAATTTCTCCTCAAAATGGCAAAAAATTGCAATACCCCCCCAAAGCAACAATTTCACCTCAAAATGGCAAAAAATTGCAATACCCCCCCAAAGGAACAATTTCGCCTCAAAATATCCAAAAATTGTAATACCCCCCAAAGGAACAATTTCGCTTCAATATGGCCAAAAGTTGCAATACCCCCCCAAAGGAACAATTTCGCCTCAAAATGGAAAAAAAATTGCAATACCCCCCCAAAGGAACAATTTCGCCTCAAAATGCCGATAAGATGCAATACCCCCCGAAAGGAACAATTTCGCTTCAAAATGGCCAAAAGTTGCAATACCCCCCCAAAGGAACAATTTCGCCTCAAAATGGCAAAAAATTGCAATACCCCCCAAAGGAACAATTTCACTTCAAAATGGCCAAAAGATGCAATACCCCCCAAAGCAACAATTTCGCCTCAAAATGGAAAAAAATTGCAATACCCCCGAAAGGAACAATTTCGCCTCAAAATGGCAAAAAATTGCAATACCCCCCCAAAGGAACAATTTCGCCTCAAAATGCCGAAAAGTTGCAATACCCCCCCAAAGGAACAATTTCGCTTCAAAATGGCCAAAAGTTGCAATACCCCCCCAAAGGAAAAATTTCGCCTCAAAATGAAAAAAAATTGTAATACCCCCCCAAAGGAACAATTTCGCCTCAAAATGCCGAAAAGTTGCAATACCCCCCGAAAGGAACAATTTCGCTTCAAAATGGCCAAAAGTTGCAATACCCCCCCAAAGGAACAATTTCACCTCAAAATGGCAAAAAATTGCAATACCCCCCCAAAGGAACAATTTCGCCTCAAAATGCTGAAAAGTTGCAATACCCCCCCCAAAGGAACAATTTCGCTTCAAAATGGCCAAAAGTTGCAATACCCCCCCAAATGAACAATTTCGCTTCAAAATGGCCAAAAGTTGCAATACCCCCCCAAAGGAACAATTTCGCTTCAAAATGGCCAAAAGTTGCAATACCCCCAAAGGAACAATTTCACTTTAAAATGGCCAAAAGATGCAATACCCCCCCAAAGCAACAATTTCGCCTCAAAATGGAAAAAAATTGCAATACCCCCCCAAAGGAACAATTTCGCCTCAAAATGCCGAAAAGTTGCAATACCCCCCGAAAGGAACAATTTCGCTTCAAAATGGCCAAAAGTTGCAATACCCCCCCAAAGGAACAATTTCGCCTCAAAATGGCAAAAAATTGCAATACCACCCCAAAGGAACAATTTCACTCTAAAATGGCCAAAAGTTGCAATACCCCCCCAAAGGAACAATTTCGCTTCAAAATGGCAAAAAATTGCAATACCCCCCTCAATGGAACAATTTCACTTTAAAATGGCCAAAAGTTGCAATACCCCCCCAAAGGAACAATTTCGCCTCAAAATGGCAAAAAATTGCAATACCCCCCTCAAAGGAACAATTTCGCCTCAAAATGCCGAAAAGTTGCAATACCCCACCAAAGGAACAATTTTGCCTCAAAATGCCGAAAAGTTGCAATACCCCCCGAAAGGAACAATTTCGCTTCAAAATGGCCAAAAGCTGCAATACCCCCCCAAAGGAACAATTTCGCCTCAAAATGGCAAAAAATTGCAATACCCCCCCAAAGGAACAATTTCGCTTCAAAATGGCCAAAAGTTGCAATACCCCCCAAAGGAACAATTTTGCCTTAAATGGCAAAAAATTGCAATACCCCCCAAAGGAACAATTTCGCTTCAAAATGCCGAAAAGTTGCAATACCCCCCCAAAAAGTACAATTTCGCTTCAAAATGGCCAAAAGTTGCAATACCCCCCCAAAGGAACAATTTCGCCTCAAAATGGCAAAAAATTGCAATACCCCCCCAAAGGAACAATTTCGCTTCAAAATGCCGAAAAGTTGCAATACCCCCCCAAAAGGTAAAATTTCGCTTCAAAATGGCCAAAAGTTGAAATACCCCCCCAAAGGAACAATTTCGCCTCAAAATGGAAAAAAAATTGCAATACCCCCCCAAAGGAACAATTTTGCCTCAAAATGCCGAAAAGTTGCAATACCCCCCGAAAGGAACAATTTCGCTTCAAAATGGCCAAAAGTTGCAATACCCCCCCAAAGGAACAATTTCGCCTTAAAATGGCAAAAAATTGCAATACCCTCCCAAAGGAACAATTTCGCCTCAAATTGCCGAAAAGTTGCAATACCCCCCCAAAGGAACAATTTCGCTTCAAAATGGCCAAAAGTTGCAATACTCCCCCAAAGGAACAATTTCGCCTCAAAATAAAAAAAAAATTGCAATACCACCCCAAAGGAACAATTTCGCCTCAAAATGGCAAAAAATTGCAATACCCCCCCAAAGGAACAATTTCGCCTCAAAATGGCAAAAAATTGCAATACCCCCCCAAAGGAACAATTTTGCCTCAAAATGCCGAAAAGTTGCAATACCCCCCCAAAGGAACAATTTCGCCTCAAAATGGCAAAAAATTGCAATACCCCCCCAAAGGAACAATTTCGCTTCAAAATGGCCAAAAGTTGCAATACCCCCCCAAAGGAACAATTTCGCCTCAAAATGCCGAAAAGTTGCAATACCCCCGAAAGGAACAATTTCGCTTCAAAATGGCCAAAAGTTGCAATACCCCCCCAACGGAACAATTTTGCCTCAAAATGGCAAAAAATTGCAATACCCCCCAAAGGAACAATTTCGCTTCAATATGGCCAAAAGTTGCAATACCCCCCAAAGGAACAATTTCGCCTCAAAATGGGAAAAAATTGCAATACCCCCCCCAAAGGAACAATTTCGCTTCAAAATGCCGAAAAGTTGCAATACCCCCCCAAAGGTACAATTTCGCTTCAAAATGGCCAAAAGTTGCAATACTCCCCCAAAGGAACAATTTCGCCTCAAAATAAAAAAAAAATTGCAATACCCCCCAAAGGAACAATTTCGCCTCAAAATGGCAAAAAATTGCAATACCCCCCAAAGGAACAATTTCGCTTCAAAATGGCCAAAAATTGCAATAACCCCCCAAAGGAACAATTTCGCCTCAAAATGCCGAAAAGTTGCAATACCCCCTCAAAGGTACAATTTCGCTTCAAAATGGCCAAAAGTTGCAATACCCCCCCAAAGGAACAATTTCGCCTCAAAATGAAAAAAAAATTGCAATACCCCCCAAAGGAACAATTTCGCTTCAAAATGCCGAAAAGTTGCAATACCCCCCAAAGGAACAATTTCGCTTCAAAATGGCCAAAAGTTGCAATACCCCCCCAAAGGAACAATTTCGCCTCAAAATGGCAAAAAATTGCAATACCCCCCCAAAGGAACAATTTCGCCTCAAAATGCCGAAAAGTTGCAATACCCCCCAAAGGAACAATTTCACTTTAAAATGGCCAAAAGTTGCAATACCCCCCCAAAGGAACAATTTCGCTTCAAAATGGCAAAAAATTGCAATACCCCCCTCAATGGAACAATTTCACTTTAAAATGGCCAAAAGTTGCAATACCCCCCCAAAGGAACAATTTCGCCTCAAAATGGCAAAAAATTGCAATACCCCCTCAAAGGAACAATTTCGCCTCAAAATGCCGAAAAGTTGCAATACCCCACCAAAGGAACAATTTTGCCTCAAAATGCCGAAAAGTTGCAATACCCCCCGAAAGGAACAATTTCGCTTCAAAATGGCCAAAAGCTGCAATACCCCCCCAAAGGAACAATTTCGCCTCAAAATGGCAAAAAATTGCAATACCCCCCCAAAGGAACAATTTCGCTTCAAAATGGCCAAAAGTTGCAATACCCCCCAAAGGAACAATTTCGCCTTAAATGGCAAAAAATTGCAATACCCCCCAAAGGAACAATTTCGCTTCAAAATGCCGAAAAGTTGCAATACCCCCCCAAAAAGTACAATTTCGCTTCAAAATGGCCAAAAGTTGCAATACCCCCCCAAAGGAACAATTTCGCCTCAAAATGGCAAAAAATTGCAATACCCCCCCAAAGGAACAATTTCGCTTCAAAATGCCGAAAAGTTGCAATACCCCCCCAAAAGGTAAAATTTCGCTTCAAAATGGCCAAAAGTTGAAATACCCCCCCAAAGGAACAATTTCGCCTCAAAATGGAAAAAAAATTGCAATACCCCCCCAAAGGAACAATTTTGCCTCAAAATGCCGAAAAGTTGCAATACCCCCCGAAAGGAACAATTTCGCTTCAAAATGGCCAAAAGTTGCAATACCCCCCCAAAGGAACAATTTCGCCTTAAAATGGCAAAAAATTGCAATACCCTCCCAAAGGAACAATTTCGACTCAAATTGCCGAAAAGTTGCAATACCCCCCCAAAGGAACAATTTCGCTTCAAAATGGCCAAAAGTTGCAATACTCCCCCAAAGGAACAATTTCGCCTCAAAATAAAAAAAAAATTGCAATACCCCCCCAAAGGAACAATTTCGCCTCAAAATGGCAAAAAATTGCAATACCCCCCCAAAGGAACAATTTCGCCTCAAAATGGCAAAAAATTGCAATACCCCCCCAAAGGAACAATTTTGCCTCAAAATGCCGAAAAGTTGCAATACCCCCCCAAAGGAACAATTTCGCCTCAAAATGGCAAAAAATTGCAATACCCCCCCAAAGGAACAATTTCGCTTCAAAATGGCCAAAAGTTGCAATACCCCCCCAAAGGAACAATTTCGCCTCAAAATGCCGAAAAGTTGCAATACCCCCGAAAGGAACAATTTCGCTTCAAAATGGCCAAAAGTTGCAATACCCCCCCAACGGAACAATTTTGCCTCAAAATGGCAAAAAATTGCAATACCCCCCAAAGGAACAATTTCGCTTCAATATGGCCAAAAGTTGCAATACCCCCCAAAGGAACAATTTCGCCTCAAAATGGGAAAAAATTGCAATACCCCCCCAAAGGAACAATTTCGCTTCAAAATGCCGAAAAGTTGCAATACCCCCCCAAAGGTACAATTTCGCTTCAAAATGGCCAAAAGTTGCAATACTCCCCCAAAGGAACAATTTCGCCTCAAAATAAAAAAAAAATTGCAATACCCCCCAAAGGAACAATTTCGCCTCAAAATGGCAAAAAATTGCAATACCCCCCAAAGGAACAATTTCGCTTCAAAATGGCCAAAAATTGCAATAACCCCCCAAAGGAACAATTTCGCCTCAAAATGCCGAAAAGTTGCAATACCCCCTCAAAGGTACAATTTCGCTTCAAAATGGCCAAAAGTTGCAATACCCCCCCAAAGGAACAATTTCGCCTCAAAATGAAAAAAAAATTGCAATACCCCCCCAAAGGAACAATTTCGCCTCAAAATGCCGAAAAGTTGCAATACCCCCCGAAAGGAACAATTTCGCTTCAAAATGGCCAAAAGTTGCAATACCCCCCCAAAGGAACAATTTCGCCTCAAAATGGCAAAAAAATGCAATACCCCCCAAAGGAACAATTTCGCTTCAAAATGCCGAAAAGTTGCAATACCCCCCAAAGGAACAATTTCGCTTCAAAATGGCCAAAAGTTGCAATACCCCCCCAAAGGAACAATTTCGCCTCAAAATGGCAAAAAATTGCAATACCCCCCCAAAGGAACAATTTCGCCTCAAAATGCCGAAAAGTTGCAATACCCCCCAAAGGAACAATTTCGCTTCAAAATGGCCAAAAGTTGCAATACCCCCCAAAGGAACAATTTCGCCTCAAAATGGCAAAAAATTGCAATACCCCCCAAAGGAACAATTTCGCCTCAAAATGCCGAAAAGTTGCAATACCCCCCAAAAGGAACAATTTCGCTTCAAAATGACAAAAAATTGCAATATCCCCCCAAAGGAACAATTTCGCTTCAAAATGGACAAAAGTTGCAATACCCCCCCAAAGGAACAATTTCGCCTCAAAATGCCGAAAAGTTGCAATACCCCCCGAAAGGAACAATTTCGCTTCAAAATGGCCAAAAGTTGCAATACCCTCCCAAAGGAACAATTTCGCCTCAAAATGGCAAAAAATTGCAATACCCCCCCAAAGGAACAATTTCGCTTCAAAATGCCGAAAAGTTGCAATACCCCCCCAAAGGAACAATTTCGCCTCAAAATAAAAAATAAATTGCAATACCCCCCCAAAGGAACAATTTCACCTCAAAATGCCATAAAGTTGCAATACCCCCCCAAAGCAACAATTTCACCTCAAAATGGCAAAAAATTGCAATACCTCCCCAAAGGAACAATTTCGCCTCAAAATATCCAAAAACTGTAAACCCCCCCAAAGGAACAATTTCGCTTCAAAATGGCCAAAAGTTGCAATACCCTCCCAAAGGAACAATTTCGCCTCAAAATGGCAAAAAATTGCAATACCCCCCCAAAGGAACAATTTCACCTCAAAATGCCATAAAGTTGCAATACCCCCCCAAAGCAACAATTTCACCTCAAAATGGCAAAAAATTGCAATACCTCCCCAAAGGAACAATTTCGCCTCAAAATATCCAAAAACTGTAAACCCCCCCAAAGGAACAATTTCGCTTCAAAATGGCCAAAAGTTGCAATTTCGTCTCAAAATGCCGAAAAGTTGCAATACCCCCCCAAAGGAACAATTTCGCTTTAAAATAGCCAAAAGTTGCAATACCCCCCCAAAGGAACCATTTCGCCTCAAAATGGCCAAAAGTTGCAATACCCCCCCAAAGGAACCATTTCGCCTCAAAATGGCAAAAAATTGCAATACCCCCCCAAAGGAACAATTTCGCCTCAAAATGCCGAAAAGTTGCAATACCCCCCCAAAGGAACAATTTCGCTTCAAAATGGCCAAAAGTTGCAATACCCCCCAAAAGGAACAATTTCGCCTCAAAATGCCGAAAAGTTGCAATACCCCCCAAAGCAACAATTTCACCTTAAAATGGCAAAAAATTGCAATACCCCCCCAAAGGAACAATTTCGCCTCAAAATATCCAAAAATTGTAAACCCCCCCAAAGGAACAATTTCGCTTCAAAATGGCCAAAAGTTGCAATTTCGCCTCAAAATGCCGAAAAGTTGCAATACCCCCCCAAAGGAACAATTTCGCTTCAAAATAGCCAAAAGTTGCAATACTCCCCCCAAAGGAACCATTTCGCCTCAAAATGGCCAAAAGTTGCAATACCCCCCCCAAAGGAACAATTTCGCCTCAAAATGGCAAAAAATTGCAATACCCCCCCAAAGGAACAATTTCGCCTCAAAATGCCGAAAAGTTGCAATACCCCCCCAAAGGAACAATTTTGCTTCAAAATGGCCAAAAGTTGCAATACCCCCCCAAAGGAACAATTTCGCTTCAAAATGGCCAAAAGTTGCAATACCCCCCCAAAGGAACAATTTCGCCTCAAAATGCCAAAAAGTTGCAATACCCCCCAAAGGAACAATTTCGCCTCAAAATGGAAAAAAAATTGCAATACCCCCCAAAGGAACAATTTCTCCTCAAAATGCTGAAAACTTGCAATACCCCCCGAAAGGAACAATTTCGCTTCAAAATGGCCAAAAGTTGCAATACCCCCCCAAAGGAACAATTTCGCCTCAAAATGGCAAAAAATTGCAATACCCCCCCAAAGGAACAATTTCGCTTCAAAATGCCGAAAACTTGCAATACCCCCCCAAAAGGTACAATTTCGCTTCAAAATGGCCAAAAGTTGCAATACCCCCCCAAAGGAACAATTTTGCCTCAAAATGGCAAAAAATTGCAATACCACCCCAAATGAACAATTTCGCCTCAAAATGCCGAAAAGTTGCAATACCCCCCGAAAGGAACAATTTCGCTTCAAAATGGCCAAAAGTTGCAATACCCCCCCAAAGGAACAATTTCGCCTCAAAATGCTGAAAAGTTGCAATACCCCCGAAAGCAACAATTTCGCCTCAAAATGGCAAAAAATTGCAATACCCCCCCCAAAGGAACAATTTCGCTTCAAAATGACCAAAAGTTGCAATACCCCCCCAAAGGATCAATTTCAACTCAAAATGGCAAAAAATTGCAATACCACCCCAAATGAACAATTTCGCCTCAAAATGCCGAAAAGTTGCAATACCCCCCGAAAGGAACAATTTCGCTTCAAAATGGCCAAAAGTTGCAATACCCCCCCAAAGGAACAATTTCGCCTCAAAATGCTGAAAAGTTGCAATACCCCCTAAAGGAACAATTTCACTTCAAAATGCCGAAAACTTGCAATACCCCCCCAAAAGGAACAATTTCGCCTCAAAATGGAAAAAAAATTGCAATACCCCCCCAAAGGAACAATTTCGCCTCAAAATGCCGAAAAGTTGCAATACCCCCCGAAAGGAACAATTTCGCTTCAAAATGGCCAAAAGTTGCATTACCCCCCCAAAGGAACAATTTTGCCTCAAAATGGCAAAAAATTGCAATACCCCTCCAAAGGAACAATTTCGCTTCAAAATGGCCAAAAGTTGCAATACCCCCCCCAAAGGAACAATTTCGCCACAAAATGGCAAAAAATTGCAATACCCCCCCAAAGGAACAATTTCGCCTCAAAATGAAAAAAAAATTGCAATACCCCCCCAAAGGAACAATTTCGACTCAAAATGCCGAAAAGTTGCAATACCCCCGAAAGGAACAATTTCGCTTCAAAATGGCCAAAAGTTGCAATACCCCCGAAAGGAACAATTTCGCTTCAAAATGGCCAAAAGTTGCAATACCCCCCCAAAGGAACAATTTCGCCTCAAAATGAAAAAAAAATTGCAATACCCCCCAAAGGAACAATTTCGACTCAAAATGCCGAAAAGTTGCAATACCCCCGAAAGGAACAATTTCGCTTCAAAATGGCCAAAAGTTGCAATACCCCCGAAAGGAACAATTTCGCTTCAAAATGGCCAAAAGTTGCAATACCCCCCCAAAGGAACAATTTCGCCTTAAAATGGCAAAAAATTGCAATACCCTCCCAAAGGAACAATTTCGCCTCAAATTGCCGAAAAGTTGCAATACCCCACCAAAGGAACAATTTCGCTTCAAAATGGCCAAAAGTTGCAATACCCCCCGAAAGGAACAATTTCGCCTCAAAATGGCAAAAAATTGCAATACCCCCCCAAAGGAACAATTTCGCTTCAAAATGGCCAAAAGTTGCAATACCCCCCAAAGGAACAATTTCGCCTCAAAATGCCGAAAAGTTGCAATACCCCCCGAAAGGAACAATTTCGCTTCAAAATGGCCAAAAGTTGCAATACCCCCCCAACGGAACAATTTCGCCTCAAAATGGCAAAAAATTGCAATACCCCCCCAAAGGAACAATTTCACCTCAAAATGCCGAAAAGTTGCAATACCCCCCGAAAGGAACAATTTCGCTTCAAAAAGGCCAAAAGATGCAATACCCCCCCAAAGCAACAATTTCGCCTCAAAATGGGAAAAAATATCAATACCCCCCAAAGGAACAATTTCGCCTCAAAATGGCAAAAAATTGCAATACCCCCCAAAGGAACAATTTCGCTTCAAAATGCCGAAAAGTTGCAATACCCCCCCAAAGGTACAATTTCGCTTTAAAATGGCCAAAAGTTGCAATACTCCCCCAAAGGAACAATTTCGCCTCAAAATAAAAAAAAATTGCAATACCCCCCCAAAGGAACAATTTCGCCTCAAAATGGCAAAAAATTGCAATACCCCCCAAAGGAACAATTTCGCTTCAAAATGGCCAAAAGTTGCAATACCCCCCCCAAAGGAACAATTTCGCCTCAAAATGCCGAAAAGTTGCAATACCCCCCCCAAAGGTACAATTTCGCTTCAAAATGGCCAAAAGCGCAATACCCCCCCAAAGGAACAATTTCGCCTCAAAATGAAAAAAAAATTGCAATACCCCCCCAAAGGAACAATTTCGCCTCAAAATGCCGAAAAGTTACAATACCTCCCGAAAGGAACAATTTCGCTTCAAAATGGCCAAAAGTTGCAATACCCCCCCAAAGGAACAATTTCGCCTCAAAATGGCAAAAAATTGCAATACCCCCCCAAAGGAACAATTTCGCTTCAAAATGCCGAAAAGTTGCAATACCCCCCAAAGGAACAATTTCGCTTCAAAATGGCCAAAAGTTGCAATACCCCCCCAAAGGAACAATTTCGCCTCAAAATGGCAAAAAATTGCAATACCCCCCCAAAGGAACAATTTCGCCTCAAATTGCCGAAAAGTTGCAATACCCCCCCAAAGGAACAATTTCGCTTCAAAATGGCCAAAAGTTGCAATACTCCCCAAAGGAACAATTTCGCTTCAAAATGGCCAAAAGTTGCAATACCCCCAAAGGAACAATTTCGCTTCAAAATGGCCAAAAGTTGCAATACCCCCCCAAAGGAACAATTTCGCCTCAAAATGCCGAAAAGTTGCAATACCCCCCGAAAGGAACAATTTCGCTTCAAAATGGCCAAAAGTTGCAATACCCTCCCAAAGGAACAATTTCGCCTCAAAATGGCAAAAAATTGCAATACCCCCCCAAAAGGAACAATTTCGCCTCAAAATGCCGAAAAGTTGCAATACCCCCCGAAAGGAACAATTTCGCCTCAAAATGGCAAAAAATTGCAATACCCCCCCCAAAGTAACAATTTCGCTTCAAAATGGCCAAAAGTTGCAATACCCCCCCAAAGGAACAATTTCGCTTCAAAATGCCGAAAAGTTGCAATACCCCCTGAAAGGAACAATTTCGCTTCAAAATGGCCAAAAGTTGCAATACCCCCCCAAAGGAACAATTTCGCCTCAAAATGGCAAAAAATTGCAATACCCCCCAAAGGAACAATTTCGCCTCAAAATGGCAAAAAATTGCAATACCCCCCCAAAGGAACAATTTCGCCTCAAAATGCCGAAAAGTTGCAATACCCCCCCAAAGGAACAATTTCGCTTCAAAATGGCCAAAAGTTGCAATACCCCCCCAAAGGAAAAATTTCGCCTCAAAATGAAAAAAAAATTGCAATACCCCCAAAGGAACAATTTCGCCTCAAAATGCCGAAAATTTGCAATACCCCCCCAAAGGAACAATTTCGCCTCAAAATATCCAAAAATTGTAAACCCCCCCAAAGGAACAATTTCGCTTCAAAATGGCCAAAAGTTGCAATTTCGCCTCAAAATGCCGAAAAGTTGCAATACCCCCCCAAAGGAACAATTTCGCTTCAAAATAGCCAAAAGTTGCAATACCCCCCCAAAGGAACAATTTCGCCTCAAAATGGCCAAAAGTTGCAATACCCCCCCAAAGGAACAATTTCGCCTCAAAATGGCAAAAAATTGCAATACCCCCCCCAAAGTAACAATTTCGCTTCAAAATGGCGAAAAGTTGCAATACCCCCCCAAAGGAACAATTTCGCTTCAAAATGCCGAAAAGTTGCAATACCCCCCGAAAGGAACAATTTCGCTTCAAAATGGCCAAAAGTTGCAATACCCCCCCAAAGGAACAATTTCGCCTCAAAATGGCAAAAAATTGCAATACCCCCCAAAGGAACAATTTCGCCTCAAAATGGCAAAAAATTGCAATACCCCCCCAAAGGAACAATTTCGCCTCAAAATGCCGAAAAGTTGCAATACCCCCCCAAAGGAACAATTTCGCTTCAAAATGGCCAAAAGTTGCAATACCCCCCCAAAGGAAAAATTTCGCCTCAAAATGAAAAAAAAATTGCAATACCTCCAAAGGAACAATTTCGCCTCAAAATGCCGAAAATTTGCAATACCCCCCGAAAGGAACAATTTCGCTTCAAAATGGCCAAAAGTTGCAATACCCTCCAAAGGAACAATTTCACCTCAAAATGGCAAAAAATTGCAATACCCCCCAAAGGAACAATTTCACCTCAAAATGGCAAAAAATTGCAATACCACCCCAAAGGAACAATTCCGCCTCAAAATGCTGAAAAGTTGCAATACCCCCCCAAAGGAACAATTTCGCTTCAAAATGGCCAAAAGTTGCAATACCCCCCAAAGGAACAATTTCGCTTCAAAATGGCCAAAAGTTGCAATACCCCACCCAAAGGAACAATTTCGCCTCAAAATGGCAAAAAATTGCAATACCCTCCAAAGGAACAATTTCGCCTCAAAATGCCGAAAAGTTGCAATACCCCCCGAAAGGAACAATTTTGCTTCAAAATGGCCAAAAGTTGCAATACCCCCCCAAAGGAACAATTTCGCTTTAAAATGGCAAAAAATTGCAATACCACCCCAAAGGAACAATTTCGCCTCAAAATGCCGAAAAGTTGCAATACCCCCCGAAAGGAACAATTTCGCTTCAAAATGGCCAAAAGTTGCAATACCCCCCAAAAGGAACAATTTCGCCTCAAAATGCCGAAAAGTTGCAATACCCCCCGAAAGGAACAATTTCGCCTCAAAATGGCAAAAAATTGCAATACCCCCCCAAAGGAACAATTTCGCCTCAAAATGCCGAAAAGTTGCAATACCCCCCGAAAGGAACAATTTCGCTTCAAAATGGCCAAAAGTTGCAATACCCCCCAAAAGGAACAATTTCGCCTCAAAATGCCGAAAAGTTGCAATACCCCCCGAAAGGAACAATTTCGCTTCAAAATGGCCAAAAGTTGCAATACCCCCCCAAAGGAACAATTTCGCCTCAAAATGGCAAAAAATTGCAATACCCTCCAAAGGAACAATTTCGCCTCAAAATGCCGAAAAGTTGCAATACCCCCCGAAAGGAACAATTTTGCTTCAAAATGGCCAAAAGTTGCAATACCCCCCCAAAGCAACAATTTCGCCTCAAAATGGCAAAAAATTGCAATACCCCCCAAAGGAACAATTTCGCCTCAAAATGCCGAAAAGTTGCAATACCCCCCGAAAGGAACAATTTCGCTTCAAAATGGCAAAAAATTGCAATACCCCCCAAAGGAACAATTTTGCTTCAAAATGGCCAAAAGTTGCAATACCCCCCCAAAGGAACAATTTCGCCTCAAAATGCCGAAAAGTTGCAATACCCCCCGAAAGGAACAATTTCGCTTCAAAATGGCCAAAAGTTGCAATACCCCCCAAAAGGAACAATTTCGCCTCAAAATGCCGAAAAGTTGCAATACCCCCCGAAAGGAACAATTTCGCCTCAAAATGGCAAAAAATTGCAATACCCCCCCAAAGGAACAATTTCGCCTCAAAATGCCGAAAAGTTGCAATACCCCCCGAAAGGAACAATTTCGCTTCAAAATGGCCAAAAGTTGCAATACCCCCCAAAAGGAACAATTTCGCCTCAAAATGCCGAAAAGTTGCAATACCCCCCGAAAGGAACAATTTCGCTTCAAAATGGCCAAAAGTTGCAATACCCCCCCAAAGGAACAATTTCGCCTCAAAATGGCAAAAAATTGCAATACCCTCCAAAGGAACAATTTCGCCTCAAAATGCCGAAAAGTTGCAATACCCCCCGAAAGGAACAATTTTGCTTCAAAATGGCCAAAAGTTGCAATACCCCCCCAAAGCAACAATTTCGCCTCAAAATGGCAAAAAATTGCAATACCCCCCAAAGGAACAATTTCGCCTCAAAATGCCGAAAAGTTGCAATACCCCCCGAAAGGAACAATTTCGCTTCAAAATGGCAAAAAATTGCAATACCCCCCAAAGGAACAATTTCGCTTCAAAATGGCCAAAAGTTGCAATACCCCCCCAAAGGAACAATTTCGCCTCAAAATGCCGAAAAGTTGCAATACCCCCCGAAAGGAACAATTTCGCTTCAAAATGCCGAAAAGTTGCAATACCCCCCGAAAGCAACAATTTCACCTCAAAATGGCAAAAAATTGCAATACCCCCCCAAAGGAACAATTTCGCCTCAAAATATCCAAAAATTGTAAAACCCCCCCAAAGGAACAATTTTGCTTTAAAATGGCCAAAAGTTGCAATACCCCCCCAAAGGAACAATTTCGCCTCAAAATGCCGAAAAGTTGCAATACCCCCCGAAAGGAACAATTTCGCTTCAAAATGGCCAAAAGTTGCAATACCCCCCAAAAGGAACAATTTCGCCTCAAAATGCCGAAAAGTTGCAATACCCCCCAAAGGAACAATTTCGCCTCAAAATGGCAAAAAATTGCAATACCCCCCAAAGGAACAATTTCGCCTCAAAATGCCGAAAAGTTGCAATACCCCCCCAAAGGAACAATTTCGCTTCAAAATGGCCAAAAATTGCAATACCCCCCAAAGGAACAATTTCGCTTCAAAATGGACAAAAGTTGCAATACCCCCCCAAAGGAACAATTTCGCCTCAAAATGCCGAAAAGTTGCAATACCCCCCCAAAGGAACAATTTCGCCTCAAAATATCCAAAAATTGTAAAACCCCCCCAAAGGAACAATTTTGCTTCAAAATGGCCAAAAGTTGCAATACCCCCCCAAAGGAACAATTTCGCCTCAAAATGCCGAAAAGTTGCAATACCCCCCGAAAGGAACAATTTCGCTTCAAAATGGCCAAAAGTTGCAATACCCCCCAAAAGGAACAATTTCGCCTCAAAATGCCGAAAAGTTGCAATACCCCCCGAAAGGAACAATTTCGCCTCAAAATGGCAAAAAATTGCAATACCCCCCCAAAGGAACAATTTCGCCTCAAAATGCCGAAAAGTTGCAATACCCCCCCAAAGGAACAATTTCGCTTCAAAATGGCCAAAAGTTGCAATACCCCCCAAAGGAACAATTTCGCCTCAAAATGGCAAAAAATTGCAATACCCCCCAAAGGAACAATTTCGCCTCAAAATGCCGAAAAGTTGCAATACCCCCCGAAAGGAACAATTTCGCTTCAAAATGACAAAAAATTGCAATACCCCCCCAAAGGAACAATTTCGCTTCAAAATGGACAAAAGTTGCAATACCCCCCCAAAGGAACAATTTCGCCTCAAAATGCCGAAAAGTTGCAATACCCCCCGAAAGGAACAATTTCGCTTCAAAATGGCCAAAAGTTGCAATACCCTCCCAAAGGAACAATTTCGCCTCAAAATGGCAAAAAATTGCAATACCCCCCCAAAGGAACAATTTCACCTCAAAATGCCATAAAGTTGCAATACCCCCCCAAAGCAACAATTTCACCTCAAAATGGCAAAAAATTGCAATACCTCCCCAAAGGAACAATTTCGCCTCAAAATATCCAAAAACTGTAAACCCCCCCAAAGGAACAATTTCGCTTCAAAATGGCCAAAAGTTGCAATTTCGCCTCAAAATGCCGAAAAGTTGCAATACCCCCCCAAAGGAACAATTTCGCTTTAAAATAGCCAAAAGTTGCAATACCCCCCCAAAGGAACCATTTCGCCTCAAAATGGCCAAAAGTTGCAATACCCCCCCCAAAGGAATAATTTCGCCTCAAAATGGCAAAAAATTGCAATACCCCCCCAAAGGAACAATTTCGCCTCAAAATGCCGAAAAGTTGCAATACCCCCCCAAAGGAACAATTTCGCTTCAAAATGGCCAAAAGTTGCAATACCCCCCAAAAGGAACAATTTCGCCTCAAAATGCCGAAAAGTTGCAATACCCCCCAAAGCAACAATTTCACCTCAAAATGGCAAAAAATTGCAATACCCCCCCAAAGGAACAATTTCGCCTCAAAATATCCAAAAATTGTAAACCCCCCCAAAGGAACAATTTCGCTTCAAAATGGCCAAAAGTTGCAATTTCGCCTCAAAATGCCGAAAAGTTGCAATACCCCCCCAAAGGAACAATTTCGCTTCAAAATAGCCAAAAGTTGCAATACTCCCCCCAAAGGAACCATTTCGCCTCAAAATGGCCAAAAGTTGCAATACCCCCCCAAAGGAACAATTTCGCCTCAAAATGGCAAAAAATTGCAATACCCCCCCAAAGGAACAATTTCGCCTCAAAATGCCGAAAAGTTGCAAACCCCCCCAAAGGAACAATTTTGCTTCAAAATGGCCAAAAGTTGCAATACCCCCCCAAAGGAACAATTTCGCTTCAAAATGGCCAAAAGTTGCAATACCCCCCCAAAGGAACAATTTCGCCTCAAAATGCCAAAAAGTTGCAATACCCCCCAAAGGAACAATTTCGCCTCAAAATGGAAAAAAAATTGCAATACCCCCCAAAGGAACAATTTCTCCTCAAAATGCTGAAAACTTGCAATACCCCCCGAAAGGAACAATTTCGCTTCAAAATGGCCAAAAGTTGCAATACCCCCCCAAAGGAACAATTTCGCCTCAAAATGGCAAAAAATTGCAATACCCCCCCAAAGGAACAATTTCGCTTCAAAATGGCGAAAACTTGCAATACCCCCCCAAAAGGTACAATTTCGCTTCAAAATGGCCAAAAGTTGCAATACCCCCCCAAAGGAACAATTTTGCCTCAAAATGGCAAAAAATTGCAATACCACCCCAAATGAACAATTTCGCCTCAAAATGCCGAAAAGTTGCAATACCCCCCGAAAGGAACAATTTCGCTTCAAAATGGCCAAAAGTTGCAATACCCCCCCAAAGGAACAATTTCGCCTCAAAATGCTGAAAAGTTGCAATACCCCCGAAAGCAACAATTTCGCCTCAAAATGGCAAAAAATTGCAATACCCCCCCAAAGGAACAATTTCGCTTCAAAATGACCAAAAGTTGCAATACCCCCCCAAAGGATCAATTTCAACTCAAAATGGCAAAAAATTGCAATACCACCCCAAATGAACAATTTCGCCTCAAAATGCCGAAAAGTTGCAATACCCCCCGAAAGGAACAATTTCGCTTCAAAATGGCCAAAAGTTGCAATACCCCCCCAAAGGAACAATTTCGCCTCAAAATGCTGAAAAGTTGCAATACCCCCTAAAGGAACAATTTCACTTCAAAATGCCGAAAACTTGCAATACCCCCCAAAAGGAACAATTTCGCCTCAAAATGGAAAAAAAATTGCAATATCCCCCCAAAGGAACAATTTCGCCTCAAAATGCCGAAAAGTTGCAATACCCCCCGAAAGGAACAATTTCGCTTCAAAATGGCCAAAAGTTGCATTACCCCCCCAAAGGAACAATTTTGCCTCAAAATGGCAAAAAATTGCAATACCCCTCCAAAGGAACAATTTCGCTTCAAAATGGCCAAAAGTTGCAATACCCCCCCAAAGGAACAATTTCGCCACAAAATGGCAAAAAATTGCAATACCCCCCCAAAGGAACAATTTCGCCTCAAAATGAAAAAAAAATTGCAATACCCCCCCAAAGGAACAATTTCGACTCAAAATGCCGAAAAGTTGCAATACCCCCGAAAGGAACAATTTCGCTTCAAAATGGCCAAAAGTTGCAATACCCCCGAAAGGAACAATTTCGCTTCAAAATGGCCAAAAGTTGCAATACCCCCCCAAAGGAACAATTTCGCCTCAAAATGAAAAAAAAATTGCAATACCCCCCAAAGGAACAATTTCGACTCAAAATGCCGAAAAGTTGCAATACCCCCGAAAGGAACAATTTCGCTTCAAAATGGCCAAAAGTTGCAATACCCCCGAAAGGAACAATTTCGCTTCAAAATGGCCAAAAGTTGCAATACCCCCCCAAAGGAACAATTTCGCCTTAAAATGGCAAAAAATTGCAATACCCTCCCAAAGGAACAATTTCGCCTCAAATTGCCGAAAAGTTGCAATACCCCACCAAAGGAACAATTTCGCTTCAAAATGGCCAAAAGTTGCAATACCCCCCGAAAGGAACAATTTCGCCTCAAAATGGCAAAAAATTGCAATACCCCCCCAAAGGAACAATTTCGCTTCAAAATGGCCAAAAGTTGCAATACCCCCCAAAGGAACAATTTCGCCTCAAAATGCCGAAAAGTTGCAATACCCCCCGAAAGGAACAATTTCGCTTCAAAATGGCCAAAAGTTGCAATACCCCCCCAACGGAACAATTTCGCCTCAAAATGGCAAAAAATTGCAATACCCCCCCAAAGGAACAATTTCACCTCAAAATGCCGAAAAGTTGCAATACCCCCCGAAAGGAACAATTTCGCTTCAAAAAGGCCAAAAGATGCAATACCCCCCCAAAGCAACAATTTCGCCTCAAAATGGGAAAAAATATCAATACCCCCCCAAAGGAACAATTTCGCCTCAAAATGGCAAAAAATTGCAATACCCCCCAAAGGAACAATTTCGCTTCAAAATGCCGAAAAGTTGCAATACCCCCCAAAGGTACAATTTCGCTTTAAAATGGCCAAAAGTTGCAATACTCCCCCAAAGGAACAATTTCGCCTCAAAATAAAAAAAAATTGCAATACCCCCCCAAAGGAACAATTTCGCCTCAAAATGGCAAAAAATTGCAATACCCCCAAAGGAACAATTTCGCTTCAAAATGGCCAAAAGTTGCAATACCCCCCCCAAAGGAACAATTTCGCCTCAAAATGCCGAAAAGTTGCAATACCCCCCCCAAAGGTACAATTTCGCTTCAAAATGGCCAAAAGCGCAATACCCCCCCAAAGGAACAATTTCGCCTCAAAATGGCAAAAAATTGCAATACCCCCCCAAAGGAACAATTTCGCCTCAAAATGCCGAAAAGTTACAATACCTCCCGAAAGGAACAATTTCGCTTCAAAATGGCCAAAAGTTGCAATACCCCCCCAAAGGAACAATTTCGCCTCAAAATGGCAAAAAATTGCAATACCCCCCCAAAGGAACAATTTCGCTTCAAAATGCCGAAAAGTTACAATACCTCCCCAAAGGAACAATTTCGCTTCAAAATGGCCAAAAGTTGCAATACCCCCAAAGGAACAATTTCGCTTCAAAATGGCCAAAAGTTGCAATACCCCCCCAAAGGAACAATTTCGCCTCAAAATGCCGAAAAGTTACAATACCCCCCGAAAGGAACAATTTCGCTTCAAAATGGCCAAAAGTTGCAATACCCCCCCAAAGGAACAATTTCGCCTCAAAATGGCAAAAAATTGCAATACCCCCCCAAAGGAACAATTTCGCTTCAAAATGCCGAAAAGTTGCAATACCCCCCAAAGGAACAATTTCGCTTCAAAATGGCCAAAAGTTGCAATACCCCCCAAAGGAACAATTTCGCCTCAAAATGGCAAAAAATTGCAATACCCCCCCAAAGGAACAATTTCGCCTCAAAATGCCGAAAAGTTGCAATACCCCCCCAAAGGAACAATTTCGCTTCAAAATGGCCAAAAGTTGCAATACCCCCCAAAGGAACAATTTCGCCTCAAAATGCCGAAAAGTTGAAATACCCCCCGAAAGGAACAATTTCGCTTCAAAATGACAAAAAATTGCAATACCCCCCCAAAGGAACAATTTCGCTTCAAAATGGCCAAAAGTTGCAATACCCCCTCAAAGGAACAATTTCGCCTCAAAATGCCGAAAAGTTGCAATACCCCCCGAAAGGAACAATTTCGCTTCAAAATGGCCAAAAGTTGCAATACCCTCCCAAAGGAACAATTTCGCCTCAAAATGGCAAAAAATTGCAATACCCCCCCAAAGGAACAATTTCACCTCAAAATGCCGAAAAGTTGCAATACCCCCCCAAAGCAACAATTTCACCTCAAAATGGCAAAAAATTGCAATACCCCCCCAAAGGAACAATTTCGCCTCAAAATATCCAAAAATTGTAAACCCCCCCCAAAGGAACAATTTCGCTTCAAAATGGCCAAAAGTTGCAATTTCGCCTCAAAATGCCGAAAAGTTGCAATACCCCCCCAAAGGAACAATTTCGCTTCAAAATAACCAAAAGTTGCAATACCCCCCCAAAGGAACAATTTCGCCTCAAAATGGCCAAAAGTTGCAATACCCCCCCAAAGGAACAATTTCGCCTCAAAATGGCAAAAAATTGCAATACCCCCCCAAAGTAACAATTTCGCTTCAAAATGGCCAAAAGTTGCAATACCCCCCCAAAGGAACAATTTCGCTTCAAAATGCCGAAAAGTTGCAATACCCCCTGAAAGGAACAATTTCGCTTCAAAATGGCCAAAAGTTGCAATACCCCCCCAAAGGAACAATTTCGCCTCAAAATGGCAAAAAATTGCAATACCCCCCAAAGGAACAATTTCGCCTCAAAATGGCAAAAAATTGCAATACCCCCCCAAAGGAACAATTTCGCCTCAAAATGCCGAAAAGTTGCAATACCTCCCCAAAGGAACAATTTCGCTTCAAAATGGCCAAAAGTTGCAATACCCCCCCAAAGGAAAAATTTCGCCTCAAAATGAAAAAAAAATTGCAATACCCTCAAAGGAACAATTTCGCCTCAAAATGCCGAAAATTTGCAATACCCCCCCAAAGGAACAATTTCGCTTCAAAATGGCCAAAAGTTGCAATACCCCCCCAAAGGAACAATTTCGCTTCAAAATGGCCAAAAGTTGCAATACCCCACCCAAAGGAACAATTTCGCCTCAAAATGGCAAAAAATTGCAATACCCTCCAAAGGAACAATTTCGCCTCAAAATGCCGAAAAGTTGCAATACCCCCCGAAAGGAACAATTTTGCTTCAAAATGGCCAAAAGTTGCAATACCCCCCCAAAGGAACAATTTCGCTTTAAAATGGCAAAAAATTGCAATACCCCCCCAAAGGAACAATTTCGCCTCAAAATGCCGAAAAGTTGCAATACCCCCCGAAAGGAACAATTTCGCTTCAAAATGGCCAAAAGTTGCAATACCCCCCAAAAGGAACAATTTCGCCTCAAAATGCCGAAAAGTTGCAATACCCCCCAAAAGGAACAATTTCGCCTCAAAATGGCAAAAAATTGCAATACCCCCCCAAAGGAACAATTTCGCCTCAAAATGCCGAAAAGTTGCAATACCCCCCGAAAGGAACAATTTCGCTTCAAAATGGCCAAAAGTTGCAATACCCCCCAAAAGGAACAATTTCGCCTCAAAATGCCGAAAAGTTGCAATACCCCCCGAAAGGAACAATTTCGCTTCAAAATGGCCAAAAGTTGCAATACCCCCCCAAAGGAACAATTTCGCTTTAAAATGGCAAAAAATTGCAATACCCCCCCAAAGGAACAATTTCGCCTCAAAATGCCGAAAAGTTGCAATACCCCTCCAAAGGAACAATTTCGCCTCAAAATGCCGAAAAGTTGCAATACCCCCCGAAAGGAACAATTTTGCTTCAAAATGGCCAAAAGTTGCAATACCCCCCCAAAGCAACAATTTCGCCTCAAAATGGCAAAAAATTGCAATACCCCCCAAAGGAACAATTTCGCCTCAAAATGCCGAAAAGTTGCAATACCCCCCGAAAGGAACAATTTCGCTTCAAAATGGCAAAAAATTGCAATACCCCCCAAAGGAACAATTTCGCTTCAAAATGGCCAAAAGTTGCAATACCCCCCCAAAGGAACAATTTCGCCTCAAAATGCCGAAAAGTTGCAATACCCCCCGAAAGGAACAATTTCGCTTCAAAATGCCGAAAAGTTGCAATACCCCCCGAAAGCAACAATTTCACCTCAAAATGGCAAAAAATTGCAATACCCCCCCAAAGGAACAATTTCGCCTCAAAATATCCAAAAATTGTAAAACCCCCCCAAAAGAACAATTTTGCTTCAAAATGGCCAAAAGTTGCAATACCCCCCCAAAGGAACAATTTCGCCTCAAAATGCCGAAAAGTTGCAATACCCCCCGAAAGGAACAATTTCGCTTCAAAATGGCCAAAAGTTGCAATACCCCCCAAAAGGAACAATTTCGCCTCAAAATGCCGAAAAGTTGCAATACCCCCCGAAAGGAACAATTTCGCTTCAAAATGGCCAAAAGTTGCAATACCCCTTAAAGGAACAATTTCACCTCAAAATGGCAAAAAATTGCAATACCCCCCAAAGGAACAATTTCGCCTCAAAATGCCGAAAAGTTGCAATACCCCCCCAAAGGAACAATTTCGCCTCAAAATGCCGAAAAGTTGCAATACCCCCCCAAAGGAACAATTTCTCCTCAAAATGGCAAAAAATTGCAATACCCCCCCAAAGCAACAATTTCGCTTCAAAATGGCAAAAAATTGCAATACCCCCCCAAAGGAACAATTTCGCCTCAAAATATCCAAAAATTGTAATACCCCCCCAAAGGAACAATTTCGCTTCAATATGGCCAAAAGTTGCAATACCCCCCCAAAGGAACAATTTCGCCTCAAAATGGAAAAAAAATTGCAATATCCCCCCAAAGGAACAATTTCGCCTCAAAATGCCGATAAGTTGCAATACCCCCCGAAAGGAACAATTTCGCTTCAAAATGGCCAAAAGTTGCAATATCCCCCCAAAGGAACAATTTCGCCTCAAAATGGCAAAAAATTAAAATACCCCCCCAAAGGAACAATTTCACTTCAAAATGGCCAAAACTTGCAATACCCCCCCAAAGGAACAATTTCGCCTCAAAATGCCGAAAAGTTGCAATACCCCCCGAAAGGAACAATTTCGCTTCAAAATGGCCAAAAGTTGCAATACCCCCCCAAAGGAAAAATTTCGCCTCAAAATGAAAAAAAAATTGCAATACCCCCCCCCAAAGGAACAATTTCGCCTCAAAATGCCGAAAAGTTGCAATACCCCCCGAAAGGAACAATTTCGCTTCAAAATGGCCAACAGTTGCAATACCCCCCCAAAGGAACAATTTCGCTTCAAAATGGCCAAAAGTTGCAATACCCCCCCAAAGGAACAATTTCGCCTCAAAATGGCAAAAAATTGCAATACCCCCGAAAAGAACAATTTCGCCTCAAAATGGCCAAAAGTTGCAATACCCCCCAAAAGGAAACATTTCGCCTCAAAATGCCGAAAAGTTGCAATACCCCCCGAAAGGAACAATTTCGCTTCAAAATGGCCAAAAGATGCAATACCCCCCCAAAGCAACAATTTCGCCTCAAAATGGCAAAAAATTGCAATACCCCCCCAAAGGAACAATTTCGCCTCAAAATGCCAAAAAGTTGCAATACCCCCCGAAAGGAACAATTTCGCTTCAAAATGGCAAAAAATTGCAATACCCCCCAAAGGAACAATTTCGCTTCAAAATGGCCAAAAGTTGCAATACCCCCCCAAAGGAACAATTTCGCCTCAAAATGCCGAAAAGTTGCAATACCCCCCGAAAGGAACAATTTCGCTTCAAAATGCCGAAAAGTTGCAATACCTCCCGAAAGCAACAATTTCACCTCAAAATGGCAAAAAATTGCAATACCCCCCCAAAGGAACAATTTCGCCTCAAAATATCCAAAAATTGTAAAACCCCCCCAAAGGAACAATTTCGCTTCAAAATGGCCAAAAGTTGCAATACCCCCCCAAAGGAACAATTTCGCCTCAAAATGGCAAAAAATTGCAATACCCCCCCAAAGGAACAATTTCGCCTCAAAATGCTGAAAAGTTGCAATACCCCCCGAAAGGAACAATTTCGCTTCAAAATGGCCAAAAGTTGCAATACCCCCCAAAAGGAACAATTTCGCCTCAAAATGCCGAAAAGTTGCAATACCCCCCGAAAGGAACAATTTCGCTTCAAAATGGCCAAAAGTTGCAATACCCCCCCAAAGGAACAATTTCGCTTCAAAATGGCCAAAAGTTGCAATACCCCCCCCAAAGGAACAATTTCGCCTCAAAATGGCAAAAAATTGCAATACCCTCCAAAGGAACAATTTCGCCTCAAAATGCCGAAAAGTTGCAATACCCCCCGAAAGGAACAATTTTGCTTCAAAATGGCCAAAAGTTGCAATACCCCCCCAAAGCAACAATTTCGCCTCAAAATGGCAAAAAATTGCAATACCCCCCCAAAGGAACAATTTCGCCTCAAAATGCCGAAAAGTTGCAATACCCCCCGAAAGGAACAATTTCGCTTCAAAATGCCGAAAAGTTGCAATACCCCCCGAAAGCAACAATTTCACCTCAAAATGGCAAAAAATTGCAATACCCCCCCAAAGGAACAATTTCGCCTCAAAATATCCAAAAATTGTAAAACCCCCCCAAAGGAACAATTTCGCTTCAAAATGGCCAAAAGTTGCAATACCCCCCCAAAGGAACAATTTCGCCTCAAAATGGCAAAAAATTGCAATACCCCCCAAAGGAACAATTTCGCCTCAAAATGCCGAAAAGTTGCAATACCCCCCGAAAGGAACAATTTCGCTTCAAAATGGCCAAAAGTTGCAATACCCCCCAAAAGGAACAATTTCGCCTCAAAATGCCGAAAAGTTGCAATACCCCCCGAAAGGAACAATTTCGCTTCAAAATGGCCAACAGTTGCAATACCCCCCCAAAGGAACAATTTCGCTTCAAAATGGCCAAAAGTTGCAATACCCCCCCAAAGGAACAATTTCGCCTCAAAATGGCAAAAAATTGCAATACCCCCGAAAAGAACAATTTCGCCTCAAAATGGCCAAAAGTTGCAATACCCCCCAAAAGGAAAAATTTCGCCTCAAAATGCCGAAAAGTTGCAATACCCCCCGAAAGGAACAATTTCGCTTCAAAATGGCCAAAAGATGCAATACCCCCCCAAAGCAACAATTTCGCCTCAAAATGGCAAAAAATTGCAATACCCCCCCAAAGGAACAATTTCGCCTCAAAATGCCGAAAAGTTGCAATACCCCCCGAAAGGAACAATTTCGCTTCAAAATGGCAAAAAATTGCAATACCCCCCAAAGGAACAATTTCGCTTCAAAATGGCCAAAAGTTGCAATACCCCCCCAAAGGAACAATTTCGCCTCAAAATGCCGAAAAGTTGCAATACCCCCCGAAAGGAACAATTTCGCTTCAAAATGCCGAAAAGTTGCAATACCCCCCGAAAGCAACAATTTCACCTCAAAATGGCAAAAAATTGCAATACCCCCCCAAAGGAACAATTTCGCCTCAAAATATCCAAAAATTGTAAAACCCCCCCAAAGGAACAATTTCGCTTCAAAATGGCCAAAAGTTGCAATACCCCCCCAAAGGAACAATTTCGCCTCAAAATGGCAAAAAATTGCAATACCCCCCCAAAGGAACAATTTCGCCTCAAAATGCTGAAAAGTTGCAATACCCCCCGAAAGGAACAATTTCGCTTCAAAATGGCCAAAAGTTGCAATACCCCCCAAAAGGAACAATTTCGCCTCAAAATGCCGAAAAGTTGCAATACCCCCCGAAAGGAACAATTTCGCTTCAAAATGGCCAAAAGTTGCAATACCCCCCCAAAGGAACAATTTCGCTTCAAAATGGCCAAAAGTTGCAATACCCCCCCCCAAAGGAACAATTTCGCCTCAAAATGGCAAAAAATTGCAATACCCTCCAAAGGAACAATTTCGCCTCAAAATGCCGAAAAGTTGCAATACCCCCCGAAAGGAACAATTTTGCTTCAAAATGGCCAAAAGTTGCAATACCCCCCCAAAGCAACAATTTCGCCTCAAAATGGCAAAAAATTGCAATACCCCCCCAAAGGAACAATTTCGCCTCAAAATGCCGAAAAGTTGCAATACCCCCCGAAAGGAACAATTTCGCTTCAAAATGCCGAAAAGTTGCAATACCCCCCGAAAGCAACAATTTCACCTCAAAATGGCAAAAAATTGCAATACCCCCCCAAAGGAACAATTTCGAATCAAAATATCCAAAAATTGTAAAACCCCCACAAAGGAACAATTTCGCTTCAAAATGGCCAAAAGTTGCAATACCCCCCCAAAGGAACAATTTCGCCTCAAAATGGCAAAAAATTGCAATACCCCCCAAAGGAACAATTTCGCCTCAAAATGCCGAAAAGTTGCAATACCCCCCGAAAGGAACAATTTCGCTTCAAAATGGCCAAAAGTTGCAATACCCCCCAAAAGGAACAATTTCGCCTCAAAATGCCGAAAAGTTGCAATACCCCCCGAAAGGAACAATTTCGCTTCAAAATGGCCAAAAGTTGCAATACCCCTTAAAGGAACAATTTCACCTCAAAATGGCAAAAAATTGCAATACCCCCCCAAAGGAACAATTTCGCCTCAAAATGCCGAAAAGTTGCAATACCCCCCCAAAGGAACAATTTCGCCTCAAAATGCCGAAAAGTTGCAATACCCCCCCAAAGGAACAATTTCTCCTCAAAATGGCAAAAAATTGCAATACCCCCCAAAGCAACAATTTCACCTCAAAATGGCAAAAAATTGCAATACCCCCCCAAAGGAACAATTTCGCCTCAAAATATCCAAAAATTGTAATACCCCCCAAAGGAACAATTTCGCTTCAATATGGCCAAAAGTTGCAATACCCCCCCAAAGGAACAATTTCGCCTCAAAATGGAAAAAAAATTGCAATACCCCCCGAAAGGAACAATTTCGCTTCAAAATGGCCAAAAGTTGCAATACCCCCCCAAAGGAACAATTTCGCCTCAAAATGGCAAAAAATTAAAATACCCCCCAAAGGAACAATTTCACTTCAAAATGGCCAAAACTTGCAATACCCCCCCAAAGGAACAATTTCGCCTCAAAATGCTGAAAAGTTGCAATACCCCCCGAAAGGAAAAATTTCGCCTCAAAATGAAAAAAAAATTGCAATACCCCCCCAAAGGAACAATTTCGCCTCAAAATGCCGAAAAGTTGCAATACCCCCCAAAAGGAACAATTTCGCTTCAAAATGGCCAACAGTTGCAATACCCCCCCAAAGGAACAATTTCGCTTCAAAATGGCCAAAAGTTGCAATACCCCCGCAAAGGAACAATTTCGCCTCAAAATGGCAAAAAATTGCAATACCCCCGAAAGGAACAATTTCGCCTCAAAATGGCAAAAAATTGCAATACCCCCCAAAGGAACAATTTCGCTTCAAAATGGCCAAAAGTTGCAATACCCCCCAAAGGAAAAATTTCGCCTCAAAATGAAAAAAAATTGCAATACCCCCCCAAAGGAACAATTTCGCCTCAAAATGCCGAAAAGTTGCAATACCCCCCGAAAGGAACAATTTCGCTTCAAAATGGCCAAAAGTTGCAATACCCCCCAAAGGAACAATTTCACCTCAAAATGGCAAAAAATTGCAATACCCCCCCAAAGGAACAATTTCGCCTCAAAATGCTGAAAAGTTGCAATACCCCCCCAAAGGAATAATTTCGCTTCAAAATGGCCAAAAGTTGCAATACCCCCCCAAAGGAACAATTTCGCTTCAAAATGGCCAAAAGTTGCAATACCCCCCCAAAGGAACAATTTCGCCTCAAAATGGCAAAAAATTGCAATACCCCCCAAAGGAACAATTTCGCCTCAAAATGCCGAAAAGTTGCAATACCCCCCAAAGGAACAATTTCGCTTCAAAATGGCCAAAAGTTGCAATACCCCCCCAAAGGAACAATTTCGCTTCAAAATGGCCAAAAGTTCCAATACCCGCCCAAAGGAACAATTTTGCCTCAAATTGCAAAAAATTGCAATACCACCCCAAAGGAACAATTTCTCTTCAAAATGGCCAAAAGTTGCAATACCCCCCCAAAGGAACAATTTCGCCTCAAAATGGCAAAAAATTACAATACCCTCCAAAGGAACAATTTCGCCTCAAAATGCCGAAAAGTTGCAATACCCCCCGAAAGGAACAATTTTGCTTCAAAATGGCCAAAAGTTGCAATACCCCCCCAAAGGAACAATTTTGCTTTAAAATGGCAAAAAATTGCAATACCCCCCCAAAGGAACAATTTCGCCTCAAAATGCCGAAAAGTTACAATACCCCCCGAAAGGAACAATTTCGCTTCAAAATGGCCAAAAGTTGCAATACCCCCCAAAAGGAACAATTTCGCCTCAAAATGCCGAAAAGTTGCAATACCCCCCGAAAGGAACAATTTCGCTTCAAAATGGCCAAAAGTTGCAATACCCCTTAAAGGAACAATTTCACCTCAAAATGGCAAAAAATTGCAATACCCCCCCAAAGGAACAATTTCGCCTCAAAATGCCGAAAAGTTGCAATACCCCCCCAAAGGAACAATTTCGCCTCAAAATGCCGAAAAGTTGCAATACCCCCCCAAAGGAACAATTTCTCCTCAAAATGGCAAAAAATTGCAATACCCCCCAAAGCAACAATTTCACCTCAAAATGGCAAAAAATTGCAATACCCCCCCAAAGGAACAATTTCGCCTCAAAATATCCAAAAATTGTAATACCCCCCAAAGGAACAATTTCGCTTCAATATGGCCAAAAGTTGCAATACCCCCCCAAAGGAACAATTTCGCCTCAAAATGGAAAAAAAATTGCAATATCCCCCCAAAGGAACAATTTCGCCTCAAAATGCCGATAAGTTGCAATACCCCCCGAAAGGAACAATTTCGCTTCAAAATGGCCAAAAGTTGCAATACCCCCCCAAAGGAACAATTTCGCCTCAAAATGGCAAAAAATTAAAATACCCCCAAAGGAACAATTTCACTTCAAAATGGCCAAAACTTGCAATACCCCCCCAAAGGAACAATTTCGCCTCAAAATGCTGAAAAGTTGCAATACCCCCCGAAAGGAAAAATTTCGCCTCAAAATGAAAAAAAAATTGCAATACCCCCCCAAAGGAACAATTTCGCCTCAAAATGCCGAAAAGTTGCAATACCCCCCAAAAGGAACAATTTCGCTTCAAAATGGCCAACAGTTGCAATACCCCCCCAAAGGAACAATTTCGCTTCAAAATGGCCAAAAGTTGCAATACCCCCCCAAAGGAACAATTTCGCCTCAAAATGGCAAAAAATTGCAATACCCCCGAAAGGAACAATTTCGCCTCAAAATGGCAAAAAATTGCAATACCCCCCAAAGGAACAATTTCGCTTCAAAATGGCCAAAAGTTGCAATACCCCCCAAAGGAAAAATTTCGCCTCAAAATGAAAAAAAATTGCAATACCCCCCCAAAGGAACAATTTCGCCTCAAAATGCCGAAAAGTTGCAATACCCCCCGAAAGGAACAATTTCGCTTCAAAATGGCCAAAAGTTGCAATACCCCCCAAAGGAACAATTTCACCTCAAAATGGCAAAAAATTGCAATACCCCCCCAAAGGAACAATTTCGCCTCAAAATGCTGAAAAGTTGCAATACCCCCCCAAAGGAATAATTTCGCTTCAAAATGGCCAAAAGTTGCAATACCCCCCCAAAGGAACAATTTCGCTTCAAAATGGCCAAAAGTTGCAATACCCCCCCAAAGGAACAATTTCGCCTCAAAATGGCAAAAAATTGCAATACCCCCAAAGGAACAATTTCGCCTCAAAATGCCGAAAAGTTGCAATACCCCCCAAAGGAACAATTTCGCTTCAAAATGGCCAAAAGTTGCAATACCCCCCCAAAGGAACAATTTCGCTTCAAAATGGCCAAAAGTTCCAATACCCCCCCAAAGGAACAATTTTGCCTCAAATTGCAAAAAATTGCAATACCACCCCAAAGGAACAATTTCTCTTCAAAATGGCCAAAAGTTGCAATACCCCCCCCAAAGGAACAATTTCGCCTCAAAATGGCAAAAAATTACAATACCCTCCAAAGGAACAATTTCGCCTCAAAATGCCGAAAAGTTGCAATACCCCCCGAAAGGAACAATTTTGCTTCAAAATGGCCAAAAGTTGCAATACCCCCCCAAAGGAACAATTTTGCTTTAAAATGGCAAAAAATTTGCAATACCCCCCCAAAGGAACAATTTCGCCTCAAAATGCCGAAAAGTTACAATACCCCCCGAAAGGAACAATTTCGCTTCAAAATGGCCAAAAGTTGCAATACCCCCCCAAAGGAACAATTTCGCTTCAAAATGGCCAAAAGTTGCAATACCCCCCCCAAAGGAACAATTTCGCCTCAAAATGGCAAAAAATTGCAATACCCCCCAAAGGAACAATTTCGCCTCAAAATGCCGAAAAGTTGCAATACCCCCCAAAGGAACAATTTCGCTTCAAAATGGCCAAAAGTTGCAATACCCCCCCAAAGGAACAATTTCGCTTCAAAATGGCCAAAAGTTGCAATACCCCCCCAAAGGAACAATTTTGCTTTAAAATGGCAAAAAATTGCAATACCCCCCCAAAGGAACAATTTCGCCTCAAAATGCCGAAAAGTTACAATACCCCCCGAAAGGAACAATTTCGCTTCAAAATGGCCAAAAGTTGCAATACCCCCCAAAAGGAACAATTTCGCCTCAAAATGCCGAAAAGTTGCAATATCCCTCGAAAGGAACAATTTCGCTTCAAAATGGCCAAAAGATGCAATACCCTCCCCCAAGGCAACAATTTCGCCTCAAATTGGCAAAAAATTGCAATACCCCCGCCAAAGGAACAATTTCGCCTCAAAATGCCGAAAAGTTGCAATACCCCCCAAAAGGAACAATTTCGCTTTAAAATGGCAAAAAATTGCAATACCCCCCAAAGGAACAATTTCGCCTCAAAATGGCAAAAAATTGCAATACCCCCCCAAAGGAACAATTTCGCCTCAAAATGCCGAAAAGTTGCAATTCCCCTTTGAAAGGAACAATTTCGCTTCAAAATGCCGAAAAGTTGCAATACCCCCCGAAAGCAACAATTTCACCTCAAAATGGCAAAAAATTGCAATACCCCCCAAAGGAACAATTTCGCCTCAAAATGCCGAAAAGTTGCAATACCCCCCGAAAGGAACAATTTCGCTTCAAAATGCCGAAAAGTTCCAATACCCCCCCAAAGGTACAATTTCGCTTCAAAATGGCCAAAAGTTGCAATAAACCCCCAAAGGAACAATTTCGCCTCAAAATGAAAAAAAAATTGCAATACCCCCCCAAAGGAACAATTTCGCCTCAAAATGCCGAAAAGTTGCAATACCCCCCGAAAGGAACAATTTCGCTTCAAAATGGCCAAAAGTTGCAATACCCCCCAAAGGAACAATTTCACCTCAAAATGGCAAAAAATTGCAATACCCCCCCAAAGGAACAATTTCGCTTCAAAATGCCGAAAAGTTGCAATACCCCCCAAAGGAACAATTTCGCTTCAAAATGGCCAAAAGTTGCAATACCCCCCCAAAGGAACAATTTCGCCTCAAAATGGCAAAAAATTGCAATACCCCCCCAAAGGAACAATTTCGCCTCAAAATGTCGAAAAGTTGCAATACCCCCCCAAAGGAACAATTTCGCTTCAAAATGGCCAAAAGTTGCAATACCCCCCAAAGGAACAATTTCGCCTCAAAATGGCAAAAAATTGCAATACCCCCCAATGGAACAATTTCGCCTCAAAATGCCGAAAAGTTGCAATACCCCCCGAAAGGAACAATTTCGCTTCAAAATGACAAAAAATTGCAATATCCCCCCAAAGGAACAATTTCGCTTCAAAATGGCCAAAAGTTGCAATACCCCCCAAAGGAACAATTTCGCCTCAAAATGCCGAAAAGTTGCAATACCCCCCGAAAGGAACAATTTCGCTTCAAAATGGCCAAAAGTTGCAATACCCTCCCAAAGGAACAATTTCGCCTCAAAATGGCAAAAAATTGCAATACCCCCCCAAAGGAACAATTTCACCTCAAAATGCCGAAAAGTTGCAATACCCCCCCAAAGCAACAATTTCACCTCAAAATGGCAAAAAATTGCAATACCCCCCCAAAGGAACAATTTCGCCTCAAAATGCCGAAAAGTTGCAATACCCCCCCAAAGGAACAATTTCGCTTCAAAATGGCCAAAAGTTGCAATACCCCCCCAAAGGAACAATTTCGCCTCAAAATGAAAAAAAAATTGCAATACCCCCTAAAAGGAACAATTTCGCTTCAAAATGGCCAAAAGTTGCAATACCCCCCCAAAGGAACAATTTCGCCTCAAAATGCCGAAAAGTTGCAATACCCCCCGAAAGGAACAATTTCGCTTCAAAATGGCCAAAAGATGCAATACCCCCCCAAAGCAACAATTTCGCCTCAAAATGGCAAAAAATTGCAATAGCCCCCCAAAGGAACAATTTCGCTTCAAAATGGCAAAAAGTTGCAATACCCCCCCAAAGGAACAATTTCGCCTCAAAATGCCGAAAAGTTGCAATACCCCCCGAAAGGAACAATTTTGCTTCAAAATGGCCAAAAGATGCAATACCCCCCCAAAGCAACAATTTCACCTCAAAATGGCAAAAAATTGCAATACCCCCCAAAGGAACAGTTTCGCCTCAAAATGCCGAAAAGTTGCAATACCCCCCAAAGGAACAATTTCGCTTCAAAATGGCCAAAAGTTGCAATACCCCCCAAAGGAACAATTTCGCTTCAAAATGGCCAAAAGTTGCAATACTCCCCCAAAGGAACAATTTCGACTCAAAATGGCAAAAAATTGCAATACCCCCCAAAGGAACAATTTCGCTTCAAAATGGCCAAAAGTTGCAATACCCCCCCAAAGGAACAATTTCGCCTCAAAATGGCAAAAAATTGCAATACCCTCCCAAAGGAACAATTTCGCCTCAAAATGCCGAAAAGTTGCAATACCCCCCAAAGGAACAATTTCGCCTCAAAATGCCGAAAAGTTGCAATACCCCCCCAAAGGAACAATTTCGCTTCAAAATGGCCAAAAGTTGCAATACCCCCCCAAAGGAACAATTTCGCCTCAAAATGAAAAAAAAATTGCAATACCCCCTAAAAGGAACAATTTCGCTTCAAAATGGCCAAAAGTTGCAATACCCCCCCAAAGGAACAATTTCGCCTCAAAATGCCGAAAAGTTGCAATACACCCCGAAAGGAACAATTTCGCTTCAAAATGGCCAAAAGATGCAATACCCCCCCAAAGCAACAATTTCGCCTCAAAATGGCAAAAAATTGCAATAGCCACCCAAAAGAACAATTTCGCCTCAAAATGCCGAAAAGTTGCAATACCCCCCGAAAGGAACAATTTTGCTTCAAAATGGCCAAAAGATGCAATACCCCCCCAAAGCAACAATTTAGCCTCAAAATGAAAAAAAAATTGCAATACCCCCCCAAAGGAACAATTTCGCCTCAAAATGCCGAAAAGTTGCAATACCCCCCCAAAGGAACAATTTCGCTTCAAAATGGCCAAAAGTTGCAATACCCCCCGAAAGGAACAATTTCGCTTCAAAATGGCCAAAAGATGCAATACCCCCACAAAGCAACAATTTTGCCTCAAAATGGCAAAAAATTGCAATACCCCCCAAAGGAACAATTTCGCCTCAAAATGCCGAAAAGTTGCAATACCCCCCGAAAGGAACAATTTCGCTTGAAAATGGCCACAAGTTGCAATACCCCCCAAAGGAACAATTTCGCTTCAAAATGGCCAAAAGTTGCAATACTCCCCCAAAGGAACAATTTCGCCTCAAAATGGCAAAAAATTGCAATACCCCCCAAAGGAACAATTTCGCTTCAAAATGGCCAAAAGTTGCAATACCCCCCCAAAGGAACAATTTCGCCTCAAATTGGCAAAAAATTGCAATACCCCCCCAAAGGAACAATTTCGCCTCAAAATGGCCAAAAGATGCAATACCCCCCCAAAGGAACAATTTCGCTTCAAAATGGCCAAAAGTTGCAATACCCCCCCAAAGGAACAATTTTGCTTCAAAATGACGAAAAGTTGCAATACCTCCCGAAAGGAACAATTTCGCTTCAAAATGGCCAAAAGATGCAATACCCCCCCAAAGCAACAATTTCGCCTCAAAATGGCAAAAAATTGCAATACCCCCCGAAAGGAACAATTTCGCTTCAAAATGGCCAAAAGTTGCAATACCCCCCAAAGGAACAATTTCGCCTCAAAATGCCGAAAAGTTGCAATACCCCCCGAAAAGAACAATTTCGCTTCAAAATGGCCAAAAGTTGCAATACCCCCCCAAAGGAACAATTTCCCCTCAAATTGCCGAAAAGTTGCAATACCCCCCGAAAGGAACAATTTCGCTTCAAAATGGCCAAAAGTTGCAATACCCCCCCAAAGGAACAATTTCCCCTCAAAATGCCGAAAAGTTGCAATACCCCACCAAAGGAACAATTTCGCTTCAAAATGGCCAAAAGATGCAATACCCCCCCAAGCAACAATTTCGCCTCAAAATGGCAAAAAATTGCAATAGCCCCCCAAAGGAACAATTTCGCTTCAAAATGGCCAAAAGTTGTAATACCCCCCGAAAGGAACAATTTCGCTTCAAAATGGCCAAAAGATGCAATACCCCCCCAAAGCAACAATTTCGCCTCAAAATGAAAAAAAAATTGCAATACCCCCCCAAAGGAACAATTTCGCTTCAAAATGCCGAAAAGTTGCAATACCCACCGAAAGGAACAATTTCGCTTCAAAATGGCCAAAAGATGCAATACCCCCCCAAAGCAACAATTTCACCTCAAAATGGCAAAAAATTGCAATACCCCCCAAAGGAACATTTTCGCCTCAAAATGCCGAAAAATTGCAATACCCCCCGAAAGGAACAATTTCGCTTCAAAATGGCCAAAAGTTGCAATACCCCCCAAAGCAACAATTTCGCCTCAAAATGGCAAAAAATTGCAAGACCCCCCAAAGGAACAATTTCGCCTCAAAATGCCGAAAAGTTGCAATACCCCCCGAAAGGAACAATTTTGCTTCAAAATGGCCAAAAGTTGCAATACCCTCCCAAAGGAACAATTTCGCCTCAAAATGGCAAAAAATTGCAATACCCTCCCAAAGGAACAATTTCGCCTTAAAATGGCAAAAAATTGCAATACCCTCCCAAAGGAACAATTTCGCCTCAAAATGCCGAAAAGTTGCAATACCCCCCAAAGGAACAATTTCGCTTCAAAATGGCCAAAAGTTGCAATACCCCCCCCAAAGGAACAATTTCGCCTCAAAATGCCGAAAAGTTGCAATACCCCCCCAAAGGAACAATTTCGCCTCAAAATGGAAAAAAAATTGCAATACCCCCCCATAGGAACAATTTCACCTCAAAATGTCGAAAAGTTGCAATACCCCCCGAAAGGAACAATTTCGCTTCAAAATGGCCAAAAGTTGCAATACCCCCCCAAAGGAACAATTTCGCCTCAAAATGGCAAAAAATTGCAATACCCCCCCAAAGGAACAATTTCGCCTCAAAATGCCGAAAAGTTGCAATACCCCCCGAAAAGAACAATTTCGCTTCAAAATGGCCAAAAGATGCAATACCCCCTTAAAGCAACAATTTCGCCTCAAAATGGCAAAAAATTGCAATACCCCCCGAAAGGAACAATTTCGCTTCAAAATGCCGAAAAGTTGCAATACCCCCCGAAAAGAACAATTTCGCTTCAAAATGGCAAAAAGTTGCAATACCCCCCCAAAGGAACAATTTCACCTCAAAATCCTGAAAAGTTGCAATAGCCGCCGAAAGGAACAATTTCGCTTCAAAATAGCCAAAAGTTGCAATACCCCCCAAAGGAACAATTTCCCCTCAAAATGCCGAAAAGTTGCAATACCCCCTGAAAGGAACAATTTCGCTTCAAAATGGCCAAAAGTTGCAATACCCCCCCAAAGGAAAAATTTCGCCTCAAAATGAAAAAAAAATTGCAATACCCCCCAAAGGAACAATTTCGCCTCAAAATGCCGAAAAGTTGCAATACCCCCCGAAAGGAACAATTTCGCTTTAAAATGGCCAAAAGTTGCAATACCCCCCAAGGAACAATTTCACCTCAAAAAAGGCAAAAAATTGCAATACCCCCCCAAAGGAAAGGAACAATTTCGCCTCAAAATGCCGAAAAGTTGCAATACCCCCCAAAAGGAACAATTTCGCTTCAAAATGGCCAAAAGTTGCAATACCCCCCCAAAGGAACAATTTCGCTTCAAAATGGCCAAAAGTTGCAATACCCCCCAAAGGAAAACTTTCGCCTCAAAATGAAAAAAAAATTGCAATACCCCCCCAAAGGAACAATTTCGCCTCAAAATGCCGAAAAGTTGCAATACCCCCCGAAAGGAACAATTTCGCTTCAAAATGGCCAAAAGTTGCAATACCCCCCAAAGGAACAATTTCACCTCAAAATGGCAAAAAATTGCAATACCCCCCCAAAGGAACAATTTCACTTCAAAATGGCCAAAAGTTGCAATACCCCCCAAAGGAACAATTTCGCCTCAAAATGGCAAAAAATTGCAATACCCTCCCAAAGGAACAATTTCGCCTCAAAATGGCAAAAAATTGCAAGACCCCCCCAAAGGAACAATTTCGCCTCAAAATGGCAAAAAATTGCAATACCCTCCCAAAGGAACAATTTCGCCTCAAAATGCCGAAAAGTTACAATACCCCAACAAAGGAACAATTTCGCTTCAAAATGGCCAAAAGTTGCAATACCCCCCCAAAGGAACAATTTCGCCTCAAAATGTTGAGAAGTTGCAATACCCCCCCAAAGGAACAATTTCGACCTCAAAATGGAAAAAAAATTGCAATACCCCCCCATAGGAACAATTTCACCTCAAAATGTCGAAAAGTTGCAATACCCCCCGAAAGGAACAATTTCGCTTCAAAATGGCCAAAAGTTGCAATACCCCCCCAAAGGAACAATTTCGCCTCAAAATGGCAAAAAATTGCAATACCCCCCCAAAGGAACAATTTCACCTCAAAATCCTGAAAAGTTGCAATACCCCCCGAAAGGAACAATTTCGCTTCAAAATAGCCAAAAGTTGCAATACCCCCCCAAAGAACAATTTCCCCTCAAAATGCCGAAAAGTTGCAATACCACCTGAAAGGAACAATTTCGCTTCAAAATGGCCAAAAGTTGCAATACCACCCCAAAAGAAAAATTTCGCCTCAAAATGAAAAAAAATTGCAATACCCCTCAAAGGAACAATTTCGCCTCAAAATGCCGAAAAGTTGCAATACCCCCCGAAAGGAACAATTTCGCTTTAAAATGGCCAAAAGTTGCAATACCCCCCAAGGAACAATTTCACCTCAAAAAGGCAAAAAATTGCAATACCCCCCCAAAGGAAAGGAACAATTTCGCCTCAAAATGGCCAAAAATTGCAATACCCCCCCAAAGGAACAATTTCGCTTCAATATGGCCAAAGGTTGCAATACCCCCCCAAAGGAACAATTTCGCCTCAAAATGGCAAAAAATTGCAAAACCCCCCCAAAGGAACAATTTCGCCTCAAAATGCCGAAAAGTTGCAATACCCCCCGAAAGGAACAATTTCGCTTCAAAATGGCCAAAAGTTGCAATACCCCCCCAAAGGAACAATTTCGCTTCAAAATGGCCAAAAGTTGCAATACCCCCCAAGGAAAAATTTCGCCACAAAATGAAAAAAAAATTGCAATACCCCCCCAAAGGAACAATTTCGCCTCAAAATGCCGAAAAGTTGCAATACCCCCCGAAAGGAACAATTTCGCTTCAAAATGGCCAAAAGTTGCAATACCCCCCAAAGGAACAATTTCACCTCAAAATGGCAAAAAATTGCAATACCCCCCCAAAGGAACAATTTCGCTTCAAAATGGCCAAAAGTTGCAATACCCCCCCAAAGGAACAATTTCGCCTCAAAATGGCAAAAAATTGCAATACCCTCCCAAAGGAACAATTTCGCCTCAAAATGCCGAAAAGTTGCAATACCCCCCCAAAGGAACAATTTCGCCTCAAAATGGAAAAAAAATTGCAATACCCTCCCAAAGGAACAATTTCGCCTCAAAATGCCGAAAAGTTGCAATACCCCCCCAAAGGAACAATTTCGCCTCAAAATGGAAAAAAAATTGCAATACCCCCCCATAGGAACAATTTCACCTCAAAATGTCGAAAAGTTGCAATACCCCACGAAAGGAACAATTTCGCTTCAAAATGGCCAAAAGTTGCAATACCCCCCCAAAGGAACAATTTCGCCTCAAAATGGCAAAAAATTGCAATACCCCCCCAAAGGAACAATTTCGCCTCAAAATGCCGAAAAGTTGCAATACCCCCTGAAAAAAACAATTTCGCTTCAAAATGGCCAAAAGATGCAATACCCCCTTAAAGCAACAATTTCACCTCAAAATGGCAAAAAATTGCAATACCCCCCGAAAGGAACAATTTCGCTTCAAAATGCCGAAAAGTTGCAATACCCCCCGAAAAGAAAAATTTCGCTTCAAAATGGCCAAAAGTTGCAATACCCCCCCAAAGGAACAATTTCACCTCAAAATCCTGAAAAGTTGCAATACCCCCCGAAAGGAACAATTTCGCTTCAAAATAGCCAAAAGTTGCAATACCCCCCTAAAAGAACAATTTCCCCTCAAAACGCCGAAAAGTTGCAATACCCCCTGAAAGGAACAATTTCGCTTCAAAATGGCCAAAAGTTGCAATACCCCCCCAAAGGAAAAATTTCGCCTCAAAATGAAAAAAAATTGCAATACCCCCCAAAGGAACAATTTTGCCTCAAAATGCCGAAAAGTTGCAATACCCCCCGAAAGGAACAATTTCGCTTTAAAATGGCCAAAAGTTGCAATACCCCCCAAGGAACAATTTCACCTCAAAATGGCAAAAAATTGCAATACCCCCCCAAAGGAAAGGAACAATTTCGCCTCAAAATGGCCAAAAATTACAATACCCCCCCAAAGGAACAATTTCGCTTCAATATGGCCAAAAGTTGCAATACCCCCCCAAAGGAACAATTTCGCCGCAAAATGGCAAAAAATTGCAAAACCCCCCCAAAGGAACAATTTCGCCTCAAAATGCCGAAAAGTTGCAATACCCCCCGAAAGGAACAATTTCGCTTCAAAATGGCCAAAAGTTGCAATACCCCCCCAAAGGAACAAATTCGCTTCAAAATGGCCAAAACATGCAATACCACCCCAAAGCAACAATTTCACCTCAAAATGGCAAAAAATTGCAATACCTCCCCAAAGGAACAATTTCGCCTCAAAATGCCGAAAAGTTGCAATACCCCCCCAAAGGAACAATTTCGCTTCAAAATGGCCAAAAGTTGCAATACCCCCCGAAAGGAACAATTTCGCTTCAAAATGGCCAAAAGATGCAATACCCCCACAAAGCAACAATTTTGCCTCAAAATGGCAAAAAATTGCAATACCCCCCCAAAGGAACAATTTCGCCTCAAAATGCCGAAAAGTTGCAATACCCCCCGAAAGGAACAATTTCGCTTCAAAATGGCCACAAGTTGCAATACTCCCCCAAAGGAACAATTTCGCCTCAAAATGGCAAAAAATTGCAATACCCCCCAAAGGAACAATTTCGCTTCAAAATGGCCAAAAGTTGCAATACCCCCCCAAAAGGAACAATTTCGCCTCAAATTGGCAAAAAATTGCAATACCCTCCCAAAGGAACAATTTCGCTTCAAAATGGCCAAAAGTTGCAATACCCCCCCAAAGGAAAAATTTTGCCTCAAAATGCCGAAAAGTTGCAATACCCCCCGAAAGGAACAATTTCGCTTCAAAATGGCCAAAAGATGCAATACCCCCCCAAAGCAACAATTTCGCCTCAAAATGGCAAAAAATTGCAATACCCCCCGAAAGGAACAATTTCGCTTCAAAATGGCCAAAAGTTGCAATACCCCCCAAAGGAACAATTTCGCCTCAAAATGCCGAAAAGTTGCAATACCCCCCGAAAAGAACAATTTCGCTTCAAAATGGCCAAAAGTTGCAATACCCCCCGAAAGGAACAATTTCGCTTCAAAATGGCCAAAAGATGCAATACCCCCACAAAGCAACAATTTTGCCTCAAAATGGCAAAAAATTGCAATACCCCCCCCAAAGGAACAATTTCGCCTCAAAATGCCGAAAAGTTGCAATACCCCCCGAAAGGAACAATTTCGCTTCAAAATGGCCACAAGTTGCAATACCCCCCAAAGGAACAATTTCGCTTCAAAATGGCCAAAAGTTGCAATACTCCGCCAAAGGAACAATTTCGCCTCAAAATGGCAAAAAATTGCAATACCCCCCAAAGGAACAATTTCGCTTCAAAATGGCCAAAAGTTGCAATACCCCCCCAAAGGAACAATTTCGCCTTAAATTGGCAAAAAATTGCAATACCCTCCCAAAGGAACAATTTCGCCTCAAAATGCCGAAAAGTTGCAATACCCCCCCAAAGGAACAATTTCGCTTCAAAATGGCCAAAAGTTGCAATACCCCCCCAAAGGAACAATTTCACCTCAAAATGCCGAAAAGTTGCAATACCCCCCGAAAGGAACAATTTCGCTTCAAAATGGCCAAAAGTTGCAATACCCCCCCAAAGGAACAATTTCGCCTCAAAATGGCAAAAAATTGCAATACCCCCCCAAAGGAACAATTTCGCCTCAAAATGCCGAAAAGTTGCAATACCCCCTGAAAAAAACAATTTCGCTTCAAAATGGCCAAAAGATGCAATACCCCCTTAAAGCAACAATTTTGCCTCAAAATGGCAAAAAATTGCAATACCCCCCGAAAGGAACAATTTCGCTTCAAAATGCCGAAAAGTTGCAATACCCCCCGAAAAGAAAAATTTCGCTTCAAAATGGCCAAAAGTTGCAATACCCCCCCAAAGGAACAATTTCACCTCAAAATCCTGAAAAGTTGCAATACCCCCCGAAAGGAACAATTTCGCTTCAAAATAGCCAAAAGTTGCAATACCCCCCTAAAAGAACAATTTCCCCTCAAAACGCCGAAAAGTTGCAATACCCCCTGAAAGGAACAATTTCGCTTCAAAATGGCCAAAAGTTGCAATACCCCCCCAAAGGAAAAATTTCGCCTCAAAATGAAAAAAAATTGCAATACCCCCCAAAGGAACAATTTTGCCTCAAAATGCCGAAAAGTTGCAATACCCCCCGAAAGGAACAATTTCGCTTTAAAATGGCCAAAAGTTGCAATACCCCCCAAGGAACAATTTCACCTCAAAATGGCAAAAAATTGCAATACCCCCCCAAAGGAAAGGAACAATTTCGCCTCAAAATGGCCAAAAATTACAATACCCCCCCAAAGGAACAATTTCGCTTCAATATGGCCAAAAGTTGCAATACCCCCCCAAAGGAACAATTTCGCCGCAAAATGGCAAAAAATTGCAAAACCCCCCCAAAGGAACAATTTCGCCTCAAAATGCCGAAAAGTTGCAATACCCCCCGAAAGGAACAATTTCGCTTCAAAATGGCCAAAAGTTGCAATACCCCCCCAAAGGAACAATTTCGCTTCAAAATGGCCAAAACATGCAATACCACCCCAAAGCAACAATTTCACCTCAAAATGGCAAAAAATTGCAATACCTCCCCAAAGGAACAATTTCGCCTCAAAATGCCGAAAAGTTGCAATACCCCCCCAAAGGAACAATTTCGCTTCAAAATGGCCAAAAGTTGCAATACCCCCCGAAAGGAACAATTTCGCTTCAAAATGGCCAAAAGATGCAATACCCCCACAAAGCAACAATTTTGCCTCAAAATGGCAAAAAATTGCAATACCCCCCCAAAGGAACAATTTCGCCTCAAAATGCCGAAAAGTTGCAATACCCCCCGAAAGGAACAATTTCGCTTCAAAATGGCCACAAGTTGCAATACTCCCCCAAAGGAACAATTTCGCCTCAAAATGGCAAAAAATTGCAATACCCCCCAAAGGAACAATTTCGCTTCAAAATGGCCAAAAGTTGCAATACCCCCCCAAAAGGAACAATTTCGCCTCAAATTGGCAAAAAATTGCAATACCCTCCCAAAGGAACAATTTCGCTTCAAAATGGCCAAAAGTTGCAATACCCCCCCAAAGGAAAAATTTTGCCTCAAAATGCCGAAAAGTTGCAATACCCCCCGAAAGGAACAATTTCGCTTCAAAATGGCCAAAAGATGCAATACCCCCCCAAAGCAACAATTTCGCCTCAAAATGGCAAAAAATTGCAATACCCCCCGAAAGGAACAATTTCGCTTCAAAATGGCCAAAAGTTGCAATACCCCCCAAAGGAACAATTTCGCCTCAAAATGCCGAAAAGTTGCAATACCCCCCGAAAAGAACAATTTCGCTTCAAAATGGCCAAAAGTTGCAATACCCCCCGAAAGGAACAATTTCGCTTCAAAATGGCCAAAAGATGCAATACCCCCACAAAGCAACAATTTTGCCTCAAAATGGCAAAAAATTGCAATACCCCCCCCAAAGGAACAATTTCGCCTCAAAATGCCGAAAAGTTGCAATACCCCCCGAAAGGAACAATTTCGCTTCAAAATGGCCACAAGTTGCAATACCCCCCAAAGGAACAATTTCGCTTCAAAATGGCCAAAAGTTGCAATACTCCGCCAAAGGAACAATTTCGCCTCAAAATGGCAAAAAATTGCAATACCCCCCAAAGGAACAATTTCGCTTCAAAATGGCCAAAAGTTGCAATACCCCCCCAAAGGAACAATTTCGCCTTAAATTGGCAAAAAATTGCAATACCCTCCCAAAGGAACAATTTTGCCTCAAAATGGCCAAAAGTTGCAATACCCCCCGAAAGGAACAATTTCGCTTCAAAATGGCCAAAAGATGCAATACCCCCCCAAAGCAACAATTTCGCCTCAAAATGGCAAAAAATTGCAATACCCCCCGAAAGGAACAATTTCGCTTCAAAATGGCCAAAAGTTGCAATACCCCCCAAAGGAACAATTTCGCCTCAAAATGCCGAAAAGTTGCAATACCCCCCGAAAAGAACAATTTCGCTTCAAAATGGCCAAAAGTTGCAATACCCCCCCAAAGTAACAATTTCCCTTCAAAATGCCGAAAAGTTGCAATACCCCCCGAAAGGAACAATTTCGCCTCAAAATGGAAAAAAAAATTGCAATACCCCCCCATAGGAACAATTTCACCTCAAAATGTCGAAAAGTTGCAATACCCCCCGAAAGGAACAATTTCGCTTCAAAATGGCCAAAAGTTGCAATACCCCCCCAAAGGAACAATTTCGCCTCAAAATGGCAAAAAATTGCAATACCCCCCAAAGGAACAATTTCGCCTCAAAATGCCGAAAAGTTGCAATACCCCCCGAAAAGAACAATTTCGCTTCAAAATGGCCAAAAGATGCAATACCCCCTTAAAGCAACAATTTCGCCTCAAAATGGCAAAAAATTGCAATACCCCCCAAAAGGAACAATTTCGCTTCAAAATGCCGAAAAGTTGCAATACCCCCCGAAAAGAACAATTTCGCTTCAAAATGGCAAAAAGTTGCAATACCCCCCAAAGGAACAATTTCACCTCAAAATCCTGAAAAGTTGCAATACCCCCCGAAAAGAACAATTTCGCTTCAAAATGGCCAAAAGTTGCAATACCCCCCCAAAGGAAAAATTTCGCCTCAAAATGAAAAAAAATTGCAATACCCCCCAAAGGAACAATTTCGCCTCAAAATGCCGAAAAGTTGCAATACCCCCCGAAAGGAACAATTTCGCTTTAAAATGGCCAAAAGTTGCAATACCCCCAAGGAACAATTTCACCTCAAAAAGGCAAAAAATTGCAATACCCCCCGAAAGGAACAATTTCGCTTCAAAATGGCCAAAAGTTGCAATACCCCCCAAAGGAACAATTTCGCCTCAAAATGCCGAAAAGTTGCAATACCCCCCGAAAAGAACAATTTCGCTTCAAAATGGCCAAAAGTTGCAATACCCCCCAAAGGAACAATTTCCCCTCAAAATGCCGAAAAGTTGCAATACCCCACCAAAGGAACAATTTCGCTTCAAAATGGCCAAAAGATGCAATACCCCCCCAAAGCAACAATTTCGCCTCAAAATGGGAAAAAATTGCAATACCCCCCCAAACGAAAGGAACAATTTCGCCTTAAATTGGCAAAAAATTGCAATACCCTCCCAAAGGAACAATTTCGCCTCAAAATGCCGAAAAGTTGCAATACCCCCCCAAAGGAACAATTTCGCTTCAAAATGGCCAAAAGTTGCAATACCCCCCAAAGGAACAATTTCACCTCAAAATGCCGAAAAGTTGCAATACCCCCCGAAAGGAACAATTTCGCTTCAAAATGGCCAAAAGTTGCAATACCCCCCCAAAGGAACAATTTCGCCTCAAAATGGCAAAAAATTGCAATACCCCCCCAAAGGAACAATTTCGCCTCAAAATGCCGAAAAGTTGCAATACCCCCTGAAAAAAACAATTTCGCTTCAAAATGGCCAAAAGATGCAATACCCCCTTAAAGCAACAATTTTGCCTCAAAATGGCAAAAAATTGCAATACCCCCCGAAAGGAACAATTTCGCTTCAAAATGCCGAAAAGTTGCAATACCCCCCGAAAAGAAAAATTTCGCTTCAAAATGGCCAAAAGTTGCAATACCCCCCCAAAGGAACAATTTCACCTCAAAATCCTGAAAAGTTGCAATACCCCCCGAAAGGAACAATTTCGCTTCAAAATAGCCAAAAGTTGCAATACCCCCCTAAAAGAACAATTTCCCCTCAAAACGCCGAAAAGTTGCAATACCCCCTGAAAGGAACAATTTCGCTTCAAAATGGCCAAAAGTTGCAATACCCCCCCAAAGGAAAAATTTCGCCTCAAAATGAAAAAAAATTGCAATACCCCCCAAAGGAACAATTTTGCCTCAAAATGCCGAAAAGTTGCAATACCCCCCGAAAGGAACAATTTCGCTTTAAAATGGCCAAAAGTTGCAATACCCCCCAAGGAACAATTTCACCTCAAAATGGCAAAAAATTGCAATACCCCCCAAAGGAAAGGAACAATTTCGCCTCAAAATGGCCAAAAATTACAATACCCCCCCAAAGGAACAATTTCGCTTCAATATGGCCAAAAGTTGCAATACCCCCCCAAAGGAACAATTTCGCCGCAAAATGGCAAAAAATTGCAAAACCCCCCCAAAGGAACAATTTCGCCTCAAAATGCCGAAAAGTTGCAATACCCCCCGAAAGGAACAATTTCGCTTCAAAATGGCCAAAAGTTGCAATACCCCCCCAAAGGAACAATTTCGCTTCAAAATGGCCAAAACATGCAATACCACCCCAAAGCAACAATTTCACCTCAAAATGGCAAAAAATTGCAATACCTCCCCAAAGGAACAATTTCGCCTCAAAATGCCGAAAAGTTGCAATACCCCCCCAAAGGAACAATTTCGCTTCAAAATGGCCAAAAGTTGCAATACCCCCCGAAAGGAACAATTTCGCTTCAAAATGGCCAAAAGATGCAATACCCCCACAAAGCAACAATTTTGCCTCAAAATGGCAAAAAATTGCAATACCCCCCCAAAGGAACAATTTCGCCTCAAAATGCCGAAAAGTTGCAATACCCCCCGAAAGGAACAATTTCGCTTCAAAATGGCCACAAGTTGCAATACTCCCCCAAAGGAACAATTTCGCCTCAAAATGGCAAAAAATTGCAATACCCCCCAAAGGAACAATTTCGCTTCAAAATGGCCAAAAGTTGCAATACCCCCCCAAAAGGAACAATTTCGCCTCAAATTGGCAAAAAATTGCAATACCCTCCCAAAGGAACAATTTCGCTTCAAAATGGCCAAAAGTTGCAATACCCCCCCAAAGGAAAAATTTTGCCTCAAAATGCCGAAAAGTTGCAATACCCCCCGAAAGGAACAATTTCGCTTCAAAATGGCCAAAAGATGCAATACCCCCCCAAAGCAACAATTTCGCCTCAAAATGGCAAAAAATTGCAATACCCCCCGAAAGGAACAATTTCGCTTCAAAATGGCCAAAAGTTGCAATACCCCCCAAAGGAACAATTTCGCCTCAAAATGCCGAAAAGTTGCAATACCCCCCGAAAAGAACAATTTCGCTTCAAAATGGCCAAAAGTTGCAATACCCCCCGAAAGGAACAATTTCGCTTCAAAATGGCCAAAAGATGCAATACCCCCACAAAGCAACAATTTTGCCTCAAAATGGCAAAAAATTGCAATACCCCCCCCAAAGGAACAATTTCGCCTCAAAATGCCGAAAAGTTGCAATACCCCCCGAAAGGAACAATTTCGCTTCAAAATGGCCACAAGTTGCAATACCCCCCAAAGGAACAATTTCGCTTCAAAATGGCCAAAAGTTGCAATACTCCGCCAAAGGAACAATTTCGCCTCAAAATGGCAAAAAATTGCAATACCCCCCAAAGGAACAATTTCGCTTCAAAATGGCCAAAAGTTGCAATACCCCCCCAAAGGAACAATTTCGCCTTAAATTGGCAAAAAATTGCAATACCCTCCCAAAGGAACAATTTTGCCTCAAAATGGCCAAAAGTTGCAATACCCCCCGAAAGGAACAATTTCGCTTCAAAATGGCCAAAAGATGCAATACCCCCCCAAAGCAACAATTTCGCCTCAAAATGGCAAAAAATTGCAATACCCCCCGAAAGGAACAATTTCGCTTCAAAATGGCCAAAAGTTGCAATACCCCCCAAAGGAACAATTTCGCCTCAAAATGCCGAAAAGTTGCAATACCCCCCGAAAAGAACAATTTCGCTTCAAAATGGCCAAAAGTTGCAATACCCCCCCAAAGTAACAATTTCCCTTCAAAATGCCGAAAAGTTGCAATACCCCCCGAAAGGAACAATTTCGCCTCAAAATGGAAAAAAAAATTGCAATACCCCCCCATAGGAACAATTTCACCTCAAAATGTCGAAAAGTTGCAATACCCCCCGAAAGGAACAATTTCGCTTCAAAATGGCCAAAAGTTGCAATACCCCCCCAAAGGAACAATTTCGCCTCAAAATGGCAAAAAATTGCAATACCCCCCAAAGGAACAATTTCGCCTCAAAATGCCGAAAAGTTGCAATACCCCCCGAAAAGAACAATTTCGCTTCAAAATGGCCAAAAGATGCAATACCCCCTTAAAGCAACAATTTCGCCTCAAAATGGCAAAAAATTGCAATACCCCCCAAAAGGAACAATTTCGCTTCAAAATGCCGAAAAGTTGCAATACCCCCCGAAAAGAACAATTTCGCTTCAAAATGGCAAAAAGTTGCAATACCCCCCAAAGGAACAATTTCACCTCAAAATCCTGAAAAGTTGCAATACCCCCCGAAAAGAACAATTTCGCTTCAAAATGGCCAAAAGTTGCAATACCCCCCCAAAGGAAAAATTTCGCCTCAAAATGAAAAAAAATTGCAATACCCCCCAAAGGAACAATTTCGCCTCAAAATGCCGAAAAGTTGCAATACCCCCCGAAAGGAACAATTTCGCTTTAAAATGGCCAAAAGTTGCAATACCCCCAAGGAACAATTTCACCTCAAAAAGGCAAAAAATTGCAATACCCCCCCAAAGGAAAGGAACAATTTCGCCTCAAAATGGCCAAAAATTGCAATACCCCCCGAAAGGAACAATTTCGCTTCAAAATGGCCAAAAGTTGCAATACCCCCCAAAGGAACAATTTCGCCTCAAAATGCCGAAAAGTTGCAATACCCCCCGAAAAGAACAATTTCGCTTCAAAATGGCCAAAAGTTGCAATACCCCCCCAAAGGAACAATTTCCCCTCAAAATGCCGAAAAGTTGCAATACCCCCCGAAAGGAACAATTTCTCTTCAAAATGGCCAAAAGTTGCAATACCCCCCCAAAGGAACAATTTCAACTCAAAATGCCGAAAAGTTGCAATACCCCACCAAAGGAACAATTTCGCTTCAAAATGGCCAAAAGATGCAATACCCCCCCAAAGCAACAATTTCGCCTCAAAATGGGAAAAAATTGCAATACCCCCCCAAAGGAAAGGAACAATTTCGCCTCAAAATGGCCAAAAATTACAATACCCCCCCAAAGGAACAATTTCGCTTCAATATGGCCAAAAGTTGCAATACCCCCCCAAAGGAACAATTTCGCCGCAAAATGGCAAAAAATTGCAAAACCCCCCCAAAGGAACAATTTCGCCTCAAAATGCCGAAAAGTTGCAATACCCCCCGAAAGGAACAATTTCGCTTCAAAATGGCCAAAAGTTGCAATACCCCCCCAAAGGAACAATTTCGCTTCAAAATGGCCAAAAGATGCAATACCACCCCAAAGCAACAATTTCACCTCAAAATGGCAAAAAATTGCAATACCTCCCCAAAGGAACAATTTCGCCTCAAAATGCCGAAAAGTTGCAATACCCCCCCAAAGGAACAATTTCGCTTCAAAATGGCCAAAAGTTGCAATACCCCCCGAAAGGAACAATTTCGCTTCAAAATGGCCAAAAGATGCAATACCCCCACAAAGCAACAATTTTGCCTCAAAATGGCAAAAAATTGCAATACCCCCCCAAAGGAACAATTTCGCCTCAAAATGCCGAAAAGTTGCAATACCCCCCGAAAGGAACAATTTCGCTTCAAAATGGCCACAAGTTGCAATACTCCCCCAAAGGAACAATTTCGCCTCAAAATGGCAAAAAATTGCAATACCCCCCAAAGGAACAATTTCGCTTCAAAATGGCCAAAAGTTGCAATACCCCCCCAAAAGGAACAATTTCGCCTCAAATTGGCAAAAAATTGCAATACCCTCCCAAAGGAACAATTTCGCTTCAAAATGGCCAAAAGTTGCAATACCCCCCCAAAGGAAAAATTTTGCCTCAAAATGCCGAAAAGTTGCAATACCCCCCGAAAGGAACAATTTCGCTTCAAAATGGCCAAAAGATGCAATACCCCCCCAAAGCAACAATTTCGCCTCAAAATGGCAAAAAATTGCAATACCCCCCGAAAGGAACAATTTCGCTTCAAAATGGCCAAAAGTTGCAATACCCCCCGAAAGGAACAATTTCGCTTCAAAATGGCCAAAAGATGCAATACCCCCACAAAGCAACAATTTTGCCTCAAAATGGCAAAAAATTGCAATACCCCCCCAAAGGAACAATTTCGCCTCAAAATGCCGAAAAGTTGCAATACCCCCCGAAAGGAACAATTTCGCTTCAAAATGGCCACAAGTTGCAATACCCCCCAAAGGAACAATTTCGCTTCAAAATGGCCAAAAGTTGCAATACTCCGCCAAAGGAACAATTTCGCCTCAAAATGGCAAAAAATTGCAATACCCCCAAAGGAACAATTTCGCTTCAAAATGGCCAAAAGTTGCAATACCCCCCCAAAGGAACAATTTCGCCTTAAATTGGCAAAAAATTGCAATACCCTCCCAAAGGAACAATTTCGCCTCAAAATGCCGAAAAGTTGCAATACCCCCCCAAAGGAACAATTTCGCTTCAAAATGGCCAAAAGTTGCAATACCCCCCCAAAGGAACAATTTCACCTCAAAATGCCGAAAAGTTGCAATACCCCCCGAAAGGAACAATTTCGCTTCAAAATGGCCAAAAGTTGCAATACCCCCCAAAGGAACAATTTCGCCTCAAAATGGCAAAAAATTGCAATACCCCCCAAAGGAACAATTTCGCTTCAAAATGGCCAAAAGTTGCAATACCCCCCCAAAGGAACAATTTCGCCTCAAAATGCCGAAAAGTTGCAATACCCCCCGAAAAGAACAATTTCGCTTCAAAATGGCCACAAGTTGCAATACCCCCCAAAGGAACAATTTCGCTTCAAAATGGCCAAAAGTTGCAATACTCCGCCAAAGGAACAATTTCGCCTCAAAATGGCAAAAAATTGCAATACCCCCCAAAGGAACAATTTCGCTTCAAAATGGCCAAAAGTTGAAATACCCCCCCAAAGGAACAATTTCGCCTTAAATTGGCAAAAAATTGCAATACCCTCCCAAAGGAACAATTTCGCCTCAAAATGCCGAAAAGTTGCAATACCCCCCCAAAGGAACAATTTCGCTTCAAAATGGCCAAAAGTTGCAATACCCCCCCAAAGGAACAATTTCACCTCAAAATGCCGAAAAGTTGCAATACCCCCTGAAAGGAACAATTTCGCTTCAAAATGGCCAAAAGTTGCAATACCCCCCAAAGGAACAATTTCGCCTCAAAATGGCAAAAAATTGCAATACCCCCCAAAGCAACAATTTCGCCTCAAAATGGCAAAAAATTGCAATAACCCCGAAAGGAACAATTTCGCTTCAAAATGGCCAAAAGTTGCAATACCCCCCAAAGGAACAATTTCGCCTCAAAATGCCGAAAAGTTGCAATACCCCCCGAAAAGAACAATTTCGCTTCAAAATGGCCAAAAGTTGCAATACCCCCCCAAAGTAACAATTTCCCTTCAAAATGCCGAAAAGTTGCAATACCCCCCGAAAGGAACAATTTCGCTTCAAAATGGCCAAAAGTTGCAATACCCCCCCAAAGGAACAATTTCACCTCAAAATGCCGAAAAGTTGCAATACCCCACCAAAGGAACAATTTCGCTTCAAAATGGCCAAAAGATGCAATACCCCCCCAAAGCAACAATTTCGCTTCAAAATGGCAAAAAATTGCAATAGCCCCCCAAAGGAACAATTTCGCTTCAAAAAATGGCCAAAAGTTGTAATACCCTCCCAAAGGAACAATTTCGCCTCAAAATGGAAAAAAAAAATTGCAATACCCCCCCATAGGAACAATTTCACCTCAAAATGTCGAAAAGTTGCAATACCCCCCGAAAGGAACAATTTCGCTTCAAAATGGCCAAAAGTTGCAATACCCCCCCAAAGGAACAATTTCGCCTCAAAATGGCAAAAAATTGCAATACCCCCCCAAAGGAACAATTTCGCCTCAAAATGCCGAAAAGTTGCAATACCCCCCGAAAAGAACAATTTCGCTTCAAAATGGCCAAAAGATGCAATACCCCCTTAAAGCAACAATTTCGCCTCAAAATGGCAAAAAATTGCAATACCCCCCAAAAGGAACAATTTCGCTTCAAAATGCCGAAAAGTTGCAATACCCCCCGAAAAGAACAATTTCGCTTCAAAATGGCAAAAAGTTGCAATACCCCCCCAAAGGGACAATTTCACCTCAAAATCCTGAAAAGTTGCAATACCCCCCGAAAAGAACAATTTCGCTTCAAAATAGCCAAAAGTTGCAATACCCCCCCAAAGGAACAATTTCCCCTCAAAATGCCGAAAAATTGCAATACCCCCCGAAAAGAACAATTTCGCTTCAAAATGGCAAAAAGTTGCAATACCCCCCCAAAGGAACAATTTCACCTCAAAATCCTGAAAAGTTGCAATACCCCCCGAAAAGAACAATTTCGCTTCAAAATGGCCAAAAGTTGCAATACCCCCCCAAAGGAAAAATTTCGCCTCAAAATGGAAAAAAATTGCAATACCCCCCAAAGGAACAATTTCGCCTCAAAATGCCGAAAAGTTGCAATACCCCCCGAAAGGAACAATTTCGCTTTAAAATGGCCAAAAGTTTCAATACCCCCAAGGAACAATTTCACCTCAAAAAGGCAAAAAATTGCAATACCCCCCAAAGGAAAGGAACAATTTCGCCTCAAAATGGCCAAAAATTGCAATACCCCCCGAAAGGAACAATTTCGCTTCAAAATGGCCAAAAGTTGTAATACCCCCCAAAGGAACAATTTCGCCTCAAAATGGCAAAAAATTGCAATACCCCCCCAAAGGAACAATTTCGCCTCAAAATGCCGAAAAGTTGCAATACCTCCCGAAAGGAACAATTTCGCTTCAAAATGGCCAAAAGTTGCAATACCCCCCAAAGGAACAATTTCACCTCAAAATGGCAAAAAATTGCAATACCCCCCCAAAGGAACAATTTCGCCTCAAAATGCCGAAAAGTTGCAATACCCCCTGAAAAAAACAATTTCGCTTCAAAATGGCCAAAAGATGCAATACCCCCTTAAAGCAACAATTTTGCCTCAAAATGGCAAAAAATTGCAATACCCCCCGAAAGGAACAATTTCGCTTCAAAATGCCGAAAAGTTGCAATACCCCCCGAAAAGAACAATTTCGCTTCAAAATGGCCAAAAGTTGCAATACCCCCCAAAGGAACAATTTCACCTCAAAATCCTGAAAAGTTGCAATACCCCCCGAAAGGAACAATTTCGCTTCAAAATAGCCAAAAGTTGCAATACCCCCCCCAAAGGAACAATTTCCCCTCAAAACGCCAAAAAGTTGCAATACCCCCTGAAAGGAACAATTTCGCTTCAAAATGGCCAAAAGTTGCAATACCCCCCCAAAGGAAAAATTTCGCCTCAAAATGAAAAAAAAATTGCAATACCCCCCAAAGGAACAATTTTGCCTCAAAATGCCGAAAAGTTGCAATACCCCCCGAAAGGAACAATTTCGCTTTAAAATGGCCAAAAGTTGCAATACCCCCCAAGGAACAATTTCACCTCAAAATGGCAAAAAATTGCAATACCCCCCCAAAGGAAAGGAACAATTTCGCCTCAAAATGGCCAAAAATTACAATACCCCCCCAAAGGAACAATTTTGCTTCAATATGGCCAAAAGTTGCAATACCCCCCCAAAGGAACAATTTCGCCTCAAAATGGCCAAAAGTTGCAATACCCCCCCAAAGGAACAATTTCGGTTTAAAATGGCCAAAAGATGCAATACCACCCCAAAGCAACAATTTCACCTCAAAATGGCAAAAAATTGCAATACCCCCCCAAAGGAACAATTTCGCCTCAAAATGCCGAAAAGTTGCAATACCCCCCCAAAGGAACAATTTCGCTTCAAAATGGCCAAAAGTTGCAATACCCCCCGAAAGGAACAATTTCGCTTCAAAATGGCCAAAAGATGCAATACCCCCACAAAGCAACAATTTTGCCTCAAAATGGCAAAAAATTGCAATACCCCCCCAAAGGAACAATTTCGCCTCAAAATGCCGAAAAGTTGCAATACCCCCCGAAAGGAACAATTTCGCTTCAAAATGGCCACAAGTTGCAATACTCCCCCAAAGGAACAATTTCGCCTCAAAATGGCAAAAAATTGCAATACCCCCCAAAGGAACAATTTCGCTTCAAAATGGCCAAAAGTTGCAATACCCCCCCAAAAGGAACAATTTCGCCTCAAATTGGCAAAAAATTGCAATACCCTCCCAAAGGAACAATTTCGCCTCAAAATGCCGAAAAGTTGCAATACCCCCCCAAAGGAACAATTTCGCCTCAAAATGCCGAAAAGTTGCAATACCCCCCCAAAGGAACAAATTCGCTTCAAAATGGCCAAAAGTTGCAATACCCCCCGAAAGGAACAATTTCGCTTCAAAATGGCCAAAAGATGCAATACCCCCACAAAGCAACAATTTTGCCTCAAAATGGCAAAAAATTGCAATACCCCCCCAAAGGAACAATTTCGCCTCAAAATGCCGAAAAGTTGCAATACCCCCCGAAAGGAACAATTTCGCTTCAAAATGGCCATAAGTTGCAATACCCCCCAAAGGAACAATTTTGCTTCAAAATGGCCAAAAGTTGCAATACTCCCCCAAAGGAACAATTTCGCCTCAAAATGGCAAAAAATTGCAATACCCCCCAAAGGAACAATTTCGCTTCAAAATGGCCAAAAGTTGCAATACCTCCCCAAAGGAACAATTTCGCCTCAAATTGGCAAAAAATTGCAATACCCTCCCAAAGGAACAATTTCGCCTCAAAATGCCGAAAAGTTGCAATACCCCCCCAAAGGAACAATTTCGCTTCAAAATGGCCAAAAGATGCAATACCCCCCCAAAGGAACAATTTCACTTCAAAATGCCGAAAAGTTGCAATACCCACCGAAAGGAACAATTTCACTTCAAAATGCCGAAAAGTTGCAATACCCCCCCAAAGGAACAATTTCGCCTAAAAATGGCAAAAAATTGCAATACCCCCCCAAAGGAACAATTTCGCTTCAAAATGGCCAAAAGTTGCAATACCCCCCCAAAGGAACAATTTCGCCTAAAAATGGCAAAAAATTGCAATACCCCCCCAAAGGAACAATTTCGCTTCAAAATGGCCAAAAGTTGCAATACCCCCCCAAAGGAAAAATTTTGCCTCAAAATGCCGAAAAGTTGCAATACCCCCCGAAAGGAACAATTTCGCTTCAAAATGGCCAAAAGATGCAATACCCCCCCAAAGCAACAATTTCGCCTCAAAATGGCAAAAAATTGCAATACCCCCCGAAAGGAACAATTTCGCTTCAAAATGGCCAAAAGTTGCAATACCCCCCAAAGGAACAATTTCGCCTCAAAATGCCGAAAAGTTGCAATACCCCCGAAAAGAACAATTTCGCTTCAAAATAGCCAAAAGTTGCAATACCCCCCCAAAGGAACAATTTCCCCTCAAAATGCCGAAAAGTTGCAATACCACCCGAAAAGAACAATTTCGCTTCAAAATGGCAAAAAGTTGCAATACCCCCCCAAAGGAACAATTTCACCTCAAAATCCTGAAAAGTTGCAATACCCCCCGAAAAGAACAATTTCGCTTCAAAATGGCCAAAAGTTGCAATACCCCCAAGGAACAATTTCACCTCAAAAAGGCAAAAAATTGCAATACCCCCCCAAAGGAAAGGAACAATTTCGCCTCAAAATGGCCAAAAATTGCAATACCCCCCGAAAGGAACAATTTCGCTTCAAAATGGCCAAAAGTTGCAATACCCCCCCAAAGGAACAATTTCCCCTCAAAATGCCGAAAAGTTGCAATACCCCACCAAAGGAACAATTTCGCTTCAAAATGGCCAAAAGATGCAATACCCCCCCAAAGCAACAATTTCGCCTCAAAATGGGAAAAAATTGCAATAGCCCCCCCAAAGGAACAATTTCGCTTCAAAATGGCCAAAAGTTGTAATACCCCCCCAAAGGAACAATTTCGCCTCAAAATTGAAAAAAAATTGCAATACCCCCCCATAGGAACAATTTCACCTCAAATTGTCGAAAAGTTGCAATACCCCCCGAAAGGAACAATTTCGCTTCAAAATGGCCAAAAGTTGCAATACCCCCCCAAAGGAACAATTTCGCCTCAAAATGGCAAAAAATTGCAATACCCCCCAAAAGGAACAATTTCGCCTCAAAATGCCGAAAAGTTGCAATACCCCCCGAAAAGAACAATTTCGCTTCAAAATGGCCAAAAGATGCAATAACCCCTTAAAGCAACAATTTCGCCTCAAAATGGCAAAAAATTGCAATACCCCCCGAAAGGAACAATTTCGCTTCAAAATGCCGAAAAGTTGCAATACCCCCCGAAAAGAACAATTTCGCTTAAAAATGGCAAAAAGTTGCAATACCCCCCCAAAGGAACAATTTCACCTCAAAATCCTGAAAAGTTGCAATACCCCCTGAAAGGAACAATTTCGCTTCAAAATAGCCAAAAGTTGCAATACCCCCCCAAAGGAACAATTTCGCTTCAAAATGGCCAAAAGTTGCAATACCCCCCCAAAGGAAAAATTTCGCCTCAAAATGAAAAAAAAATTGCAATACCCCCCAAAGGAACAATTTCGCCTCAAAATGCCGAAAAGTTGCAATACCCCCCGAAAGGAACAATTTCGCTTTAAAATGGCCAAAAGTTGCAATACCCCCAAGGAACAATTTCACCTCAAAAAGGCAAAAAATTGCAATACCCCCCCAAAGGAAAGGAACAATTTCGCCTCAAAATGGCCAAAAATTGCAATACCCCCCCAAAGGAACAATTTCGCTTCAATATGGCCAAAAGTTGCAATACCCCCCCAAAGGAACAATTTCGCCTCAAAATAGCAAAAAATTGCAAAACCCCCCCAAAGGAACAATTTCGCCTCAAAATGCCGAAAAGTTGCAATACCCCCCGAAAGGAACAATTTCGCTTCAAAATGGCCAAAAGTTGCAATACCCCCCCAAAGGAACAATTTCGCTTCAAAATGGCCAAAAGTTGCAATACCCCCCCAAAGGAAAAATTTCGCCTCAAAATGAAAAAAAAATTGCAATACCCCCCCAAAGGAACAATTTCGCCTCAAAATGCCAAAAAGTTGCAATACCCCCCGAAAGGAACAATTTCGCTTCAAAATGGCCAAAAGTTGCAATACCCCTCAAAGGAACAATTTCACCTCAAAATGGCAAAAAATTGCAATACCCCCCAAAGGAACAATTTCGCTTCAAAATGGCCAAAAGTTGCAATATCCTTCCAAAGGAACAATTTCGCCTCAAAATGGCAAAAAATTGCAATACCCTCCCAAAGGTACAATTTCGCCTCAAAATGGCAAAAAATTGCAATACCCTCCCAAAGGAACAATTTCGCCTCAAAATGCCGAAAAGTTGCAATACCCCCCAAAGGAACAATTTCGCCTCAAAATGGAAAAAAAATTGCAATACCCCCCATAGGAACAATTTCACCTCAAAATGTCGAAAAGTTGCAATACCCCCCCAAAGGAACAATTTCGCTTCAAAATGGCCAAAAGATGCAATACCCCCTTAAAGCAACAATTTTGCATCAAAATGGCAAAAAATTGCAATACCCCCCGAAAGGAACAATTTCGCTTCAAAATGCCGAAAAGTTGCAATACCCCCCGAAAAGAACAAATTCGCTTCAAAATGGCCAAAAGTTGCAATACCACCCCAAAGGAACAATTTCACCTCAAAATCCTGAAAAGTTGCAATACCCCCCGAAAGGAACAATTTCGCTTCAAAAAAGCCAAAAGTTGCAATACCCCCCCAAAGGAACAATTTCCCCTCCAAATGCCAAAAAGTTGCAATACCCCCTGAAAGGAACAATTTCGCTTCAAAATGGCCAAAAGTTGCAATACCCCCCCAAAGGAAAAATTTCGCCTCAAAATGAAAAAAAAATTGCAATACCCCCCAAAGGAACAATTTCGCCTCAAAATGCCGAAAAGTTGCAAAACCCCCCGAAAGGAACAATTTCGCTTTAAAATGGCCAAAAGTTGCAATACCCCCCAAGGAACAATTTCACCTCAAAATGGCAAAAAATTGCAATACCCCCCCAAAGGAAAGGAACAATTTCGCCTCAAAATGGCCAAAAATTGCAATACCCCCCCAAAGGAACAATTTCGCTTCAATATGGCCAAAAGTTGCAATACCCCCCCAAAGGAACAATTTCGCCTCAAAATGGCAAAAAATTGCAAAACCCCCCCAAAGGAACAATTTCGCCTCAAAATGCCGAAAAGTTGCAATACCCCCCGAAAGGAACAATTTCGCTTCAAAATGGCCAAAAGTTGCAATACTCCCCCAAAGGAACAATTTCGCCTCAAAATGGCAAAAAATTGCAATACCCCCCCAAAGGAAAGGAACAATTTCGCCTCAAAATGGCAAAAAATTGCAATACCACCCCAAAGGAACAATTTCGCTTCAATATGGCAAAAAATTGCAATACCCCCCCAAAGGAACAATTTCGCCTCAAAATGCCGAAAAGTTGCAATACCCCCCCAAAGGAACAATTTCGCTTCAAAATGGCCAAAAGTTGCAATACCCCCCGAAAGGAACAATTTCGCTTCAAAATGGCCAAAAGTTGCAATACTCCCCCAAAGGAACAATTTCGCCTCAAAATGGCAAAAAATTGCAATACCCCCCAAAGGAACAATTTCGCTTCAAAATGGCCAAAAGTTGCAATACCCCCCCAAAGGAACAATTTCGCCTCAAAATGGAAAAAATATTGCAATACCCCCCCAAATGAACAATTTCACCTCAAAATGCCGAAAAGTTGCAATACCCCCCGAAAGGAACAATTTCGCTTCAAAATGGCCAAAAGTTGCAATACCCCCCCAAAGGAACAATTTCGCCTCAAAATGGCAAAAAATTGCAATACCCCCCAAAGGAACAATTTCGCTTCAAAATGGCGAAAAGTTGCAATACCCCCCAAAGGAACAATTTCGCCTCAAAATGCCGAAAAGTTGCAATACCCCCCGAAAAGAACAATTTCGCTTCAAAATGGCCAAAAGTTGCAATACCCCCCCAAAGGAACAATTTCCCCTCAAAATGCCGAAAAGTTGCAATACCCCCCGAAAGGAACAATTTCGCTTCAAAATGGCCAAAAGTTGCAATACCCCCCAAAGGAACAATTTCCCCTCAAAATGCCGAAAAGTTGCAATACCCCACCAAAGGAACAATTTCGCTTCAAAAAGGCCAAAAGATGCAATACCCCCCCAAAGCAACAATTACGCCTCAAAATGGCAAAAAATTGCAATAGCCCCCCAAAGGAACAATTTCGCTTCAAAATGGCCAAAAGTTGTAATACCCCCCGAAAGGAACAATTTCGCTTCAAAATGGCCAAAAGATGCAATACCCCCCCAAAGCAACAATTTCGCCTCAAAATGAAAAAAAAATTGCAATACCCCCCAAAGGAACAATTTCGCTTCAAAATGCCGAAAAGTTGCAATACCCCCCGAAAGGAAAAATTTCGCTTCAAAATGGCCAAAAGATGCAATACCCCCCCAAAGCAACAATTACGCCTCAAAATGGCAAAAAATTGCAATAGCCCCCCAAAGGAACAATTTCGCTTCAAAATGGCCAAAAGTTGTAATACCCCCCGAAAGGAACAATTTCGCTTCAAAATGGCCAAAAGATGCAATACCCCCCCCAAAGCAACAATTTCGCCTCAAAATGAAAAAAAAATTGCAATACCCCCCAAAGGAACAATTTCGCTTCAAAATGGCCAAAAGTTGTAATACCCCCCGAAAGGAACAATTTCGTTTCAAAATGGCCAAAAGATGCAATACCCCCCCAAAGCAACAATTTCGCCTCAAAATGAAAAAAAAATTGCAATACCCCCCAAAGGAACAATTTCGCTTCAAAATGCCGAAAAGTTGCAATACCCCCCCAAAGGAACAATTTCGCCTCAAAATGCCGAAAAGTTGCAATACCCCCCGAAAGGAACAATTTCGCTTCAAAATGGCCAAAAGTTGCAATACCCCCCCAAAGGAACAATTTCGCCTCAAAATGGCAAAAAATTGCAATACCCTCCCAAAGGAACAATTTCGCCTCAAAATGCCGAAAAGTTGCAATACCCCCCCAAAGGAACAATTTCGCTTCAAAATGGCCAAAAGTTGCAATACCCCCCCAAAGGAACAATTTCGCCTCAAAATGCCGAAAAGTTGCAATACCCCCCCAAAGGAACAATTTCGCCTCAAAATGGCAAAAAATTGCAATACCCCCCCAAAGGAACAATTTCGCCTCAAAATGCCGAAAAGTTGCAATACCCCCCGAAAAGAACAATTTCGCTTCAAAATGGCCAAAAGATGCAATACCCCCCCAAAGGAACAATTTCGCCTCAAAATGGCAAAAAATTGCAATACCCTCCCAAAGGAACAATTTCGCCTCAAAATGCCGAAAAGTTGCAATACCCCCCCAAAGGAACAATTTCGCTTCAAAATGGCCAAAAGTTGCAATACCCCCCCAAAGGAACAATTTCGCCTCAAAATGCCGAAAAGTTGCAATACCCCCCCAAAGGAACAATTTCGCCTCAAAATGGCAAAAAATTGCAATACCCCCCCAAAGGAACAATTTCGCCTCAAAATGCCGAAAAGTTGCAATACCCCCCGAAAAGAACAATTTCGCTTCAAAATGGCCAAAAGATGCAATACCCCCTTAAAGCAACAATTTCGCCTCAAAATGGCAAAAAATTGCAATACCCCCCGAAAGGAACAATTTCGCTTCAAAATGCCGAAAAGTTGCAATACCCCCCGAAAAGAACAATTTCGCTTCAAAATGGCAAAAAGTTGCAATACCCCCCCAAAGGAACAATTTCCCCTCAAAATCCTGAAAAGTTGCAATACCCACCGAAAGGAACAATTTCGCTTCAAAATAGCCAAAAGTTGCAATACCCCCCCAAAGGAACAATTTCCCCTCAAAATCCTGAAAAGTTGCAATACCCCCTGAAAGGAACAATTTCGCTTCAAAATGGCCACAAGTTGCAATACCCCCCCAAAGGAAAAATTTCGCCTCAAAATGAAAAAAAAATTGCAATACCCCCCAAAGGAACAATTTCGCCTCAAAATGCCGAAAAGTTGCAATACCCCCCGAAAGGAACAATTTCGTTTTAAAATGGCCAAAAGTTGCAATACCCCCCAAGGAACAATTTCACCTCAAAAAGGCAAAAAATTGCAATACCCCCCCAAAGGAAAGGAACAATTTCGCCTCAAAATGGCCAAAAATTGCAATACCCCCCAAAGGAACAATTTCGCTTCAATATGGCCAAAAGTTGCAATACCCCCCCAAAGGAACAATTTCGCCTCAAAATGGCAAAAAAATGCAAAACCCCCCCAAAGGAACAATTTCGCCTCAAAATGGCCAAAAGTTGCAATACCCCCCCAAAGGACCAATTTCGCTTCAAAATGGCCAAAAGTTGCAATACCCCCCCAAAGGAAAAATTTCGCCTCAAAATGAAAAAAAAATTGCAATACCCCCCGAAAGGAACAATTTCGCTTCAAAATGGCCAAAAGTTGCAATACCCCCCAAAGGAACAATTTCACTTCAAAATGGCCAAAAGTTGCAATACCCCCCCAAAGGAACAATTTCGCCTCAAAATGGCAAAAAATTGCAATACCCTCCCAAAGGAACAATTTCGCCTCAAAATGGCAAAAAATTGCAATACCCTCCCAAAGGAACAATTTCGCCTCAAAATGCCGAAAAGTTGCAATACCCCCCCGAAAGGAACAATTTCGGCTCAAAATGGCAAAAAATTGCAATACCCCCCCAAAGGAACAATTTAGCAGTTGCAATACCCCCCGAAAAGAACAATTTCGCTTCAAAATGGCCAAAAGATGCAATACCCCCTTAAAGCAACAATTTTGCCTCAAAATGGCAAAAAATTGCAATACCCCCCGAAAGGAACAATTTCGCTTCAAAATGCCGAAAAGTTGCAATACCCCCCGAAAAGAACAATTTCGCTTCAAAATGGCCAAAAGTTGCAATACCCCCCCAAAGGAACAATTTCCCCTCAAAATGCCGAAAAGTTGCAATACCCCCTGAAAGGAACAATTTCGCTTCAAAATGGCCAAAAGTTGCAATACCCCCCCAAAGGAAAAATTTCGCCTCAAAATGAAAAAAAAATTGCAATACCCCCCAAAGGAACAATTTCGCCTCAAAATCCCAAAAAGTTGCAATACCCCCCGAAAGGAACAATTTCGCTTTAAAATGGCCAAAAGTTCCAATACCCCCCAAGGAACAATTTCACCTCAAAATGGCAAAAAATTGCAATACCCCCCCAAAGGAAAGGAACAATTTCGCCTCAAAATGGCCAAAAATTGCAATACCCCCCCAAAGGAACAATTTCGCTTCAATATGGCCAAAAGTTGCAATACCCCCCCAAAGGAACAATTTCGCCTCAAAATGGCAAAAAATTGCAAAACCCCCTCAAAGGAACAATTTCGCCTCAAAATGCCGAAAAGTTGCAATATCCCCCGAAAGGAACAATTTCGCTTCAAAATGGGCAAAAGTTGCAATACCCCCCCAAAGGAACAATTTCACTTCAAAATGGCCAAAAGTTGCAATACCCCCCCAAAGGAACAATTTCGCCTCAAAATGGCAAAAAAATGCAAAAACCCCCCCCAAAGGAACAATTTCGCCTCAAAATGCCGAAAAGTTGCAATACCCCCCGAAAGGAACAATTTTGCTTCAAAATGGCCAAAAGTTGCAATACCCCCCCAAAGGAACAATTTCGCTTCAAAATGGCCAAAAGTTGCAATACCCCCCCAAAGGAAAAATTTCGCCTCAAAATGAAAAAAAAATTGCAATACCCCCCGAAAGGAACAATTTCGCTTCAAAATGGCCAAAAGTTGCAATACCCCCCGAAAGGAACAATTTCGCTTCAAAATGGCCAAAAGTTGCAATAACCCCCAAAGGAACAATTTCGCTTCAAAATGGCCAAAAGTTGCAATAACCCCCAAAGGAACAATTTCACCTCAAAATGGCAAAAAATTGCAATACCCCCCCAAAGGAACAATTTCGCTTCAAAATGGCCAAAAGTTGCAATACCCCCCCAAAGGAACAATTTCGCCTCAAAATGGCCAAAAGTTGCAATACTCCCCGAAAGGAACAATTTCGCTTCAAAATGGCCAAAAGTTGCAATACCCCCCCAAAGGAACAATTTCACCTCAAAATGGCAAAAAATTGCAATACCCCCCCAAAGGAACAATTTCGCTTCAAAATGGCCAAAAGTTGCAATACCCCCCCAAAGGAACAATTTCACCTCAAAATGCCGAAAAGTTGCAATACCCCCCGAAAGGAACAATTTCGCTTCAAAATGGCCAAAAGATGCAATACCCCCCCAAAGCAACAATTTCGCCTCAAAATGGCAAAAAATTGCAATACCCCCCCAAAGGAACAATTTCGCTTCAAAATGGCCAAAAGTTGCAATACCCCCCAAAGGAACAATTTCGCCTCAAAATGCCGAAAAGTTGCAATACCCCCCGAAAGGAACAATTTCGCTTCAAAATGGCCAAAAGTTGCAATACCCCCCCAAAGGAACAATTTCACCTCAAAATGGCAAAAAATTGCAATACCCCCCAAAGGAACAATTTCGCTTCAAAATGGCCAAAAAATGCAATACCCCCCCAAAGGAACAATTTCGCTTCAAAATGGCCAAAAGTTGCAATACCCCCCCAAAGGAAAAATTTCGCCTCAAAATGAAAAAAAAATTGCAATACCCCCCCAAAGGAACAATTTCGCCTCAAAATGCCAAAAAGTTGCAATACCCCCCGAAAGGAACAATTTCGCTTCAAAATGGCCAAAAGTTGCAATACCCCTCAAAGGAACAATTTCACCTCAAAATGGCAAAAAATTGCAATACCCCCCAAAGGAACAATTTCGCTTCAAAATGGCCAAAAGTTGCAATATCCCCCAAAGGAACAATTTCGCCTCAAAATGGCAAAAAATTGCAATACCCTCCCAAAGGTACAATTTCGCCTCAAAATGGCAAAAAATTGCAATACCCTCCCAAAGGAACAATTTCGCCTCAAAATGCCGAAAAGTTGCAATACCCCCCAAAGGAACAATTTCGCCTCAAAATGGAAAAAAAATTGCAATACCCCCCCATAGGAACAATTTCACCTCAAAATGTCGAAAAGTTGCAATACCCCCCCAAAGGAACAATTTCGCTTCAAAATGGCCAAAAGATGCAATACCCCCTTAAAGCAACAATTTTGCATCAAAATGGCAAAAAATTGCAATACCCCCCGAAAGGAACAATTTCGCTTCAAAATGCCGAAAAGTTGCAATACCCCCCGAAAAGAACAAATTCGCTTCAAAATGGCCAAAAGTTGCAATACCCCCCCAAAGGAACAATTTCACCTCAAAATCCTGAAAAGTTGCAATACCCCCCGAAAGAAACAATTTCGCTTCAAAAAAGCCAAAAGTTGCAATACCCCCCCAAAGGAACAATTTCCCCTCAAAATGCCAAAAAGTTGCAATACCCCCTGAAAGGAACAATTTCGCTTCAAAATGGCCAAAAGTTGCAATACCCCCCCAAAGGAAAAATTTCGCCTCAAAATGAAAAAAAAATTGCAATACCCCCCAAAGGAACAATTTCGCCTCAAAATGCCGAAAAGTTGCAATACCCCCCGAAAGGAACAATTTCGCTTTAAAATGGCCAAAAGTTGCAATACCCCCCAAGGAACAATTTCACCTCAAAATGGCAAAAAATTGCAATACCCCCCCAAAGGAAAGGAACAATTTCGCCTCAAAATGGCCAAAAATTGCAATACCCCCCCAAAGGAACAATTTCGCTTCAATATGGCCAAAAGTTGCAATACCCCCCCAAAGGAACAATTTCGCCTCAAAATGGCAAAAAATTGCAAAACCCCCCCAAAGGAACAATTTCGCCTCAAAATGCCGAAAAGTTGCAATACCCCCCGAAAGGAACAATTTCGCTTCAAAATGGCCAAAAGTTGCAATACCCCCCCAAAGGAACAATTTCGCTTCAAAATGGCCAAAAGATGCAATACCACCCCAAAGCAACAATTTCACCTTAAAATGGCAAAAAATTGCAATACCCCCCCAAAGGAACAATTTCGCCTCAAAATGCCGAAAAGTTGCAATACCCCCCCAAAGGAACAATTTCGCTTCAAAATGGCCAAAAGTTGCAATACCACCCGAAAGGAACAATTTCGCTTCAAAATGGCAAAAAATTGCAATACCCCCCAAAGGAACAATTTCGCTTCAAAATGGCCAAAAGTTGCAATACCCCCCCAAAGGAACAATTTCGCCTCAAATTGGTAAAAAATTGCAATACCCTCCCAAAGGAACAATTTCGCCTCAAAATGGAAAAAATATTGCAATACCCCCCCAAATGAACAATTTCACCTCAAAATGCCGAAAAGTTGCAATACCCCCCGAAAGGAACAATTTCGCTTCAAAATGGCCAAAAGTTGCAATACCCCCCCAAAGGAACAATGTCGCCTCAAAATGGCAAAAAATTGCAATACCCCCCCAAAGGAACAATTTCGCTTCAAAATGGCGAAAAGTTGCAATACCCCCCAAAGGAACAATTTCGCCTCAAAATGCCGAAAAGTTGCAATACCCCCCGAAAAGAACAATTTCGCTTCAAAATGGCCAAAAGTTGCAATACCCCCCCAAAAGGAACAATTTCCCCTCAAAATGCCGAAAAGTTGCAATACCCCCCGAAAGGAACAATTTCGCTTCAAAATGGCCAAAAGTTGCAATACCCCCCCAAAGGAACAATTTCCCCTCAAAATGCCGAAAAGTTGCAATACCCCACCAAAGGAACAATTTCGCTTCAAAATGGCCAAAAGATGCAATACCCCCCCAAAGCAACAATTATGCCTCAAAATGGCAAAAAATTGCAATAGCCCCCCAAAGGAACAATTTCGCTTCAAAATGGCCAAAAGTTGTAATACCCCCCGAAAGGAACAATTTCGCTTCAAAATGGCCAAAAGATGCAATACCCCCCCAAAGCAACAATTTCGCCTCAAAATGAAAAAAAAATTGCAATACCCCCCAAAGGAACAATTTCGCTTCAAAATGCCGAAAAGTTGCAATACCCCCCGAAAGGAAAAATTTCGCTTCAAAATGGCCAAAAGTTGCAATACCCCCCCAAAGCAACAATTTCACCTCAAAATGGCAAAAAATTGCAAGACCCCCCCAAAGGAACAATTTCGCCTCAAAATGCCGAAAAGTTGCAATACCCCCCGAAAGGAACAATTTCGCTTCAAAATGGCCAAAAGTTGCAATACCCCCCTAAAGGAACAATTTCGCCTCAAAATGGCAAAAAATTGCAATACCCTCCCAAAGGAACAATTTCGCCTCAAAATGCCGAAAAGTTGCAATACCCCCCCAAAGGAACAATTTCGCTTCAAAATGGCCAAAAGTTGTAATACCCCCCCAAAGGAACAATTTCGCCTCAAAATGCCGAAAAGTTGCAATACCCCCCCAAAGGAACAATTTCGCCTCAAAATGGCAAAAAATTGCAATACCCCCCCAAAGGAACAATTTCGCCTCAAAATGCCGAAAAGTTGCAATACCCCCCGAAAAGAACAATTTCGCTTCAAAATGGCCAAAAGATGCAATACCCCCTTAAAGCAACAATTTCGCCTCAAAATGGCAAAAAATTGCAATACCCCCCGAAAGGAACAATTTCGCTTCAAAATGCCGAAAAGTTGCAATACCCCCCGAAAAGAACAATTTCGCTTCAAAATGGCAAAAAGTTGCAATACCCCCCCAAAGGAACAATTTCGCCTCAAAATGCCGAAAAGTTGCAATACCCCCCGAAAGGAACAATTTCGTTTTAAAATGGCCAAAAGTTGCAATACCCCCCAAGGAACAATTTCACCTCAAAAAGGCAAAAAATTGCAATACCCCCCCAAAGGAAAGGAACAATTTCGCCTCAAAATGGCCAAAAATTGCAATACCCCCCCAAAGGAACAATTTCGCTTCAATATGGCCAAAAGTTGCAATACCCCCCCAAAGGAACAATTTCGCCTCAAAATGGCAAAAAATTGCAAAACCCCCCCAAAGGAACAATTTCGCCTCAAAATGCCGAAAAGTTGCAATACCCCCCGAAAGGAACAATTTCGCTTCAAAATGGGCAAAAGTTGCAATACCCCCCCAAAGGAACAATTTCACTTCAAAATAGCCAAAAGTTGCAATACCCCCCCAAAGGAACAATTTCGCCTCAAAATGGCAAAAAAATGCAAAAACCCCCCAAAGGAACAATTTCGCCTCAAAATGCCGAAAAGTTGCAATACCCCCCGAAAGGAACAATTTCGCTTCAAAATGGCCAAAAGTTGCAATACCCCCCCAAAGGAACAATTTCACTTCAAAATGGCCAAAAGTTGCAATACCCCCCCAAAGGAACAATTTCGCTTCAAAATGGCCAAAAGTTGCAATAACCCCCAAAGGAACAATTTCACCTCAAAATGGCAAAAAATTGCAATACCCCCCCAAAGGAACAATTTCGCTTCAAAATGGCCAAAAGTTGCAATACCCCCCCAAAGGAACAATTTCGCCTCAAAATGCCGAAAAGTTGCAATACTCCCCGAAAGGAACAATTTCGCTTCAAAATGGCCAAAAGTTGCAATACCCCCCCAAAGGAACAATTTCACCTCAAAATGGCAAAAAATTCCAATACCCCCCCAAAGGAACAATTTCGCTTCAAAATGGCCAAAAGTTGCAATACCCCCCCAAAGGAACAATTTCACCTCAAAATGCCGAAAAGTTGCAATACCCCCCGAAAGGAACAATTTCGCTTCAAAATGGCCAAAAGATGCAATACCCCCCCAAAGCAACAATTTCGCCTCAAAATGGCAAAAAATTGCAATACCCCCCCAAAGGAACAATTTCGCTTCAAAATGGCCAAAAGTTGCAATACCCCCCCAAAGGAACAATTTCGCTTCAAAATGGCCAAAAGTTGCAATAACCCCCAAAGGAACAATTTCACCTCAAAATGGCAAAAAATTGCAATACCCCCCCAAAGGAACAATTTCGCTTCAAAATGGCCAAAAGTTGCAATACCCCCCCAAAGGAACAATTTCACCTCAAAATGGCAAAAAATTGCAATACCCCCCCAAAGGAACAATTTCGCTTCAAAATGGCCAAAAAATGCAATACCCCCCCAAAGGAACAATTTCACCTCAAAATGCCGAAAAGTTGCAATACCCCCCGAAAGGAACAATTTCGCTTCAAAATGGCCAAAAGATGCAATACCCCCCCCAAAGCAACAATTTCGCCTCAAAATGGCAAAAAATTGCAATACCCCCGAAAGGAACAATTTCGCTTCAAAATGGCCAAAAGTTGCAATACCCCCCAAAGGAACAATTTCGCCTCAAAATGCCGAAAAGTTGCAATACCCCCCGAAAAGAACAATTTCGCTTCAAAATGGCCAAAAGTTGCAATACCCCCCGAAAGGAACAATTTCGCTTCAAAATAGCCAAAAGTTGCAATACCCCCCAAAGGAACAATTTCCTCTAAAAATGCCGAAAAGTTGCAATACCCCCCGAAAGGAACAATTTCGCTTCAAAATGGCCAAAAGTTGTAATACCCCCCCAAAGGAAAAATTTCGCCTCAAAATGAAAAAAAAATTGCAATACCCCCCAAAGGAACAATTTCGCCTCAAAATGCCGAAAAGCTGCAATACCCCCCAAAAGGAACAATTTCGCCTCAAAATGGCAAAAAATTGCAATACCCTCCCAAAGGAACAATTTCGCCTCAAAATGCCGAAAAGTTGCAATACCCCCCCAAAGGAACAATTTCGCCTCAAAATGCCGAAAAGTTGCAATACCCCCCCAAAGGAACAATTTCGCTTCAAAATGGCCAAAAGTTGCAATACCCCCCCAAAGGAACAATTTCGCCTCAAAATGAAAAAAAAATTGCAATACCCCCTAAAAGTAACAATTTCGCTTCAAAATGGCCAAAAGTTGCAATACCCCCCCAAAGCAACAATTTCGCCTCAAAATGAAAAAAAAATTGAAATACCCCCCCAAAGGAACAATTTCGCTTCAAAATGCCGAAAAGTTGCAATACCCCCCGAAAGGAACAATTTCGCTTCAAAATGGCCAAGAGATGCAATACCACCCCAAAGCAACAATTTCAACTCAAAATGGCAAAAAATTGCAATACCCCCCCAAAGGAATAATTTCGCCTCAAAATGCCGAAAAGTTGCAATACCCCCCCAAAGGAACAATTTCGCTTCAAAATGGCGAAAAGATGCAATACCCCCACAAAGCAACAATTTTGCCTCAAAATGGCAAAAAATTGCAATACCCCCCCAAAGGAACAATTTCGCCTCAAAATGCCGAAAAGTTGCAATACCCCCCGAAAGGAACAATTTCGCTTCAAAATGGCCAAAAGTTGCAATACCCCCCAAAGGAACAATTTCGCTTCAAAATGGCCAAAAGTTGCAATACTCCCCCAAAGGAACAATTTCGCCTCAAAATGGCGAAAAGTTGCAATACCCCCCCAAAGGAACAATTTCGCCTCAAAATGGAAAAAAAATTGCAATACCCCCCCAAAGGAACAATTTCACCTCAAAATGCCGAAAAGTTGCAATACCTCCCGAAAGAAACAATTTCGCTTTAAAATGGCCAAAAGTTGCAATACCCCCCCAAAGGAACAATTTCGCCTCAAAATGGCAAAAAATTGCAATACCCCCCAAAGGAACAATTTCGCTTCAAAATGGCCAAAAGTTGCAATACCCCCCCAAAGGAACAATTTGGCCTCAAAATGCCGAAAAGTTGCAATACCCCCCAAAGGAACAATTTCGCTTCAAAATGGCCTAAAGTTGCAATACTCCCCCAAAGGAACAATTTCGCCTTAAATGGCGAAAAGTTGCAATACCCCCCCAAAGGAACAATTTCGCCTCAAAATGGAAAAAAAATTGCAATACCCCCCCAAAGGAACAATTTCACCTCAAAATGCCGAAAAGTTGCAATACCTCCCGAAAGAAACAATTTCGCTTTAAAATGGCCAAAAGTTGCAATACCCCCCCAAAGGAACAATTTCGCCTCAAAATGGCAAAAAATTGCAATACCCCCCCAAAGGAACAATTTCGCTTCAAAATGGCCAAAAGTTGCAATACCCCCCAAAGGAACAATTTCGCTTCAAAATGGCCAAAAGATGCAATACCCCCCCAAAGCAACAATTTCGCCTCAAAATGGCAAAAAATTGCAATACCCCCCGAAAGGAACAATTTCGCTTCAAAATGGCCAAAAGTTGCAATACCCCCCAAAGGAACAATTTCGCCTCAAAATGCCGAAAAGTTGCAATACCCCCCGAAAAGAACAATTTCGCTTCAAAATGGCCAAAAGTTGCAATACCCCCCCAAAGGAACAATTTCCCCTCAAAATGCCGAAAAGTTGCAATACCCCCCGAAAGGAACAATTTCGCTTCAAAATGGCCAAAAGTTGCAATACCCCCCCAAAGGAACAATTTCCCCTCAAAATGCCGAAAAGTTGCAATACCCCACAAAAGGAACAATTTCGCTTCAAAATGGCCAAAAGATGCAATACCCCCCCAAAGCAACAATTTCGCCTCAAAATGGCAAAAAATTGCAATAGCCCCCCAAAGGAACAATTTCGCTTCAAAATGGCCAAAAGTTGCAATACCCCCCGAAAGGAACAATTTCGCTTCAAAATGGCCAAAAGATGCAATACCCCCCCAAAGCAACAATTTCACCTCAAAATGGCAAAAAATTGCAATACCCCCCAAAGGAACAATTTCGCCTCAAAATGCCGAAAAGTTGCAATACCCCCCGAAAGGAACAATTTCGCTTCAAAATGGCCAAAAGTTGCAATACCCCCCCAAAGCAACAATTTCGCCTCAAAATGGCAAAAAATTGCAAGACCCCCCCAAAGGAACAATTTCGCCTCAAAATGCCGAAAAGTTGCAATACCCCCCGAAAGGAACAATTTCGCTTCAAAATGGCCAAAAGTTGCAATACCCCCCCAAAGGAACAATTTCGCCTCAAAATGGCAAAAAATTGCAATACCCTCCCAAAGGAACAATTTCGCCTCAAAATGCCGAAAAGTTGCAATACCCCCCGAAAAGAACAATTTCGCTTCAAAATGGCCAAAAGATGCAATACCCCCTTAAAGCAACAATTTCGCCTCAAAATGGCAAAAAATTGCAATACCCCCCCAAAGGAACAATTTCGCCTCAAAATGCCGAAAAGTTGCAATACCCCCCGAAAGGAACAATTTCGCTTCAAAATGGCCAAAAGTTGCAATACCCCCGAAAGGAACAATTTCGCTTCAAAATGGCCAAAAGTTGCAATACTCCCCCAAAGGAACAATTTCGCCTCAAAATGGCAAAAAATTGCAACACCCCCCAAAGGAACAATTTCGCTTCAAAATGGCCAAAAGTTGCAATACCCCCCCAAAGGAACAATTTCGCCTCAAATTGGCAAAAAATTGCAATACCCTCCCAAAGGAACAATTTCGCCTCAAAATGCCGAAAAGTTGCAATACCCCCCCAAAGGAACAATTTCGCTTCAAAATGGCCAAAAGTTGCAATACCCCCCCAAAGGAACAATTTCGCCTCAAAATGCCGAAAAGTTTCAATACCCCCCCAAAGGAACAATTTCGCCTCAAAATGGAAAAAAAATTGCAATACCCCCCCAAAGGAACAATTTCACCTCAAAATGCCGAAAAGTTGCAATACCCCCCGAAAGAAACAATTTCGCTTTAAAATGGCCAAAAGTTGCAATACCCCCCCAAAGGAACAATTTCGCCTCAAAATGGCAAAAAATTGCAATACCCCCCCAAAGGAACAATTTCGCTTCAAAATGGCCAAAAGTTGCAATACCCCCCCAAAGGAACAATTTGGCCTCAAAATGCCAAAAAGTTGCAATACCCCCCGAAAGGAACAATTTTGCTTCAAAATGGCCAAAAGATGCAATACCCCCCCAAAGCAACAATTTTGCCTCAAAATGGCAAAAAATTGCAATACCCCCCGAAAGGAACAATTTCGCTTCAAAATGGCCAAAAGTTGCAATACCCCCCAAAGGAACAATTTCGCCTCAAAATGCCGAAAAGTTGCAATACCCCCCGAAAGGAACAATTTCGCTTCAAAATGGCCAAAAGTTGCAATACCCCCCCAAAGGAACAATTTCCCCTCAAAATGCCGAAAAGTTGCAATACCCCACCAAAAGAACAATTTCGCTTCAAAATGGCCAAAAGATGCAATACCCCCCCAAAGCAACAATTTCGCCTCAAAATGGCAAAAAATTGCAATAGCCCTCCAAAGGAACAATTTCGCTTCAAAATGGCCAAAAGTTGCAATACCCCCCAAAGGAACAATTTCGCCTCAAAATCCTGAAAAGTTGCAATACCCCCCGAAAGGAACAATTTCGCTTCAAAATGGCCAAAAGTTGCAATACCCCCCCAAAGGAACAATTTCGCCTCAAAATGGCAAAAAATTGCAATACCCCCCCAAAGGAACAATTTCGCTTCAAAATGGCCAAAAGTTGCAATACCCCCCCAAAGGAACAATTTCGCCTCAAAATGGCAAAAAATTGCAATACCCTCCCAAAGGAACAATTTCGCCTCAAAATGCCGAAAAGTTGCAATACCCCCCCAAAGGAACAATTTCGCTTCAAAATGGCCAAAAGTTGCAATACCCCCCCAAAGGAACAATTTCGCCTCAAAATGGCAAAAAATTGCAATACCCCCCCAAAGGAACAATTTCGCCTCAAAATGCCGAAAAGTTGCAATACCCCCCGAAAAGAACAATTTCGCTTCAAAATGGCCAAAAGATGCAATACCCCCTTAAAGCAACAATTTCGCCTCAAAATGGCAAAAAATTGCAATACCCCCCGAAAGGAACAATTTCGCTTCAAAATAGCCAAAAGTTGCAATACCCCCCAAAGGAACAATTTCCCCTCAAAATGCCGAAAAGTTGCAATACCCCCTGAAAGGAACAATTTCGCTTCAAAATGGCCAAAAGTTGCAATACCCCCCCAAAGGAAAAATTTCGCCTCAAAATGAAAAAAAATTGCAATACCCCCCAAAGGAACAATTTCGCCTCAAAATGCCGAAAAGTTGCAATACCCCCCGAAAGGAACAATTTCGCTTTAAAATGGCCAAAAGTTGCAATACCCCCCAAGGAACAATTTCACCTCAAAAAGGCAAAAAATTGCAATACCCCCCAAAGGAAAGGAACAATTTCGCCTCAAAATGGCCAAAAATTGCAATACCCCCCCAAAGGAACAATTTCGCTTCAATATGGCCAAAAGTTGCAATATACCCCCAAAGGAACAAATTCGCCTCAAAATGGCAAAAAATTGCAAAACCCCCCCAAAGGAACAATTTCGCCTCAAAATGCCGAAAAGTTGCAATACCCCCCGAAAGGAACAATTTCGCTTCAAAATGGCCAAAAGTTGCAATACCCCCCGAAAGGAACAATTTCGCTTCAAAATGGCCAAAAGATGCAATACCCCCCCAAAGCAACAATTTCGCCTCAAAATGGCAAAAAATTGCAATACCCCCCGAAAGGAACAATTTCGCTTCAAAATGCTGAAAAGTTGCAATACCCCCCGAAAAGAACAATTTCGCTTCAAAATGGCCAAAAGTTGTAATACCCCCCAAAGGAACAATTTCACCTCAAAATCCTGAAAAGTTGCAATACCCCCCGAAAGGAACAATTTCGCTTCAAAATAGCCAAAAGTTGCAATACCCCCCCAAAGGAACAATTTCCCCTCAAAATGCCGAAAAGTTGCAATACCCCCCGAAAGGAACAATTTCGCTTCAAAATGGCCAAAAGTTGTAATACCCCCCCAAAGGAAAAATTTCGCCTCAAAATGAAAAAAAATTTGCAATACCCCCAAAGGAACAATTTCGCCTCAAAATCCTGAAAAGCTGCAATACCCCCCGAAAGGAACAATTTCGCTTCAAAATGGCCAAAAGTTGCAATACCCCCCCAAAGGAACAATTTCACCTCAAAATGGCAAAAAATTGCAATACCCCCCAAAGGAACAATTTCGCCTCAAAATGCCGAAAAACTGCAATACCCCCCGAAAGGAACAATTTCGCTTCAATATGGCCAAAAGTTGCAATACCCCCCCAAAGGAACAATTTCGCCTCAAAATGGCAAAAAATTGCAAAACCCCCGCAAAGGAACAATTTCGCCTCAAAATGCCGAAAAGTTGCAATACCCCCCGAAAGGAACAATTTCGCTTCAAAATGGCCAAAAGTTGCAATACCCCCCAAAGGAAAAATTTCGCCTCAAAATGAAAAAAAATTGCAATACCCCCCCAAAGGAACAATTTCGCTTCAAAATGGCCAAAAGTTGCAATACCCCCCCAAAGGAACAATTTCGCCTCAAAATGGCAAAAAATTGCAATACCACCCCAAAGGAACAATTTCGCTTCAAAATGGTCAAAAGTTGCAATACCCCCCCAAAGGAACAATTTCGCCTCAAAATGGCAAAAAATTGCAATACCCCCCCAAAGGAACAATTTCGCTTCAAAATGGCCAAAAGTTGCAATACCCCCCCAAAGGAACAATTTTGCCTCAAAATGCCGAAAAGTTGCAATACCCCCCCAAAGGAACAATTTCGCTTCAAAATGGCCAAAAGTTGCAATACCCCCAAAAGGAACAATTTCGCCTCAAAATGAAAAAAAAATTGCAATACCCCCCCAAAGGAACAATTTCGCCTCAAAATGGCAAAAAATTGCAATACCCCCCCAAAGGAACAATTTCGCCTCAAAATGCCGAAAAGTTGCAATACCCCCCCAAAGGAACAATTTCGCTTCAAAATGGCCAAAAGTTGCAATACCCCCGAAAGGAACAATTTCGCTTCAAAATGGCCAAAAGTTTCAATACCCCCCCAAAGGAACAATTTCGCCTCAAAATGGCAAAAAATTGCAATACCCCATCAAAGGAACAATTTCCCCTCAAAATGCCGAAAAGTTGCAATACCCCCCGAAAGGAACAATTTCGCCTCAAAATGGAAAAAAAATTGCAATACCCCCCCAAAGGAACAATTTCGCCTCAAAATGCCAAAAAGTTGCAATACCCCCCGAAAGGAACAATTTCGCTTCAAAATGGCCAAAAGTTGCAATGCCCCCCGAAAGGAAAAATTTCGCCTCAAAATGGCAAAAAATTGCAATACCCCCCGAAAGGAACAATTTCGCTTCAAAATGGCCAAAAGTTGCAATACCCCCCCAAAGGAACAATTTCGCCTCAAAATGGCAAAAAATTGCATTACCCCATCAAAGGAACAATTTCCTCTCAAAATGCCGAAAAGTTGCAATACCCCCCGAAAGGAACAATTTCGCTTCAAAATGGCCAAAAGATGCAATACCCCCCCAAAGCAACAATTTCGCCTCAAAATGGCAAAAAATTGTAATACCCCCCCAAAGGAACAATTTCGCTTCAAAATGGCCAAAAGATGCAATACCCCCCCAAAGCAACAATTTCGCCTTAAAATGGCAAAAAATTGCAATACCCCCCCAAAGGAACAATTTCGTCTGAAAATGGCAAAAAATTGCAATACCCCCCCAAAGGAACAATTTCACCTCAAAATGGCCAAAAATTGCAATACCCCCCAAAGGAACAATTTCGCCTCAAAATGGCAAAAAATTGCAATACCCCCCCAAAGGAAAAATTTCGCCTCAAAATGCCGAAAAGTTGCAATAGCCCCGAAAGGAACAATTTCGCTTCAAAATGGCCAAAAGTTGCAATACCCCGCGAAAGGAACAATTTCGCCTCAAAATGCCGAAAAGTTGCAATACCCCCCCAAAGGAACAATTTCGCTTCAAAATGGCCAAAAGTTGCAATACCCCCCCAAAGGAACAATTTCGCCTCAAAATGCCGAAAAGTTGCAATACCCCCCGAAAGGAACAATTTCGCTTCAAAATGGCCAAAAGTTGCAATACCCACCCAAAGGAACAATTTCGCCTCAAAATGAAAAAAAATAGCAATACCCCCCCAAAGGAACAATTTCGCCTCAAAATGCCGAAAAGTTGCAATACCCCCCGAAAGGAACAATTTCGCTTTAAAATGGCCAAAAGTTGCAATACCCCCCCCAAAGGAACAATTTTGCCTCACAATGAAAAAAAAATTGCAATACCAGCCCAAAGGAACAATTTCGCCTCAAAATGCCGAAAAGTTGCAATACCCCCTGAAAGGAACAATTTCGCTTCAAAATGGCCAAAAGTTGCAATACCCTTCAAAGGAACAATTTCGCCTCAAAATGCCGAAAAGTTGCAATACCCCCCGAAAGGAACAATTTCGCTTCAAAATGGCCAAAAGATGCAATACCACCCCAAAGCAACAATTTCACCTCAAAATGGCAAAAAATTGCAATACCACCCCAAAGGAACAGTTTCGCCTCAAAATGCCGAAAAGTTGCAATACCCCCCGAAAGGAACAATTTCGCTTCAAAATGGCCAAAAGATGCAATACCCCCACAAAGCAACAATTTTGCCTCAAAATGGCAAAAAATAAACCCCCCAAGGGAACAATTTCGCCTCAAAATGCCGAAAAGTTGCAATACCCCCCGAAAGGAACAATTTCGCTTCAAAATGGCCAAAAGTTGCAATACCCCCCAAAGGAACAATTTCGCTTCAAAATGGCCAAAAGTTGCAATACTCCCCCAAAGGAACAATTTCGCCTCAAAATGGCAAAAAATTGCAACACCCCCAAAGGAACAATTTCGCTTCAAAATGGCCAAAAGTTGCAATACCCCCCCAAAGGAACAATTTCGCCTCAAAATGGCAAAAAATTGCAATACCCTCCCAAAGGAACAATTTCGCCTTAAAATGCCGAAAAGTTGCAATACCCCCCCAAAGGAACAATTTCGCCTCAAAATTCCGAAAAGTTGCAATACCCCCCGAAAGGAACAATTTTGCTTCAAAATGGCTAAAAGATGCAATACCCCCCCAAAGCAACAATTTCGCCTCAAAATGGCAAAAAATTGTAATACCCCCCCAAAGGAAGAATTTCGCTTCAAAATGGCCAAAAGATGCAATACCCCCCCAAAGCAACAATTTCGCCTCAAAATGGCAAAAAATTGCAATACCCCCCCAAAGGAACAATTTCGCCTCAAAATGGCAAAAAATTGCAATACCCCCCCAAAGGAACAATTTCGCTTCAAAATGCCGAAAAGTTGCAATACCCCCCGAAAGGAACAATTTCGCTTCAAAATGGCCAAAAGATGCAATACCACCCCAAAGCAACAATTTCACCTCAAAATGGCAAAAAATTGCAATACCCCCCCAAAGGAACAGTTTCGCCTCAAAATGCCGAAAAGTTGCAATACCCCCCCAAAGGAACAATTTCGCTTCAAAATGGCCAAAAGTTGCAATACCCCCCGAAAGGAACAATTTCGCTTCAAAATGGCCAAAAGATGCAATACCCCCACAAAGCAACAATTTTGCCTCAAAATGGCAAAAAATTAACCCCCCAAGGGAACAATTTCGCCTCAAAATGCCGAAAAGTTGCAATACCCCCCGAAAGGAACAATTTCGCTTCAAAATGGCCAATAGTTGCAATACCCCCCAAAGAAACAATTTCGCTTCAAAATGGCCAAAAGTTGCAATACTCCCCCAAAGGAACAATTTCGCCTCAAAATGGCAAAAAATAAACCCCCCAAGGGAACAATTTCGCCTCAAAATGCCGAAAAGTTGCAATACCCCCCGAAAGGAACAATTTCGCTTCAAAATGGCCAAAAGTTGCAATACCCCCCAAAGGAACAATTTCGCTTCAAAATGGCCAAAAGTTGCAATACTCCCCCAAAGGAACAATTTCGCCTCAAAATGGCAAAAAATTGCAACACCCCCAAAGGAACAATTTCGCTTCAAAATGGCCAAAAGTTGCAATACCCCCCCAAAGGAACAATTTCGCCTCAAAATGGCAAAAAATTGCAATACCCTCCCAAAGGAACAATTTCGCCTTAAAATGCCGAAAAGTTGCAATACCCCCCCAAAGGAACAATTTCGCCTCAAAATTCCGAAAAGTTGCAATACCCCCCCAAAGGAACAATTTCGCTTCAAAATGGCTAAAAGATGCAATACCCCCCAAAGCAACAATTTCGCCTCAAAATGGCAAAAAATTGTAATACCCCCCCAAAGGAAGAATTTCGCTTCAAAATGGCCAAAAGATGCAATACCCCCCCAAAGCAACAATTTCGCCTCAAAATGGCAAAAAATTGCAATACCCCCCCAAAGGAACAATTTCGCCTCAAAATGGCAAAAAATTGCAATACCCCCCCAAAGGAACAATTTCGCTTCAAAATGCCGAAAAGTTGCAATACCCCCCGAAAGGAACAATTTCGCTTCAAAATGGCCAAAAGATGCAATACCACCCCAAAGCAACAATTTCACCTCAAAATGGCAAAAAATTGCAATACCCCCCCAAAGGAACAGTTTCGCCTCAAAATGCCGAAAAGTTGCAATACCCCCCCAAAGGAACAATTTCGCTTCAAAATGGCCAAAAGTTGCAATACCCCCCGAAAGGAACAATTTCGCTTCAAAATGGCCAAAAGATGCAATACCCCCACAAAGCAACAATTTTGCCTCAAAATGGCAAAAAATTAACCCCCCAAGGGAACAATTTCGCCTCAAAATGCCGAAAAGTTGCAATACCCCCCGAAAGGAACAATTTCGCTTCAAAATGGCCAATAGTTGCAATACCCCCCAAAGAAACAATTTCGCTTCAAAATGGCCAAAAGTTGCAATACTCCCCCAAAGGAACAATTTCGCCTCAAAATGGCAAAAAATTGCAACACCCCCCAAAGGAACAATTTCGCTTCAAAATGGCCAAAAGTTGCAATACCCCCCCAAAGGAACAATTTCGCCTCAAAATGGCAAAAAATTGCAATACCCTCCCAAAGGAACAATTTCGCCTTAAAATGCCGAAAAGTTGCAATACCCCCCCAAAGGAACAATTTCGCCTCAAAATTCCGAAAAGTTGCAATACCCCCCCAAAGGAACAATTTCGCTTCAAAATGGCCAAAAGATGCAATACCCCCCCAAAGCAACAATTTCGCCTCAAAATGGCAAAAAATTGCAATACCCCCCCAAAGGAACAATTTCGCCTCAAAATGGCAAAACATTGCAATACCCCCCCAAAGGAACAATTTCACCTCAAAATGGCCAAAAATTGCAATACCCCCAAAGGAACAATTTCGCCTCAAAATGGCAAAAAATTGCAATACCCCCAAAGGAACAATTTCGCCTCAAAATGCCGAAAAGTTGCAATACCCCCCCAAAGAACAATTTCGCTTCAAAATGGCCAAAAGTTGCAATACCCCCCCAAAGGAACAATTTCGCCTCAAAATGAAAAAAAAAATAGCAATACCCCCCAAAGGAACAATTTCGCCTCAAAATGCCGAAAAGTTGCAATAGCCCCGAGAGGAACAATTTCGCTTCAAAATGGCCAAAAGTTGCAATACCCCCCGAAAGGAACAATTTCGCCTCAAAATGCCGAAAAGTTGCAATACCCCCCCCAAAGGAACAATTTCGCTTCAAAATGGCCAAAAGTTGCAATACCCCCCCAAAGGAACAATTTCGCCTCAAAATGAAAAAAAATTGCAATACCCCCCAAAGGAACAATTTCGCCTCAAAATGCCGAAAAGTTGCAATACCCCCCGAAAGGAACAATTTCGCTTCAAAATGGCCAAAAGTTGCAATACCCCCCCAAAGGAACAATTTTGCCTCACAATGAAAAAAAAATTGCAATATCCCCCCAAAGGAACAATTTCGCCTCAAAATGCCGAAAAGTTGCAATACCCCCCGAAAGGAACAATTTCGCTTCAAAATGGCCAAAAGTTGCAATACCCCCCCAAAAGGAACAATTTCGCCTCAAAATGGCAAAAAATTGCAATACCCCCCCAAAGGAACAATTTCGCCTCAAAATGCCGAGAAGTTGCAATACCCCCCCAAAGGAACAATTTCGCTTCAAAATGGCCAAAAGTTGCAATACCCCCCCAAAGGAACAATTTCGCCTCAAAATGAAAAAAAAATTGCAATACCCCCTAAAAGGAACAATTTCGCTTCAAAATGGCCAAAAGTTGCAATACCCCCCCAAAGGAACAATTTCGCCTCAAAATCCTGAAAAGTTGCAATACCCCCCGAAAGGAGCAATTTTGCTTCAAAATGGCCAAAAGTTGCAATACTCCCCCAAAGGAACAATTTCGCCTCAAAATGGCAAAAAATTGCAATACCCCCCAAAGGAACAATTTCGCCTCAAAATGGCAAAAAATTGCAATACCCTCCCAAAGGAACAATTTCGCCTCAAAATGCTGAAAAGTTGCAATACCCCCCCAAAGGAACAATTTCGCCTCAAAATGCCGAAAAGTTGCAATACCCCCCCAAAGGAACAATTTCGCTTCAAAATGGCCAAAAGTTGCAATACCCCCCCAAAGGAACAATTTCGCCTCAAAATGAAAAAAAATTGCAATACCCCCTAAAAGGAACAATTTCGCTTCAAAATGGCCAAAAGTTGCAATACCCCCCCAAAGGAACAATTTCGCCTCAAAATGCCGAAAAGTTGCAATACCCCCCGAAAGGAACAATTTCTCTTCAAAATGGCCAAAAGATGCAATACCCCCCCAAAGCAACAATTTCGCTTCAAAATGGCCAAAAGTTGCAATATCCCCCGAAAGGAACAATTTCGCTTCAAAATGGCCAAAAGATGCAATACCCCCACAAAGCAACAATTTCGCCTCAAAATGGCAAAAAATTGCAATACCCCCCAAAGGAACAATTTCGCTTCAAAATGGCCAAAAGTTGCAATACTCCCCCAAAGGAACAATTTCGCCTCAAATTGGCAAAAAATTGCAATACCCCCCCAAAGGAACAATTTCGCCTCAAAATGCCGAAAAGTTGCAATACCCCCCCAAAGGAACAATTTCGCTTCAAAATGGCCAAAAGTTGCAATACCCCCCCAAAGGAACAATTTCGCCTCAAAATGCCGAAAAGTTGCAATACCCCCCCAAATGAACAATTTCGCCTCAAAATGGAAAAAAATTGCAATACCCCCCCAAAGGAACAATTTCACCTCAAAATGCCGAAAAGTTGCAATACCCCCCGAAAGGAACAATTTCGCTTCAAAATGGCCAAAAGTTTCAATACCCCCCCAAAGCAACAATTTCGCCTCAAAATGGCAAAAAATTGCAATAGCCCCCCAAAGGAACAATTTCGCTTCAAAATGGCAAAAAGTTGCAATACCCCCCCAAAGGAACAATTTCGCTTCAAAATGGCCAAAAGTTGCAATACCCCCCGAAAGGAACAATTTCGCTTCAAAATGGCCAAAAGATGCAATACCCCCCCAAAGGAACAATTTCGCCTCAAAATGCCGAAAAGTTGCAATACCCCCCGAAAGGAACAATTTCGCTTCAAAATGGCCAAAAGATGCAATACCCCCCCAAAGCAACAATTTCGCCTCAAAATGGCAAAAAATTGCAATAGCCCCCCAAAGGAACAATTTCGCTTCAAAATGGCAAAAAGTTGCAATACCCCCCCAAAGGAACAATTTCGCTTCAAAATGGCCAAAAGTTGCAATACCCCCCCAAAGGAACAATTTCGCCTCAAAATGCCGAAAAGTTGCAATACCCCCCAAAGGAACAATTTCGCCTCAAAATGCCGAAAAGTTGCAATACCCCCCCAAAGGAACAATTTCACCTCAAAATATCGAAAAGTTGCAATACCCCCCGAAAGGAACAATTTCGCTTCAAAATGGCCAAAAGTTGCAATACCCCCCCCAAAGGAACAATTTCGCCTCAAAATGGCAAAAAATTGCAATACCCCCCCAAAGGAACAATTTCGCCTCAAAATGCCGAAAAGTTGCAATACCCCCCGAAAAGAACAATTTCGCTTCAAAATGGCCAAAAGTTGCAATACCCCCCCAAAGCAACAATTTCGCCTCAAAATGGCAAAAAATTGCAAGACCCCCCCAAAGGAACAATTTCACCTCAAAATGCCGAAAAGTTGCAATACCCCCCGAAAGGAACAATTCCGCTTCAAAATAGCCAAAAGTTGCAATACCCCCCAAGAGAACAATTTCGCCTCAAAATGCCGAAAAGTTGCAATACCCCCCGAAAAGAACAATTTCGCTTCAAAATGGCCAAAAGTTGCAATACTCCCCCAAAGGAACAATTTCGCCTCAAATTGGCAAAAAATTGCAATACCCCCCCAAAGGAACAATTTCGCCTCAAAATGCCGAAAAGTTGCAATACCCCCCCAAAGGAACAATTTCGCTTCAAAATGGCCAAAAGTTGCAATACCCCCCCAAAGGAACAATTTCACCTCAAAATGCCGAAAAGTTGCAATACCCCCCCAAAGGAACAATTTCGCCTCAAAATGGAAAAAAATTGCAATACCCCCCCAAAGGAACAATTTCACCTCAAAATGCCGAAAAGTTGCAATACCCCCCGAAAGGAACAATTTCGCTTCAAAATGGCCAAAAGTTTCAATACCCCCCCAAAGCAACAATTTCGCCTCAAAATGGCAAAAAATTGCAATAGCCCCCCAAAGGAACAATTTCGCTTCAAAATGGCAAAAACTTGCAATACCCCCCCAAAGGAACAATTTCGCTTCAAAATGGCCAAAAGTTGCAATACCCCCCGAAAGGAACAATTTCGCTTCAAAATGGCCAAAAGATGCAATACCCCCACAAAGCAACAATTTTGCCTCAAAATGAAAAAAAATTGCAATACCCCCTAAAAGGAACAATTTCGCTTCAAAATGGCCAAAAGTTGCAATACCCCCCCAAAGGAACAATTTCGCCTCAAAATGCCGAAAAGTTGCAATACCCCCCGAAAGGAACAATTTCGCTTCAAAATGGCCAAAAGATGCAATACCCCCCCAAAGCAACAATTTCGCCTCAAAATGGCAAAAAATTGCAATAGCCCCCCAAAGGAACAATTTCGCTTCAAAATGGCAAAAAGTTGCAATACCCCCCCAAAGGAACAATTTCGCTTCAAAATGGCCAAAAGTTGCAATACCCCCCCAAAGGAACAATTTCGCCTCAAAATGCCGAAAAGTTGCAATACCCCCCAAAGGAACAATTTCGCCTCAAAATGCCGAAAAGTTGCAATACCCCCCCAAAGGAACAATTTCACCTCAAAATATCGAAAAGTTGCAATACCCCCCGAAAGGAACAATTTCGCTTCAAAATGGCCAAAAGTTGCAATACCCCCCCCAAAGGAACAATTTCGCCTCAAAATGGCAAAAAATTGCAATACCCCCCCAAAGGAACAATTTCGCCTCAAAATGCCGAAAAGTTGCAATACCCCCCGAAAAGAACAATTTCGCTTCAAAATGGCCAAAAGTTGCAATACCCCCCAAAGCAACAATTTCGCCTCAAAATGGCAAAAAATTGCAAAACCCCCCCAAAGGAACAATTTCGCCTCAAAATGCCGAAAAGTTGCAATACCCCCCGAAAGGAACAATTCCGCTTCAAAATAGCCAAAAGTTGCAATACCCCCCAAGAGAACAATTTCGCCTCAAAATGCCGAAAAGTTGCAATACCCCCCGAAAAGAACAATTTCGCTTCAAAATGGCCAAAAGTTGCAATACCCCCCGAAAAGAACAATTTCGCTTCAAAATGGCAAAAAGTTGCAATACCCCCCAAAGGAACAATTTCACCTCAAAATCCTGAAAAGTTGCAATACCCCCCGAAAGGAACAATTCCGCTTCAAAATAGCCAAAAGTTGCAATACCCCCCAAGAGAACAATTTCCCCTCAAAATGCCGAAAAGTTTCAATACCCCCTGAAAAGAACAATTTCGCTTCAAAATGGCCAAAAGTTGCAATACCCCCCCAAAGGAAAAATTTCGCCTCAAAATGAAAAAAAAATTGCAATACCCTCCAAAGGAACAATTTCGCCTCAAAATGCCGAAAAGTTGCAATACCCCCCGAAAGGAACAATTTTGCTTTAAAATGGCCAAAAGTTGCAATACCCCCCAAGGAACAATTTCACCTCAAAAAGGCAAAAAATTGCAATACCCCCCCAAAGGAAAGGAACAATTTCGCCTCAAAATGGCCAAAAATTGCAATACCCCCCCAAAGGAACAATTTCGCTTCAATATGGCCAAAAGTTGCAATACCCCCCCAAAGGAACAATTTCGCCTCAAAATGGCAAAAAATTGCAAAACCCCCCCAAAGGAACAATTTCGCCTCAAAATGAAAAAAAATTGCAATACCCCCTAAAAGGAACAATTTCGCTTCAAAATGGCCAAAAGTTGCAATACCCCCCCAAAGGAACAATTTCGCCTCAAAATGCCGAAAAGTTGCAATACCCCCCGAAAGGAACAATTTCTCTTCAAAATGGCCAAAAGATGCAATACCCCCCCAAAGCAACAATTTCGCTTCAAAATGGCCAAAAGTTGCAATATCCCCCGAAAGGAACAATTTCGCTTCAAAATGGCCAAAAGATGCAATACCCCCACAAAGCAACAATTTCGCCTCAAAATGGCAAAAAATTGCAATACCCCCCAAAGGAACAATTTCGCTTCAAAATGGCCAAAAGTTGCAATACTCACCCAAAGGAACAATTTCGCCTCAAATTGGCAAAAAATTGCAATACCCCCCCAAAGGAACAATTTCGCCTCAAAATGCCGAAAAGTTGCAATACCCCCCCAAAGGAACAATTTCGCTTCAAAATGGCCAAAAGTTGCAATACCCCCCCAAAGGAACAATTTCGCCTCAAAATGCCGAAAAGTTGCAATACCCCCCCAAAGGAACAATTTCGCCTCAAAATGGAAAAAAATTGCAATACCCCCCCAAAGGAACAATTTCACCTCAAAATGCCGAAAAGTTGCAATACCCCCCGAAAGGAACAATTTCGCTTCAAAATGGCCAAAAGTTTCAATACCCCCCCAAAGCAACAATTTCGCCTCAAAATGGCAAAAAATTGCAATAGCCCCCCAAAGGAACAATTTCGCTTCAAAATGGCAAAAAGTTGCAATACCCCCCCAAAGGAACAATTTCGCTTCAAAATGGCCAAAAGTTGCAATACCCCCCGAAAGGAACAATTTCGCTTCAAAATGGCCAAAAGATGCAATACCCCCACAAAGCAACAATTTTGCCTCAAAATGAAAAAAAATTGCAATACCCCCTAAAAGGAACAATTTCGCTTCAAAATGGCCAAAAGTTGCAATACCCCCCCAAAGGAACAATTTCGCCTCAAAATGCCGAAAAGTTGCAATACCCCCCGAAAGGAACAATTTCGCTTCAAAATGGCCAAAAGATGCAATACCCCCCCAAAGCAACAATTTCGCCTCAAAATGGCAAAAAATTGCAATAGCCCCCCAAAGGAACAATTTCGCTTCAAAATGGCAAAAAGTTGCAATACCCCCCCAAAGGAACAATTTCGCTTCAAAATGGCCAAAAGTTGCAATACCCCCCCAAAGGAACAATTTCGCCTCAAAATGCCGAAAAGTTGCAATACCCCCCAAAGGAACAATTTCGCCTCAAAATGCCGAAAAGTTGCAATACCCCCCCAAAGGAACAATTTCACCTCAAAATATCGAAAAGTTGCAATACCCCCCGAAAGGAACAATTTCGCTTCAAAATGGCCAAAAGTTGCAATACCCCCCCAAAGGAACAATTTCGCCTCAAAATGGCAAAAAATTGCAATACCCCCCCAAAGGAACAATTTCGCCTCAAAATGCCGAAAAGTTGCAATACCCCCCGAAAAGAACAATTTCGCTTCAAAATGGCCAAAAGTTGCAATACCCCCCCAAAGCAACAATTTCGCCTCAAAATGGCAAAAAATTGCAAGACCCCCCCAAAGGAACAATTTCGCCTCAAAATGCCGAAAAGTTGCAATACCCCCCGAAAGGAACAATTCCGCTTCAAAATAGCCAAAAGTTGCAATACCCCCCAAGAGAACAATTTCGCCTCAAAATGCCGAAAAGTTGCAATACCCCCCGAAAAGAACAATTTCGCTTCAAAATGGCCAAAAGTTGCAATACCCCCCGAAAAGAACAATTTCGCTTCAAAATGGCAAAAAGTTGCAATACCCCCCAAAGGAACAATTTCACCTCAAAATCCTGAAAAGTTGCAATACCCCCCGAAAGGAACAATTCCGCTTCAAAATAGCCAAAAGTTGCAATACCCCCCAAGAGAACAATTTCCCCTCAAAATGCCGAAAAGTTTCAATACCCCCTGAAAAGAACAATTTCGCTTCAAAATGGCCAAAAGTTGCAATACCCCCCCAAAGGAAAAATTTCGCCTCAAAATGAAAAAAAAATTGCAATACCCTCCAAAGGAACAATTTCGCCTCAAAATGCCGAAAAGTTGCAATACCCCCCGAAAGGAACAATTTTGCTTAAAAATGGCCAAAAGTTGCAATACCCCCCAAGGAACAATTTCACCTCAAAAAGGCAAAAAATTGCAATACCCCCCCAAAGGAAAGGAACAATTTCGCCTCAAAATGGCCAAAAATTGCAATACCCCCCCAAAGGAACAATTTCGCTTCAATATGGCCAAAAGTTGCAATACCCCCCCAAAGGAACAATTTCGCCTCAAAATGGCAAAAAATTGCAAAACCCCCCCAAAGGAACAATTTCGCCTCAAAATGCCGAAAAGTTGCAATACCCCCCGAAAGGAACAATTTCGCTTCAAAATGGCCAAAAGTTGCAATACCCCCCCAAAGCAACAATTTCGCCTCAAAATGGCAAAAAATTGCAAGACCCCCCCAAAGGAACAATTTCGCCTCAAAATGCCAAAAAGTTGCAATACCCCCCAAGAGAACAATTTCGCCTCAAAATGCCGAAAAGTTGCAATACCCCCCGAAAAGAACAATTTCGCTTCAAAATGGCCAACAGTCGCAATACCCCCCGAAAAGAACAATTTCGCTTCAAAATGGCAAAAAGTTGCAATACCCCCCCAAAGGAACAATTTCACCTCAAAATCCTGAAAAGTTGCAATACCCCCCGAAAGGAACAATTCCGCTTCAAAATAGCCAAAAGTTGCAATACCCCCCAAGAGAACAATTTCCCCTCAAAATGCCGAAAAGTTTCAATACCCCCTGAAAAGAACAATTTCGCTTCAAAATGGCCAAAAGTTGCAATACCCCCCCAAAGGAAAAATTTCGCCTCAAAATGAAAAAAAAATTGCAATACCCCCCAAAGGAACAATTTCGCCTCAAAATGCCGAAAAGTTGCAATACCCCCCGAAAGGAACAATTTCGCTTTAAAATGGCCAAAAGTTGCAATACCCCCCAAGGAACAATTTCACCTCAAAAAGGCAAAAAATTGTAATACCCCCCCAAAGGAAAGGAACAATTTCGCCTCAAAATGGCCAAAAATTGCAATACCCCCCCAAAGGAACAATTTCGCTTCAATATGGCCAAAAGTTGCAATACCCCCCCAAAGGAACAATTTCGCCTCAAAATGGCAAAAAATTGCAAAACCCCCCCAAAAGAACAATTTCGCCTCAAAATGCCGAAAAGTTGCAATACCCCCCGAAAGGAACAATTTCGCTTCAAAATGGCCAAAAGTTGCAATACCCCCCCAAAGGAACAATTTCGCTTCAAAATGGCCAAAAGTTGCAATACCCCCCAAAGGAAAAATTTCGCCTCAAAATGAAAAAAAAATTGCAATACCCCCCCAAAGCAACAATTTCACCTCAAAATGGCAAAAAATTGCAATACCCCCCAAACGAACAATTTCGCCTCAAAATGCCGAAAAGTTGCAATACCCCCCGAAAGGAACAATTTCGCTTCAAAATGGCCAAAAGTTGCAATACCCCCCAAAGCAACAATTTCGCCTCAAAATGGCAAAAAATTGCAAGACCCCCCCAAAGGAACAATTTCGCCTCAAAATGCCGAAAAGTTGCAATACCCCCCGAAAGGAACAATTTCGCTTCAAAATGGCCAAAAGTTGCAATACCCCCCCAAAGGAACAATTTCGCCTCAAAATGGCAAAAAATTGCAATACCCCCCCAAAGGAACAATTTCGCTTCAAAATGGCCAAAAGTTGCAATACCCCCCCAAAGGAACAATTTCGCCTCAAAATGGCAAAAAATTGCAATACCCCCCCAAAGGAACAATTTCGCTTCAAAATGGCCAAAAGTTGCAATACCCCCCCAAAGGAACAATTTCGCCTCAAAATGGCAAAAAATTGCAATACCCTCCCAAAGGAACAATTTCGCCTCAAAATGCCGAAAAGTTGCAATACCCCCCCAAAGGAACAATTTCGCTTCAAAATGGCCAAAAGTTGCAATACCAACCCAAAGGAACAATTTCGCTTCAAAATGGCCAAAAGTTGCAATACCCCCCCAAAGGAACAATTTCGCCGCAAAATGCCGAAAAGTTGCAATACCCCCCCAAAGGAACAATTTCGCCTCAAAATGCCGAAAAGTTGCAATACCCCCCGAAAAGAACAATTTCGCTTCAAAATGGCCAAAAGATGCAATACCCCCTTAAAGCAACAATTTCGCCTCAAAATGGCAAAAAATTGCAAAAGCCCCGAAAGGAACAATTTCGCTTCAAAATGCCGAAAAGTTGCAATACCCCCCGAAAAGAACAATTTCGCTTCAAAATGGCAAAAAGTTGCAATACCCCCCAAAGGAACAATTTCACCTCAAAATCCTGAAAAGTTGCAATACCCCCCGAAAGGAAAAATTTCGCCTCAAAATGAAAAAAAAATTGCAATACCCCCCAAAGGAACAATTTCGCCTCAAAATGCCGAAAAGTTGCAATACCCCCCGAAAGGAACAATTTCGCTTTAAAATGGCCAAAAGTTGCAATACCCCCCAAGGAACAATTTCACCTCAAAAAGGCAAAAAATTGCAATACCCCCCCAAAGGAAAGGAACAATTTCGCCTCAAAATGGCCAAAAATTGCAATACCCCCAAAGGAACAATTTCGCTTCAATATGGCCAAAAGTTGCAATACCCCCCCAAAGGAACAATTTCGCCTCAAAATGCCGAAAAGTTGCAATACCCCCCGAAAGGAACAATTTCGCTTCAAAATGGCCAAAAGTTGCAATACCCCCCCAAAGGAACAATTTCGCTTCAAAATGGCCAAAAGTTGCAATACCCCCCCAAAGGAAAAATTTCGCCTCAAGATGAAAAAAAAACTTGCAATACCCCCCCAAAGGAACAATTTCGCCTCAAAATGCTGAAAAGTTGCAATACCCCCCGAAAGGAACAATTTCGCTTCAAAATGGCCAAAAGTTGCAATACCCCCCAAAGGAACAATTTCACCTCAAAATGGCAAAAAATTGCAATACCCCCCAAAGGAACAATTTCGCCTCAAAATGGCAAAAAATTGCAATACCCTCCCAAAGGAACAATTTCACCTCAAAATGCCGAAAAGTTGCAATACCCCCCCAAAGGAACAATTTCGCTTCAAAATGGCCAAAAGTTGCAATACCCCCCCAAAGGAACAATTTCGCCTCAAAATGCCGAAAAGTTGCAATACCCCCTGAAAGGAACAATTTCGCTTCAAAATGGCCAAAAGTTGCAATACCCCCCCAAAGGAAAAATTTCACCTCAAAATGAAAAAAAAATTGCAATACCCCCCAAAGGAACAATTTCGCCTCAAAATGCCGAAAAGTTGCAATACCCCCCGAAAGGAACAATTTCGCTTTAAAATGGCCAAAAGTTGCAATACCCCCCAAGGAACAATTTCACCTCAAAATGGCAAAAAATGGCAATACCCCCCCAAAGGAAAGGAACAATTTTGCCTCAAAATGGCCAAAAATTGCAATACCCCCCCAAAGGAACAATTTCGCTTCAACATGGCCAAAAGTTGCATTACCCCCCCAAAGGAACAATTTCGCCTCAAAATGGCAAAAAATTGCAAAACCCCCCCAAAGGAACAATTTCGCCTCAAAATGCCGAAAAGTTGCAATACCCCCCGAAAGGAACAATTTCGCTTCAAAATGGCCAAAAGTTGCAATACCCCCCCAAAGGAACAATTTCGCTTCAAAATGGCCAAAAGTTGCAATACCCACCCAAAGGAACAATTTTGCCTCAAAATTGGCAAAAATTCGCAATACCCTCCCAAAGGAACAATTTCGCCTCAAAATGCCGAAAAGTTGCAATACCCCCCGAAAGGAGCAATTTCGCTTCAAAATGGCCAAAAGTTGCAATACCCCCCAAAGGAACAATTTCACCTCAAAATGGCAAAAAATTGCAATACCCCCCCAAAGGAACAATTTCGCTTTAAAATAGCCAAAAGTTGCAATACCCCCCCAAAGGAACAATTTCGCCTCAAAATGGCAAAAAATTGCAATACCCTCCCAAAGGAACAATTTCGCCTCAAAATGCCGAAAAGTTGCAATACCCCCCCAAAGGAACAATTTCGCCTCAAAATGCCGAAAAGTTGCAATACCCCCTAAAAGGAACAATTTCGCTTCAAAATGGCCAAAAGTTGCAATACCCCCCCAAAGCAACAATTTCGCCTTAAAATGAAAAAAAAATTGCAATACCCCCCCAAAGGAACAATTTCGCTTCAAAATGCCAAAAAGTTGCAATACCCCCCGAAAGGAACAATTTCGCTTCAAAATGGCCAAAAGATGCAATACCACCCCAAAGCAACAATTTCACCTCAAAATGGCAAAAAATTGCAATACCCCCCCAAAGGAACAATTTCGCCTCAAAATGCCGAAAAGTTGCAATACCCCCCGAAAGGAACAATTTCGCTTCAAAATGGCCAAAAGTTGCAATACCCCCCAAAGGAACAATTTCGCTTCAAAATGGCCAAAAGTTGCAATACCCCCCGAAAAGAACAATTTCGCTTCAAAATGGCCAAAAGTTGCAATACCCCCCAAAGGAACAATTTCCCCTCAAAATGCCAAAAAGTTGCAATACCCCCCGAAAGGAACAATTTCGCTTCAAAATGGCCAAAAGTTGCAATACCCCCCCAAAGGAACAATTTCCACTCAAAATGCCGAAAAGTTGCAATACCCCCCCAAAGGAACAATTTCGCCTTAAAATGGAAAAAAAATTGCAATACCCCCCCAAAGGAACAATTTCGCCTCAAAATGGAAAAAAAATTGAAATCCCCCCCAAAGGTACAATTTCACCTCAAAATGCCGAAAAGTTGCAATACCCCCCGAAAGGAACAATTTCGCTTCAAAATGGCCAAAAGATGCAAAACCCCCCCAAAGCAACAATTTCGCCTCAAAATGGAAAAAAAATTGAAATCCCCCCAAAGGAACAATTTCTCCTCAAAATGCCGAAAAGTTGCAATACCCCCCCAAAGGAACAATTTCACTTCAAAATGGCCAAAAGTTGCAATACCCCCCCAAAGGAACAATTTCGCCTCAAAATGGCAAAAAATTGCAATACCCCCCCAAAGGAACAATTTCGCTTCAAAATGGCCAAAAGTTGCAATACCCCCCCAAAGGAACAATTTCACCTCAAAATGCCGAAAAGTTGCAATACCCCCCGAAAGGAACAATTTCGCTTCAAAATGGCCAAAAGATGCAAAACCCCCCCAAAGCAACAATTTCGCCTCAAAATGGAAAAAAAATTGAAATCCCCCTCAAAGGAACAATTTCATCTCAAAATGCCGAAAAGTTGCAATACCCCCCGAAAGGAACAATTTCGCTTCAAAATGGCCAAAAGTTGCAATACCCCCCCAAAGGAACAATTTCACCTCAAAATGCCGAAAAGTTGCAATACCCCCCGAAAGGAACAATTTCGCTTTAAAATGGTTAAAAGTTGCAATACCCCCCCAAAGGAAAAATTTCGCCTCAAAATGAAAAAAAAATTGCAATACCCCCCCAAAGGAACAATTTCGCCTCAAAATGCCGAAAAGTTGCAATTCCCCCCCAAAGGAACAATTTCGCTTCAAAATGGCCAAAAGTTGCAATACCCCCCCAAAGGAACAATTTCGCTTCAAAATGGCCAAAAGTTGCAATACCCCCCCAAAGAAACAATTTCGCCTCAAAATGCCGAAAAGTTACAATACCCCCCCAAAGGAACAATTTCGCTTCAAAATGGCCAAAAGTTGCAATACCCCCCCAAAGGAAAAATTTCGCCTCAAAATGAAAAAAAAATTGCAATACCCTCCCAAAGGAACAATTTCGCCTCAAAATGCCGAAAAGTTGCAATACCCCCCCAAAGGAACAATTTCACCTCAAAATGCCGAAAAGTTGCAATACCCCCCGAAAGGAACAATTCCGCTTCAAAATAGCCAATCGTTGCAATACCCCCCCCAAAGGAACAATTTCCTCTCAAAATGCCGAAAAGTTGCAATACCCCCCGAAAGGAACAAATTCGCTTCAAAATGGTTAAAAGTTGCAATACCCCCCCAAAGGAAAAATTTCGCCTAAAAATGAAAAAAAAATTGCAATACCCCCCAAAGGAACAATTTCGCCTTAAAATGGCAAAAAATTGCAATACCCCCCCAAAGGAACAATTTCGCCTCAAAATGCCGAAAAGTTGCAATACCTCCCCAAAGGAACAATTTCGCTTCAAAATGGCCAAAAGTTTCAATACCCCCCCCCAAAGGAACAATTTCGCCTCAAAATGGCAAAAAAATTGCAATACCCCCCCAAAGGAACAATTTCGCCTCAAAATGCCGAAAAGTTGCAATACCCCCCCAAAGGAACAATTTCGCTTCAAAATGGCCAAAAGTTGCAATACCCCCCCAAAGGAACAATTTCGCCTCAAAATGGCAAAAAATTGCAATACCCCCCCAAAGGAACAATTTCGCTTCAAAATGGCCAAAAGTTGCAATACCCCCCCAAAGAAACAATTTCGCCTCAAAATGCCGAAAAGTTACAATACCCCCCCAAAGGAACAATTTCGCTTCAAAATGGCCAAAAGTTGCAATACCCCCCCAAAGGAAAAATTTCGCCTCAAAATGAAAAAAAAATTGCAATACCCCCCCAAAGGAACAATTTCGCCTCAAAATGCCGAAAAGTTGCAATACCCCCCAAAAGGAACAATTTCGCTTCAAAATGGCAAAAAATTGCAATACCCTCCCAAAGGAACAATTTCGCCTCAAAATGCCGAAAAGTTGCAATACCCCCCCAAAGGAACAATTTCACCTCAAAATGCCGAAAAGTTGCAATACCCCCCGAAAGGAACAATTCCGCTTCAAAATAGCCAATCGTTGCAATACCCCCCCCAAAGGAACAATTTCCTCTCAAAATGCCGAAAAGTTGCAATACCCCCCGAAAGGAACAAATTCGCTTCAAAATGGTTAAAAGTTGCAATACCCCCCCAAAGGAAAAATTTCGCCTAAAAATGAAAAAAAAATTGCAATACCCCCCAAAGGAACAATTTCGCCTTAAAATGGCAAAAAATTGCAATACCCCCCCAAAGGAACAATTTCGCCTCAAAATGCCGAAAAGTTGCAATACCTCCCCAAAGGAACAATTTCGCTTCAAAATGGCCAAAAGTTTCAATACCCCCCCCCCAAAGGAACAATTTCGCCTCAAAATGGCAAAAAAATTGCAATACCCCCCCAAAGGAACAATTTCGCCTCAAAATGCCGAAAAGTTGCAATACCCCCCCAAAGGAACAATTTCGCTTCAAAATGGCCAAAAGTTGCAATACCCCCCCAAAGGAACAATTTCGCCTCAAAATGGCAAAAAATTGCAATACCCCCCCAAAGGAACAATTTCGCTTCAAAATGGCCAAAAGTTGCAATACCCCCCCAAAGGAACAATTTCGCCTCAAAATGGCAAAAAATTGCAATACCCCCCCAAAGGAACAATTTCGCCTCAAAATGCCGAAAAGTTACAATACCCGCCCAAAGGAACAATTTCGCTTCAAAATGGCCAAAAGTTGCAATACCCCCCCAAAGGAAAAATTTCGCCTCAAAATGAAAAAAAAATTGCAATACCCCCCCAAAGGAACAATTTCGCCTCAAAATGCCGAAAAGTTGCAATACCCCCCAAAAGGAACAATTTCGCTTCAAAATGGCAAAAAATTGCAATACCCTCCCAAAGGAACAATTTCGCCTCAAAATGCCGAAAAGTTGCAATACCCCCCAAAGGAACAATTTCGCCTCAAAATGCCGAAAAGTTGCAATACCCCCCGAAAGGAACAATTTCGCTTCAAAATGGCCAAAAGATGCAATACCCCCCCAAAGGAACAATTTCGCCTCAAAATGGAAAAAAAATTGAAATCCCCCCCAAAGGTACAATTTCACCTCAAAATGCCGAAAAGTTGCAATACCCCCCGAAAGGAACAATTTCGCTTCAAAATGGCCAAAAGTTGCAATACCCCCCCAAAGGAACAATTTCGCCTCAAAATGGCAAAAAATTGCAATACCCCCCCAAAGGAACAATTTCACCTCAAAATGCCGAAAAGTTGCAATACCCCCCCAAAGGAACAATTTCGCTTCAAAATGGCCAAAAGTTGCAATACCCCCCCAAAGGAACAATTTCGCCTCAAAATGGCAAAAAATTGCAATACCCTCCCAAAGGAACAATTTCGCCTCAAAATGCCGAAAAGTTGCAATACCCCCCCAAAGGAACAATTTCCCTTCAAAATGGCCAAAAGTTGCAATACCCCCCCAAAGGAACAATTTCGCCTCAAAATGGCAAAAAATTGCAATACTCCCCCAAAGGAACAATTTCGCCTCAAAATGCCGAAAAGTTACAATACCCCCCCAAAGGAACAATTTCGCTTCAAAATGGCCAAAAGTTGCAATACCCCCCAAAGGAACAATTTCGCTTCAAAATGGCCAAAAGTTGCAATACCCCCCCAAAGGAAAATTTTCGCCTCAAAATGAAAAAAAAATTGCAATACCCCCCAAAGGAACAATTTCGCCTTAAAATGGCAAAAAATTGCAATACCCCCCCAAAGGAACAATTTCGCCTCAAAATGCCGAAAAGTTGCAATACCCCCCCAAAGGAACAATTTCGCTTCAAAATGGCCAAAAGTTGCAATACCCCCCAAAGGAACAATTTCGCTTCAAAATGGCCAAAAGTTGCAATACCCCCCCAAAGGAACAATTTCGCCTCAAAATGGCAAAAAATTGCAATACCCCCCCAAAGGAACAATTTCGCCTCAAAATGCCGAAAAGTTACAATACCCCCCCAAAGGAACAATTTCGCTTCAAAATGGCCAAAAGTTGCAATACCCCCCAAAGGAACAATTTCGCCTCAAAATGCCGAAAAGTTGCAATACCCCCCAAAAGGAACAATTTCGCTTCAAAATGGCAAAAAATTGCAAAACCCCCCCAAAGCAACAATTTCGCCTCAAAATGAAAAAAAATTTGCAATACCCCCCCAAAGGAACAATTTCGCTTAAAAATGCCGAAAAGTTGCAATACCCCCCAAAGGAACAATTTCGCCTCAAAATGGAAAAAAAATTGCAATACCCCCCCAAAGGAACAATTTCGCCTCAAAATGCCGAAAAGTTACAATACCCCCCCAAAGGAACAATTTCGCTTCAAAATGGCCAAAAGTTGTAATACCCCCCCAAAGGAACAATTTCACCTCAAAATGCCGAAAAGTTGCAATACCCCCCGAAAGGAACAATTTCGCTTCAAAATGGCCAAAAGTTGCAATACCCCCCCAAAGGAACAATTTCGCCTCAAAATGGCAAAAAATTGCAATACCCCCCCAAAGGAACAATTTCGCTTTAAAATGGCCAAAAGTTGCAATACCCCCCAAAGGAACAATTTCGCCTCCAAATTCCGAAAAGTTGCAATACCCCCCGAAAGGAACAATTTCGCTTCAAAATGGCCAAAAGTTGCAATACCCCTCAAAGGAACAATTTCACCTCAAAATCCTGAAAAGTTGCAATACCCCCCGAAAGGAACAATTTCGCTTCAAAATAGCCAAACGTTGCAATACCCCCCCAAAGGAACAATTTCCCCTCAAAATGCCGAAAAGTTGCAATACCCCCCGAAAGGAACAATTTCGCTTCAAAATGGTTAAAAGTTGCAATACCCCCCCAAAGGAAAAATTTCGCCTCAAAATGAAAAAAAAATTGCAATACCCCCCAAAGGAACAATTTCGCCTCAAAATGGAAAAAATTGCAATACCCCCCTCAAAGGAACAATTTCCCCTCAAAATGCCGAAAAGTTGCAATACCCCCCGAAAGGAACAATTTCGCTTCAAAATGGTTAAAAGTTGCAATACCCCCCCAAAGGAAAAATTTCGCCTCAAAATGAAAAAAAAAATTGCAATACCCCCCAAAGGAACAATTTCACCTTAAAATGGCAAAAAATTGCAATACCCCCCCAAAGGAACAATTTCGCCTCAAAATGCCGAAAAGTTGCAATACCCCCCCAAAGGAACAATTTCGCTTCAAAATGGCCAAAAGTTGCAATACCCCCCAAAGGAACAATTTCGCTTCAAAATGGCCAAAAGTTGCAATACCCCCCCAAAGGAACAATTTCGCCTCAAAATGGCAAAAAATTGCAATACCCCCCCAAAGGAACAATTTCGCCTCAAAATGCCGAAAAGTTACAATACCCCCCCAAAGGAACAATTTCGCTTCAAAATGGCCAAAAGTTGTAATACCCCCCCAAAGGAACAATTTCGCCTCAAAATGCCGAAAAGTTGCAATACCCCCCAAAAGGAACAATTTCGCTTCAAAATGGCAAAAAATTGCAATACCCTCCCAAAGGAACAATTTCGCCTCAAAATGCCGAAAAGTTGCAATACCCCCCCAAAGGAACATTTTCACCTCAAAATGCCGAAAAGTTGCAATACACCCCGAAAGGAACAATTTCGCTTCAAAATAGCCAAACGTTGCAATACCCCCCTCAAAGGAACAATTTCCCCTCAAAATGCCAAAAAGTTGCAATACCCCCCGAAAGGAACAATTTCGCTTCAAAATGGTTAAAAGTTGCAATACCCCCCCAAAGGAAAAATTTCGCCTCAAAATGAAAAAAAAAATTGCAATACCCCCCAAAGGAACAATTTCGCCTTAAAATGGCAAAAAAATTGCAATACCCCCCCAAAGGAACAATTTCGCCTCAAAATGCCGAAAAGTTGCAATACCCCCCCAAAGGAACAATTTCGCTTCAAAATGGCCAAAAGTTGCAATACCCCCCAAAGGAACAATTTCGCTTCAAAATGGCCAAAAGTTGCAATACCCCCCCAAAGGAACAATTTCGCCTCAAAATGGCAAAAAATTGCAATACCCCCCCAAAGGAACAATTTCGCCTCAAAATGCCGAAAAGTTACAATACCCCCCCAAAGGAACAATTTCGCTTCAAAATGGCCAAAAGATGCAATACCCCCCGAAAGGAACAATTTCGCCTCAAAATGGCAAAAAATTGCAATACCCCCCCAAAGGAACAATTTCGCTTTAAAATGCCCAAAAGTTGCAATACCCCCCAAAGGAACAATTTCGCATCAAAATGCCGAAAAGTTGCATAACCCCCCAAAGGAACAATTTCGCCTCAAAATGGAAAAAAAATTGAAATCCCCCCCAAAGGAACAATTTCACCTCAAAATGCCGAAAAGTTGCAATACCCCCCGAAAGGAACAATTTCGCTTCAAAATGGCCAAAAGTTGCAATACCCCCCCAAAGGAACAATTTCGCCTCAAAATGGCAAAAAATTGCAATACCCCCCCAAAGGAACAATTTCGCTTTAAAATGCCCAAAAGTTGCAATACCCCCCAAAGGAACAATTTCCCCTCAAAATGCCGAAAAGTTGCAATACCCCCCGAAAGGAACAATTTTGCTTCAAAATGGTTAAAAGTTGCAATACCCCCCCAAAGGAAAAATTTCGCCTCAAAATGAAAAAAAAATTGCAATACCCCCCAAAGGAACAATTTCGCCTCAAAATGCCGAAAAGTTGCAATGCCCCCCGAAAGGAACAATTTCGCTTCAAAATGGCCAAAAGTTGCAATACCCCCCCAAAGGAACAATTTCACCTCAAAATGGCAAAAAATTGCAATACCCCCCAAAGGAAAAATTTCGCCTCAAAATGCCGAAAAGTTGTAATACCCCCCGAAAGGAACAATTTCGCTTTAAAATGGCCAAAAGATGCAATACCCCCCAAAGCAACAATTTCGCCTCAAAATGGCAAAAAATTCCAATACCTCCCCAAAGGAACAATTTCGCCTCAAAATGCCGAAAAGTTGCAATACCCCCCGAAAGGAACAATTTCGCCTCAAAATGAAAAAAGAATTGCAATACCCCCCCAAAGGAACAATTTCGCCTCAAAATGCCGAAAAGTTGCAATACCCCCCGAAAGGAACAATTTCACCTCAAAATGGCCAAAAGTTGCAATACCCCCCCAAAGGAACAATTTCACCTCAAAATGGCAAAAAATTGCAATACCCCCCAAAGGAACAATTTCGCCTCAAAATGCCGAAAAGTTGCTATACCCCCCCAAAGGAACAATTTCGCTTCAAAATGGCCAAAAGTTGCAATACCCCCCCAAAGGAACAATTTCGCCACAAAATGGCAAAAAATTGCAATACCCCCCCCAAAGGAACAATTTCGCTTCAAAATGGCCAAAAGTTGCAATACCCCCCCAAAGGAACAATTTCGCCTCAAAATGGCAAAAAATTGCAATACCCTCCCAAAGGAACAATTTCGCCTCAAAATGCCGAAAAGTTGCAATACCCTCCCAAAGGAACAATTTCGCCTCAAAATGCCGAAAAGTTGCAATACCCCCCGAAAGGAACAATTTCGCTTCAAAATGGCCAAAAGATGCAAAACCCCCCCAAAGCAACAATTTCGCCTCAAAATGAAAAAAAAATTGCAATACCCCCCCAAAGGAACAATTTCGCTTCAAAATGCCGAAAAATTGCAATACCCCCCCAAAGGAACAATTTCGCCTCAAAATGGAAAAAAATTGCAATAACCCCCCAAAGGAACAATTTTGACTCAAAATAGCCAAAAGTTCCAATACCCCCCCAAAGGAACAAATTCGCATCAAAATGGCCAAAAGTTGCAATACAGCCCTAAAGGAGCAATTTTGCCTCAAAATGGCCAAAAGTTGCAATACCCCCCCTAAAAGGAACAAATTTGTCCCAAAATTGCAAAAAATTGCATAACCCCCCAAAGGAACAATTTCACCTCAAAATGGCCAGAAGTTGAAATACTCCCCCAAATGAACAATTTTGACTCAAAATTGCCAAAAGTTGCAATACCCCCCCAAAGGAACAATTTCGCCTAAAAATGGCTAAAAGTTGATATACCCCCCCAAAGGAACAATTTCGCCTCAAAATGGCCAAAAGTTGCAATTCCCCCTAAAGGAACAATTTCACCTGAAAATGGCCAAAAGTTGAAATACTTCACCAAAGGAACAATTTTGACTCAAAATTGCCAAAAGTTGCATAACCCCCCCAAAGGAACAATTTCGCCTGAAAATGGCCAAAAGTTGCAATACCCCCCAAAGGAACAATTTCGCCTCAAAATGGCCAAAAGTTGCAATACCCCCCCAAAGGAGCAATTTCGCCTCAAAACGGCCAAAAGTTGCAATACCCCCCTGAAAGGAACAAATTCGCCTCAAAATTGCAAAAAATTGTATACCCCCCAAAGGAACAAATTCGCCTCAAAATTGCAAAAAATTGTATAACACCCAAAAGGAAAAATTTCGACTCAAATTGGCCAAAAGTTTAAATACTCCCCCAAAGGAACAATTTTGACTCAAAATTGCCAAAAGTTGCAATACCCCCCCAAAGGAACAATTTCGAACCAAAATGGCCAAAAGTTGCAATACCCTCCGAAAGGAACAGTTTCGCTTCAAAATGGCCAAAAGTTGCAATAACCCCATGAAAGGAACAAATTCGCCTTAAAATTGCAAAAAATTGCATAACCCCCTAAAGGAACAATTTTGCCTCAAAATGGCCAAAAGTTGAAATACTCCCCGAAAGGAACAATTTTGACTCAAAATTGCCAAAAGTTGCAATACCCCCCCAAAGGAACAATTTCGCCTGAAAATGGCCAAAAGTTGCAATACCCCACAAAGGAACAAATTCGCATCAAAATGGCCAAAAGTTGCAATACCCCCCCAAAGGAGCAATTTCGCCTCAAAATGGCTAAAAGTTGCAAAACCCCCCCTAAAAGGAACAAATTTGTCTCAAAATTGCAAAAAATTGCATAACCCCCCAAAGGAACAAGTTCACCTCAAAATGGCCAAAAGTTGAAATACTCCCCCAAATGAACAATTTTGACTCAAAATTGCCAAAAGTTGCAATACCCCCCCAAAGGAACAATTTCGCCTCAAAATGGCCAAAAGTTGCAATACCCCCCCAAAGGAACAATTTCGCCTAAAAATGGCCAAAAGTTGCAATACCCCCCAAATGAACAATTTCGCCTCAAAATGGCCAAAAGTTGCAATACCCCCCCAAAGGAACAATTTCACCTGAAAATGGCCAAAAGTTGCAATACCCCCCCAAAGGAGCAATTTCGCCTCAAAATGGCCAAAAGTTGCAATACCCCCCTGAAAGGAACAAATTCGCCTCAAAATTGCAAAAAATTGTATAACCCCCCCAAAGGAAAAATTTCGACTCAAAATGGCCAAAAGTTGAAATACTCCCCCAAAGGAACAATTTTGACTCAAAATTGCCAAAAGTTGCAATACCCCCCAAAGGAACAAATTTGCCTCAAAATGGCCAAAAGTTGCAATACCCCCCCAAAGGAACAATTTCGCCCCAAAATGGCCAAAAGTTGAAATACTCCCCCAAAAGAACAATTTTGACTCAAAATGGCCAAAAGTTCCAATACCCCCCCAAAGGAACAAATTCGCCTCAAAATGGCGAAAAGTTGCAATACCCTCCGAAAGGAACAGTTTCGCTTCAAAATGGCCAAAAGTTGCAATAACCCCATGAAAGGAACAAATTCGCCTTAAAATTGCCAAAAATTGCAATACCCACCCAAAGGAACAATTTCGCCTCAAAATGGCCAAAAGTTGCAATACCCCTCAAAGGAACAAATTCGCATCAAAATGGCCAAAAGTTGCAATACACCCCTAAAGGAGCAATTTCGCCTCAAAATGGCCAAAAGTTGCAATACCCCCCCCAAAGGAACAAATTCGGCTCAAAATTGCAAAAAGTTGCAATACCCCCCAAAGGAGCAATTTCGCCTCAAAATGGCCAAAAGTTGCAATACCCCCCCAAAGGAACAAATTCGCCTCAAAATTGCAAAAAGTTGCAATACCCCCCAAAGGAGCATTTTCGCATCAAAATGGCCAAAAGTTGCAATAACCCCCTGAAAGGAACAAATTCGCCTCAAAATTGCAAAAAATTGCATACCCGCCCAAAGGAACAATTTCGCCTCAAAATGGCTAAAAGTTGCAATACCCCCCCAAAGGAACAATTTTGACTCAAAATTGCCAAAAGTTGCAATACCCCCCCAAAGGAGCAATTTCGCCTCAAAATGGCCAAAAGTTGCAATACCCCCCCAAAGGAGCAATTTCGCCTCAAAATGGTCAAAAGTTGCAATACCCCTCTGAAAGGAACAAATTCGCCTCAAAATTGCAAAAAATTGTATAACCCCCCAAAGGAAATATTTCGACTCAAAATGGCCAAAAGTTGAAATACTCCCCCAAAGGAACAATTTTGACTCAAAATTGCCAAAAGTTGCAATACCCCCCCAAAGGAACAATTTCGCCTTAAAATGGCCAAAAGTTGCAATACCCCCCAAAGGAACAATTTCGCCTCAAAATGGCCAAAAGTTTCAATACCCCCCCTAAAAGGAACAAATTCGCCTTAAAATTGCAAAAAATTGCATAACCCCCCAAAGGAACAATTTCGCCTCAAAATGGCCAAAAGTTGAAATACTCCCCCAAAAGAACAATTTTGACTCAAAATGGCCAAAAGTTGCAATACCCCCCCAAAGGAGCAATTTTGCATCAAAATGGCCAAAAGTTGCAATACCCCCCCAAAGGAACAATTTCGCCTCAAAATGGCCAAAAAATGCAATACCCCCCCAAAGGAACAAATTCGCCTCATAATTGCAAAAAGTTGCAATACCCCCCCTGAAAAGAACAAATTCGCCTCAAAATTGCAAAAAATTGCATAACCCCCCAAAGGAACAATTTCGCCTCAAAATGGCAAAAAGTTGAAATACTCCCCCAAAAGAACAATTTTGACTCAAAATGGCCAAAAGTTGCAATACCCCCCCAAAGGAACAATTTCGAACCAAAATGGCCAAAAGTTGCAATACCCTCCGAAAGGAACAGTTTCGCTTCAAAATGGCCAAAAGTTGCAATAACCCCATGAAAGGAACAAATTCGCCTTAAAATTGCAAAAAATTGCATAACCCCCTAAAGGAACAATTTCGCCTCAAAATGGCCAAAAGTTGCAATACCCCCCCAAAGGAACAATTTTGCCTGAAAATGGCCAAAAGTTCCAATACCCCCCTAAAGGAACAAATTCGCATCAAAATGGCCAAAAGTTGCAATACCCTCCCAAAGGAGCAATTTCGCCTCAAAATGGCCAAAAGTTGCAATACACCCCTAAAGGAGCAATTTCACCTGAAAATGGCCAAAAGTTGCAATACCCCCCCAAAGGAGCAATTTCGCCTCAAAATGGCCAAAAGTTGCAATACCCCCCTGAAAGGAACAAATTCGCCTCAAAATTGCAAAAAATTGCATAACCGCCCAAAGGAACAATTTCGCCTCAAAATGGCCAAAAGTTGAAATACTCCACCAAAGGTACAATTTTGACTCAAAATTGCCAAAAGTTGCATAACCCCCCCAAAGGAACAATTTCGCCTGAAAATGGCCAAAAGTTGCAATACCCCCCAAAGGAACAATTTCGCCTCAAAATGGCCAAAAGTTGCAGTACCCCCCCAAAGGAGCAATTTCGCCTCAAAATGTCCAAAAGTTGCAATACCCCCCTGAAAGGAACAAATTCGCCTCAAAATTGCAAAAAATTGTATAACACCCCAAAGGAAAAATTTCGACTCAAATTGGCCAAAAGTTTAAATACTCCCCCAAAGGAACAATTTTGAGTCAAAATTGCCAAAAGTTGCAATACCCGACCAAAGGAACAATTTCGAACCAAAATGGCCAAAAGTTGCAATAACCCCATGAAAGGAACAAATTCGCCTTAAAATTGCAAAAAATTGCATAACCCCCTAAAGGAACAATTTCGCCTCAAAATGGCCAAAAGTTGAAATACTCCCCCAAAGGAACAATTTTGACTCAAAATTGCCAAAAGTTGCAATAACCCCCAAAGGAACAATTTCGCCTGAAAATGGCCAAAAGTTGCAATACCCCACAAAGGAACAAATTCGCATCAAAATGGCCAAAAGTTGCAATACCCCCCAAAGGAGCAATTTCGCCTCAAAATGACCAAAAGTTGCAATACACCCCTAAAGGAGCAATTTCGCCTCAAAATGGCTAAAAGTTGCAAAACCCCCCTAAAAGGAACAAATTTGTCTCAAAATTGCAAAAAATTGCATAACCCCCCAGAGGAACAATTTCACCTCAAAATGGCCAAAAGTTGAAATACTCCCCCAAATGAACAATTTTGACTCAAAATTGCCAAAAGTTGCAATACCCGACCAAAGGAACAATTTCGAACCAAAATGGCCAAAAGTTGCAATAACCCCATGAAAGGAACAAATTCGCCTTAAAATTGCAAAAAATTGCATAACCCCCTGAAGGAACAATTTCGCCTCAAAATGGCCAAAAGTTGAAATACTCCCCCAAAGGAACAATTTTGACTCAAAATTGCCAAAAGTTGCAATACCCCCCCAAAGGAACAATTTCGCCTGAAAATGGCCAAAAGTTGCAATACCCCACAAAGGAACAAATTTGCATCAAAATGGCCAAAAGTTGCAATACCCCCCAAAGGAGCAATTTCGCCTCAAAATGACCAAAAGTTGCAATACACCCCTAAAGGAGCAATTTCGCCTCAAAATGGCTAAAAGTTGCAAAACCCCCCTAAAAGGAACAAATTTGTCTCAAAATTGCAAAAAATTGCATAACCCCCCAAAGGAACAATTTCACCTCAAAATGGCCAAAAGTTGAAATACTCCCCCAAATGAACAATTTTGACTCAAAATTGCCAAAAGTTGCAATACCCCCCCAAAGGAACAATTTCGCCTAAAAATGGCCAAAAGTTGCAATACCCCCCCAAAGGAACAATTTCGCCTAAAAATGGCCAAAAGTTGCAATACCCCCCCCAAAGGAACAATTTCGCCTCAAAATGGCCAAAAGTTGCAATACCCCCCCAAAGGAACAATTTCACCTGAAAATGGCCAAAAGTTGCAATACCCCCCCAAAGGAGCAATTTCGCCTCAAAATAGCCAAAAGTTGCAATACCCCCCTGAAAGGAACAAATTCGCCTCAAAATTGCAAAAAATTGCATAACCGCCCAAAGGAACAATTTCGCCTCAAAATGGCCAAAAGTTGAAATACTTCACCAAAGGAACAATTTTGACTCAAAATTGCCAAACGTTGCATAACCCCCCCAAAGGAACAATTTCGCCTGAAAATGGCCAAAAGTTGCAATACCCCCCAAAGGAGCAATTTCGCCTCAAAATGGCCAAAAGTTGCAATACCCCCCTGAAAGGAACAAATTCGCCTCAAAATTGCAAAAAATTGTATAACCCCCCCAAAGGAAAAATTTCGACTCAAAATTGCCAAAAGTTGAAATACTCCCCCAAAGGAACAATTTTGACTCAAAATTGCCAAAAGTTGAAATACTCCCCCAAAGGAAAAATTTCGACTCAAAATGGCCAAAAGTTGAAATACTCCCCAAAAGGAACAATTTCGCCTCAAAATGGCCAAAAGTTGCAATACCCCCCAAAGGAACAAATTCGCCTCAAAATGGCCAAAAGTTGCAATACCCCCCCAAAGGAACAAATTCGCCTCAAAATTGCAAAAAATTGTATAACACCCAAAAGGAAAAATTTCGACTCAAATTGGCCAAAAGTTTAAATACTCCCCCAAAGGAACAATTTTGACTCAAAATTGCCAAAAGTTGCAATACCCCCCCAAAGGAACAATTTCGAACCAAAATGGCCAAAAGTTGCAATACCCTCCGAAAGGAACAGTTTCGCTTCAAAATGGCCAAAAGTTGCAATAACCCCATGAAAGGAACAAATTCGCCTTAAAATTGCAAAAAATTACATAACCCCCTAAAGGAACAATTTCGCCTCAAAATGGCCAAAAGTTGCAATACCCCCCCAAAGGAACAATTTCGCCTGAAAATGGCCAAAAGTTGCAATACCCCACAAAGGAACAAATTCGCATCAAAATGGCCAAAAGTTGCAATACCCCCCCAAAGGAGCAATTTCGCCTCAAAATGACCAAAAGTTGCAAAACCCCCCCTAAAAGGAACAAATTTGTCTCAAAATTGCAAAAAATTGCATAACCCCCCAAAGGAACAAGTTCACCTCAAAATGGCCAAAAGTTGAAATACTCCCCCAAATGAACAATTTTGACTCAAAATTGCCAAAAGTTGCAATACCCCCCCAAAGGAACAATTTCGCCTCAAAATGGCCAAAAGTTGCAATACCCCCCCAAAGGAACAATTTCGCCTAAAAATGGCCAAAAGTTGCAATACCCCCCAAAGGAACAATTTCGCCTCAAAATGGCCAAAAGTTGCAATACCCCCCCAAAGGAACAATTTCACCTGAAAATGGCCAAAAGTTGCAATACCCCCCCAAAGGAGCAATTTCGCCTCAAAATGGCCAAAAGTTGCAATACCCCCCTGAAAGGAACAAATTCGCCTCAAAATTGCAAAAAATTGTATAACCCCCCCAAAGGAAAAATTTCGACTCAAAATGGCCAAAAGTTGAAATACTCCCCCAAAGGAACAATTTTGACTCAAAATTGCCAAAAGTTGAAATACTCCCCCAAAAGAACAATTTTGACTCAAAATGGCCAAAATGGCCAAAAGTTCCAATACCCCCCCCAAAGGAACAAATTCGCCTCAAAATGGCGAAAAGTTGCAATACCCTCCGAAAGGAACAGTTTCGCTTCAAAATGGCCAAAAGTTGCAATAACCCCATGAAAGGAACAAATTTGTCTCATTTGTCTCACAAATTGCAAAAAATTGCATAACCCCCCAGAGGAACAATTTCACCTCAAAATTGCCAAAAGTTGAAATACTCCCCCAAATGAACAATTTTGACTCAAAATTGCCAAAAGTTGCAATACCCGACCAAAGGAACAATTTCGAACCAAAATGGCCAAAAGTTGCAATAACCCCATGAAAGGAACAAATTCGCCTTAAAATTGCAAAAAATTGCATAACCCCCTGAAGGAACAAATTTGCATCAAAATGGCCAAAAGTTGCAATACCCCCCAAAGGAGCAATTTCGCCTCAAAATGACCAAAAGTTGCAATACACCCCTAAAGGAGCAATTTCGCCTCAAAATGGCTAAAAGTTGCAAAACCCCCCTAAAAGGAACAAATTTGTCTCAAAATTGCAAAAAATTGCATAACCCCCCAAAGGAACAATTTCACCTCAAAATGGCCAAAAGTTGAAATACTCCCCCAAATGAACAATTTTGACTCAAAATTGCCAAAAGTTGCAATACCCCCCCAAAGGAACAATTTCGCCTAAAAATGGCCAAAAGTTGCAATACCCCCCCAAAGGAAAAATTTCGCCTAAAAATGGCCAAAAGTTGCAATACCCCCCCAAAGGAACAATTTCGCCTCAAAATGGCCAAAAGTTGCAATACCCCCCCAAAGGAACAATTTCACCTGAAAATGGCCAAAAGTTGCAATACCCCCCCAAAGGAGCAATTTCGCCTCAAAATAGCCAAAAGTTGCAATACCCCCCTGAAAGGAACAAATTCGCCTCAAAATTGCAAAAAATTGCATAACCGCCCAAAGGAACAATTTCGCCTCAAAATGGCCAAAAGTTGAAATACTTCACCAAAGGAACAATTTTGACTCAAAATTGCCAAAAGTTGCATAACCCCCCCAAAGGAACAATTTCGCCTGAAAATGGCCAAAAGTTGCAATACCCCCCAAAGGAACAATTTCGCCTCAAAATGGCCAAAAGTTGCAATACCCCCCCAAAGGAGCAATTTCGCCTCAAAATGGCCAAAAGTTGCAATACCCCCCTGAAAGGAACAAATTCGCCTCAAAATTGCAAAAAATTGTATAACCCCCCCAAAGGAAAAATTTCGACTCAAAATTGCCAAAAGTTGAAATACTCCCCCAAAGGAACAATTTTGACTCAAAATTGCCAAAAGTTGAAATACTCCCCCAAAGGAAAAATTTCGACTCAAAATGGCCAAAAGTTGAAATACTCCCCAAAAGGAACAATTTCGCCTCAAAATGGCCAAAAGTTGCAATACCCCCCCAAAGGAACAAATTCGCCTCAAAATGGCCAAAAGTTGCAATACCCCCCCAAAGGAACAAATTCGCCTCAAAATTGCAAAAAATTGTATAACACCCAAAAGGAAAAATTTCGACTCAAATTGGCCAAAAGTTTAAATACTCCCCCAAAGGAACAATTTTGACTCAAAATTGCCAAAAGTTGCAATACCCCCCCAAAGGAACAATTTCGAACCAAAATGGCCAAAAGTTGCAATACCCTCCGAAAGGAACAGTTTCGCTTCAAAATGGCCAAAAGTTGCAATAACCCCATGAAAGGAACAAATTCGCCTTAAAATTGCAAAAAATTGCATAACCCCCTAAAGGAACAATTTCGCCTCAAAATGGCCAAAAGTTGCAATACCCCCCCAAAGGAACAATTTCGCCTGAAAATGGCCAAAAGTTGCAATACCCCACAAAGGAACAAATTCGCATCAAAATGGCCAAAAGTTGCAATACCCCCCCAAAGGAGCAATTTCGCCTCAAAATGAGCAAAAGTTGCAAAACCCCCCCTAAAAGGAACAAATTTGTCTCAAAATTGCAAAAAATTGCATAACCCCCCAAAGGAACAAGTTCACCTCAAAATGGCCAAAAGTTGAAATACTCCCCCAAATGAACAATTTTGACTCAAAATTGCCAAAAGTTGCATTACCCCCCCAAAGGAACAATTTCGCCTCAAAATGGCCAAAAGTTGCAATACCCCCCCAAAGGAACAATTTCGCCTAAAAATGGCCAAAAGTTGCAATACCCCCCAAAGGAACAATTTCGCCTCAAAATGGCCAAAAGTTGCAATACCCCCCCAAAGGAACAATTTCACCTGAAAATGGCCAAAAGTTGCAATACCCCCCCAAAGGAGCAATTTCGCCTCAAAATGGCCAAAAGTTGCAATACCCCCCTGAAAGGAACAAATTCGCCTCAAAATTGCAAAAAATTGTATAACCCCCCCAAAGGAAAAATTTCGACTCAAAATGGCCAAAAGTTGAAATACTCCCCCAAAGGAACAATTTTGACTCAAAATTGCCAAAAGTTGCAATACCCCCCAAAGGAACAAATTTGCCTCAAAATGGCCAAAAGTTGCAATACCCCCCAAAGGAACAATTTCGCCTCAAAATGGCCAAAAGTTGAAATACTCCCCCAAAAGAACAATTTTGACTCAAAATGGCCAAAAGTTCCAATACCCCCCCAAAGGAACAAATTCGCCTCAAAATGGCGAAAAGTTGCAATACCCTCCGAAAGGAACAGTTTCGCTTCAAAATGGCCAAAAGTTGCAATAACCCCATGAAAGGAACAAATTCGCCTTAAAATTGCAAAAAATTGCATAACCCCCCAAAGGAACAATTTCGCCTCAAAATGGCCAAAAGTAAAAATACTACTCTAAAGGAACAATTTTGACTCAAAATTGCCAAAAATTGCAATACCCCCCCAAAGGAACAATTTCGCCTGAAAATGGCCAAAAGTTGCAATACCCCACAAAGGAACAAATTCGCATCAAAATGGCCAAAAGTTGCAATACAGGAGCAATTTTGCCTCAAAATGGCTAAAAGTTGCAATACACCCCTAAAGGAGCAATTTCGCCTCAAAATGGCCAAAAGTTGCAATACCCCCCCAAAGGAACAAATTCGGCTCAAAATTGCAAAAAGTTGCAATACCCCCCAAAGGAGCAATTTCGCCTCAAAATGGCCAAAAGTTGCAATACCCCCCCAAAGGAACAAATTCGCCTCAAAATTGCAAAAAGTTGCAATACCCCCAAAGGAGCATTTTCGCATCAAAATGGCCAAAAGTTGCAATAACCCCCTGAAAGGAACAAATTCGCCTCAAAATTGCAAAAAATTGCATACCCGCCCAAAGGAACAATTTCGCCTCAAAATGGCTAAAAGTTGCAATACCCCCCCAAAGGAACAATTTTGACTCAAAATTGCCAAAAGTTGCAATACCCCCCCAAAGGAGCAATTTTGCCTCAAAATGGCCAAAAGTTGCAATACCCCCCCAAAGGAGCAATTTCGCCTCTAAATGGTCAAAAGTTGCAATACCCCCCTGAAAGGAACAAATTCGCCTCAAAATTGCAAAAAATTGTATAACCCCCCAAAGGAAATATTTCGACTCAAAATGGCCAAAAGTTGAAATACTCCCCCAAAGGAACAATTTTGACTCAAAATTGCCAAAAGTTGCAATACCCCCCCAAAGGAACAATTTCGCCTTAAAATGGCCAAAAGTTGCAATACCCCCCAAAGGAACAATTTCGCCTCAAAATGGCCAAAAGTTTCAATACCCCCCCTAAAAGGAACAAATTCGCCTTAAAATTGCAAAAAATTGCATAACCCCCCAAAGGAACAATTTCGCCTCAAAATGGCCAAAAGTTGAAATACTCCCCCAAAAGAACAATTTTGACTCATAATGGCCAAAAGTTGCAATACCCCCCCAAAGGAGCAATTTTGCATCAAAATGGCCAAAAGTTGCAATACCCCCCCAAAGGAACAATTTCGCCTCAAAATGGCCAAAAAATGCAATACCCCCCCAAAGGAACAAATTCGCCTCATAATTGCAAAAAGTTGCAATACCCCACCTGAAAAGAACAAATTCGCCTCAAAATTGCAAAAAATTGCATAACCCCCCAAAGGAACAATTTCGCCTCAAAATGGCAAAAAGTTGAAATACTCCCCCAAAAGAACAATTTTGACTCAAAATGGCCAAAAGTTCCAATACCCGACCAAAGGAACAATTTCGAACCAAAATGGCCAAAAGTTGCAATAACCCCATGAAAGGAACAAATTCACCTTAAAATTGCAAAAAATTGCATAACCCCCTGAAGGAACAATTTCGCCTCAAAATTGCCAAAAGTTGAAATACTCCCCCAAAGGAACAATTTTGACTCAAAATTGCCAAAAGTTGCAATACCCCCCCAAAGGAACAATTTCGCCTCAAAATGGCCAAAAGTTGCAATACCCCACAAAGGAACAAATTTGCATCAAAATGGCCAAAAGTTGCAATACCCCCCAAAGGAGCAATTTCGCCTCAAAATGACCAAAAGTTGCAATACACCCCTAAAGGAGCAATTTCGCCTCAAAATGGCTAAAAGTTGCAAAACCCCCCTAAAAGGAACAAATTTGTCTCAAAATTGCAAAAAATTGCATAACCCCCCAAAGGAACAATTTCACCTCAAAATGGCCAAAAGTTGAAATACTCCCCCAAATGAACAATTTTGACTCAAAATTGCCAAAAGTTGCAATACCCCCCCAAAGGAACAATTTCGCCTAAAAATGGCCAAAAGTTGCAATACCCCCCCAAAGGAACAATTTCGCCTCAAAATGGCCAAAAGTTGCAATACCCCCCCAAAGGAACAATTTCACCTGAAAATGGCCAAAAGTTGCAATACCCCCCCAAAGGAGCAATTTCGCCTCAAAATAGCCAAAAGTTGCAATACCCCCCTGAAAGGAACAAATTCGCCTCAAAATTGCAAAAAATTGCATAACCGCCCAAAGGAACAATTTCGCCTCAAAATGGCCAAAAGTTGAAATACTTCACCAAAGGAACAATTTTGACTCAAAATTGCCAAAAGTTGCATAACCCCCCCAAAGGAACAATTTCGCCTGAAAATGGCCAAAAGTTGCAATACCCCCCAAAGGAACAATTTCGCCTCAAAATGGCCAAAAGTTGCAATACCCCCCAAAGGAGCAATTTCGCCTCAAAATGGCCAAAAGTTGCAATACCCCCCTGAAAGGAACAAATTCGCCTCAAAATTGCAAAAAATTGTATAACCCCCCCAAAGGAAAAATTTCGACTCAAAATTGCCAAAAGTTGAAATACTCCCCCAAAGGAACAATTTTGACTCAAAATTGCCAAAAGTTGCAATACCCCCCAAAGGAACAAATTTGCCTCAAAATGGCCAAAAGTTGCAATACCCCCCCAAAGGAACAATTTCGCCTCAAAATGGCCAAAAGTTGAAATACTCACCCAAAAGAACAATTTTGACTCAAAATGGCCAAAAGTTCCAATACCCCCCCAAAGGAACAAATTCGCCTCAAAATGGCGAAAAGTTGCAATACCCTCCGAAAGGAACAGTTTCGCTTCAAAATGGCCAAAAGTTGCAATAACCCCATGAAAGGAACAAATTCGCCTTAAAATTGCAAAAAATTGCATAACCATCTAAAGGAACAATTTCGCCTCAAAATGGCCAAAAGTAGAAATACTACCCCAAAGGAACAATTTTGACTCAAAATTGCCAAAAGTTGCAATACCCCCCCAAAGGAGCAATTTCGCCTCAAAATGGCCAAAAGTTGCAATACACCCCTAAAGGAGCAATTTCGCCTCAAAATGGCCAAAAGTTGCAATACCCCCCCAAAGGAACAAATTCGGCTCAAAATTGCAAAAAGTTGCAATACCCCCCAAAGGAGCAATTTCGCCTCAAAATGGCCAAAAGTTGCAATACCCCCCCAAAGGAACAAATTCGCCTCAAAATTGCAAAAAGTTGCAATACCCCCCAAAGGAGCATTTTCGCATCAAAATGGCCAAAAGTTGCAATAACCCCCTGAAAGGAACAAATTCGCCTCAAAATTGCAAAAAATTGCATACCCGCCCAAAGGAACAACTTCGCCTCAAAATGGCCAAAAGTTGCAATACCCCCCGAAAGGAACAATTTTGACTCAAAATTGCCAAAAGTTGCAATACCCCCCAAAGGAGCAATTTCGCCTCAAAATGGCCAAAAGTTGCAATACCCCCCCAAAGGAGCAATTTCGCCTCAAAATGGTCAAAAGTTGGAATACCCCCCTGAAAGGAACAAATTCGCCTCAAAATTGCAAAAAATTGTATAACCCCCCAAAGGAAATATTTCGACTCAAAATGGCCAAAAGTTGAAATACTCCCCCAAAGGAACAATTTTGACTCAAAATTGCCAAAAGTTGCAATACCCCCCCAAAGGAACAATTTCGCCTTAAAATGGCCAAAAGTTGCAATACCCCCCAAAGGAACAATTTCGCCTCAAAATGGCCAAAAGTTTCAATACCCCCCCTAAAAGGAACAAATTCGCCTCAAAATTGCAAAAAATTGCATAACCCCCCAAAGGAACAATTTCGCCTCAAAATGGCCAAAAGTTGAAATACTCCCCCTGAAAAGAACAAATTCGCCTCAAAATTGCAAAAAATTGCATAACCCCCCAAAGGAACAATTTCGCCTCAAAATGGCCAAAAGTTGAAATACTCCCCCAAAAGAACAATTTTGACTCAAAATGGCCAAAAAATGCAATACCCCCCCAAAGGAACAAATTCGCCTCATAATTGCAAAAAGTTGCAATACCCCCCCCCTGAAAAGAACAAATTCGCCTCAAAATTGCAAAAAATTGCATAACCCCCCAAAGGAACAATTTTGACTCAAAATGGCCAAAAGTTGCAATACACCCCCAAAGGAACAATTTTGACTGAAAATTGCCAAAAGTTGCAATACCCCCCCAAAGGAGCAATTTTGACTCAAAATGGCCAAAAGTTGCAATACACCCCCAAAGGAGCAAATTCGCCTCAAAATTGCAAAAAATTGTATAACCCCCAAAGGAAAAATTTCGACTCAAAATGGCCAAAAGTTGAAATACTCCCCAAAAGGAACAATTTCGCCTCAAAATGGCCAAAAGTTGCAATACTCCCCCAAAGGAACAAATTCGCCTCAAAATGGCCAAAAGTTGAAATACTCCCCCAAAGGAACAATTTTGACTCAAAATTGCCAAAAGTTGCAATACCCCCCAAAGGAGCAATTTCGCATCAAAATGGCCAAAAGTTGCAATACCCCCCCAAAGGAATAAATTCGCCTCAAAATGGCCAAAAGTTGCAATACCCCCCTGAAAGGAACAAATTCGCCTTAAAATTGCAAAAAATTGCATAACCCCCAAAAGGAACAATTTCGCCTCAAAATGGCCAAAAGTTGAAATACTCCCCCAAAAGAACAATTTTGACTCAAAATGGCCAAAAGTTCCAATACTTCCCCAAAGGAACAAATTCGCCTCAAAATGGCAAAAAGTTGCAATACCCTCCCAAAGGAACAGTTTCGCTTCAAAATGGTCAAAAGTTGCAATACCCCCCTGAAAGGAACAAATTCGCCTCAAAATTGCAAAAAATTGTATAACCCCCCAAAGGAAATATTTCGACTCAAAATGGCCAAAAGTTGAAATACTCCCCCAAAGGAACAATTTTGACTCAAAATTGCCAAAAGTTGCAATACCCCCCCAAAGGAACAATTTCGCCTTAAAATGGACAAAAGTTGCAATACCCCCAAAGGAACAATTTCGCCTCAAAATGGCCAAAAGTTTCAATACCCCCCCTAAAAGGAACAAATTCGCCTTAAAATTGCAAAAAAGTGCATAACCCCCCAAAGGAACAATTTCGCCTCAAAATGGCCAAAAGTTGAAATACTCCCCCAAAAGAACAATTTTGACTCAAAATGGCCAAAAGTTGCAATACCCCCCCAAAGGAGCAATTTTGCATCAAAATGGCCAAAAGTTGCAATACCCCCCCAAAGGAACAATTTCGCCTCAAAATGGCCAAAAAATGCAATACCCCCCAAAGGAACAAATTCGCCTCATAATTGCAAAAAGTTGCAATACCCCCCCTGAAAAGAACAAATTCGCCTCAAAATTGCAAAAAATTGCATAACCCCCCAAAGGAACAATTTCGCCTCAAAATGGCCAAAAGTTGAAATACTCCCCCAAAAGAACAATTTTGACTCAAAATGGCCAAAAGTTCCAATACCCCCCCAAAGGAACAAATTCGCTTTAAAATGGCCAAAAGTTGCAATACCCCCCTAAAGGAGCAATTTCGCCTCAAAATGGCCAAAAGTTGCAATACCCCCCAAAGGAACAAATTCGCCTCAAAATTGCAAAAAGTTGCAATACCCCCCCAAAAGAGCAATTTCGCCTCAAAATGGCCAAAAGTTGAAATACTCCCCCAAAGGAACAATTTTGACTGAAAATTGCCAAAAGTTGCAATACCCCCCCAAAGGAGCAATTTTGACTCAAAATGGCCAAAAGTTGCAATACACCCCCAAAGGAGCAATTTCGCCTCAAAAAGGCCAAAAGTTGCAATACCCCCCTGAAAGGAACAAATTCGCCTCAAAATTGCAAAAAATTGTATAACCCCCAAAGGAAAAATTTCGACTCAAAATGGCCAAAAGTTGAAATACTCCCCAAAAGGAACAATTTCGCCTCAAAATGGCCAAAAGTTGCAATACCCCCCCAAAGGAACAAATTCGCCTCAAAATTGCAAAAAGTTGCAATACCCCCCCAAAGGAGCAATTTCGCCTCAAAATGGCCAAAAGTTGAAATACTCCCCCAAAAGAAAAATTTTGACTCAAAATGGCCAAAAGTTCCAATACTTCCCCAAAGGAACAAATTCGCCTCAAAATGGCAAAAAGTTGCAATACCCTCCCAAAGGAACAGTTTCCCTTCAAAATGGCCAAAAGTTGCAATAACCCCCTGAAAGGAACAAATTCGCCTTAAAATTGCAAAAAAATTGCATAACCCCCTAAAGGAACAATTTCGCCTCAAAATGGCCAAAAGTTGAAATACTCCCCCAAAGGAACAATTTTGACTCAAGATTGCCAAAAGTTGCAATACCCCCCAAAGGAACAATTTCGCCTGAAAATGGCCAAAAGTTGCAATACCCCCCAAAGGAACAATTTCGCCTCAAAATGGCCAAAAGTTGCAATACCCCCCTGAAAGGAACAAATTCGCCTTAAAATTGCAAAAAATTGCATAACCCCCCAAAGGAACAATTTCGCCTCAAAATGGCCAAAAGTTGCAATACCCCCCCTAAAAGGAACAAATTCGCCTTAAAATTGCATAACCCCCCAAAGGAACAATTTAGCCTCAAAATGGCCAAAAGTTGAAATACTCCCCCAAAAGAACAATTTCGCCTCAAAATGGCCAAAAGTTGCAATACAGCCCTAAAGGAGCAATTTCGCCTCAAAATGGCCAAAAGTTGCAATACCCCCCTAAAAGGAACAAATTTGTCTCAAAATTGCAAAAAATTGCATAACCCCCCAAAGGAACAATTTCACCTCAAAATGGCCAAAAGTTGAAATACTCTCCCAAATGAACAATTTTGACTCAAAATTGCCAAAAGTTGCAATACCCCCCCAAAGGAACAATTTCGCCTAAAAATGGCCAAAAGTTGATATACCCCCCCCAAAGGAACAATTTCGCCTCAAAATGGCCAAAAGTTGCAATTCCCCCCCAAAGGAACAATTTCACCTGAAAATGGCTAAAAGTTGCAATACCCCCCCAAAGGAGCAATTTCGCCTCAAAATGGCCAAAAGTTGCAATACCCCCCTGAAAGGAACAAATTCGCATCAAAATTGCAAAAAATTGCATAACCGCCCAAAGGAACAATTTCGCCTCAAAATGGCCAAAAGTTGAAATACTCCACCAAAGGAACAATTTTGACTCAAAATTGCCAAAAGTTGCATAACCCCCCCAAAGGAACAATTTCGCCTGAAAATGGCCAAAAGTTGCAATACCCCCCAAAGGACCAATTTCGCCTCAAAATGGCCAAAAGTTGCTATACCCCCCCAAAGGAACAAATTCGCCTCAAAATAGCGAAAAGTTGCAATACCCTCCGAAAGGAACAGTTTCGCTTCAAAATGCCCAAAAGTTGCAATAACCCCATAAAAGGAACAAATTCGCCTTAAAATTGCAAAAAATTGCATAACTCCCTAAAGGAACAATTTCGCCTCAAAATGGCCAAAAGTTGCAATACCCCCCCAAAGGAACAATTTCGCCTGAAAATGGCCAAAAGTTGCAATACCCCCCAAAGGAGCAATTTCGCCTCAAAATGGCCAAAAGTTGCAATACACCCCTAAAGGAGCAATTTCGCCTCAAAATGGCCAAAAGTTGCAATACCCCCCCAAAGGAAGAAATTCGTCTCAAAATTGCAAAAAGTTGCAATACCCCCCAAAGGAGCAATTTCGCATCAAAATGGCCAAAAGTTGCAATACCCCCCTGAAAGGAACAAATTCGCCTCAAAATTGCAAAAAATTGCATACCCGCCCAAAGGAACAATTTCGCCTCAAAATGGCCAAAAGTTGCAATACCCCCCAAAGGACCAATTTTGACTCAAAATTGCCAAAAGTTGCAATACCCCCCCAAAGGAGCAATTTCGCCTCAAAATGGCCAAAAGTTGCAATACCCCCCAAAGGAGCAATTTCGCCTCAAAATGGCCAAAAGTTGCAATACCCCCCTGAAAGGAACAAATTCGCCTCAAAATTGCAAAAAATTGCATACCCGCCCAAAGGAACAATTTCGCCTCAAAATGGCCAAAAGTTGCAATACCCCCCAAAGGACCAATTTTGACTCAAAATTGCCAAAAGTTGCAATACCCCCCCAAAGGAGCAATTTCGCCTCAAAATGGCCAAAAGTTGCAATACCCCCCCAAAGGAACAAATTCGCCTCATAATTGCAAAAAGTTGCAATACCCCCCCCTGAAAGGAACAAATTCGCCTCAAAATTGCAAAAAATTGCATAACACCCCAAAGGAACAATTTCGCCTCAAAATGGCCAAAAGTTGCAATACCCCCCCAAAGGAGCAATTTCGCCTCAAAATGGCCAAAAGTTGCAATACCCCCCTGAAAGGAACAAATTCGCCTCAAAATTGCAAAAAATTGCATACCCGCCCAAAGGAACAATTTCGCCTCAAAATGGCCAAAAGTTGCAATACCCCCCAAAGGACCAATTTTGACTCAAAATTGCCAAAAGTTGCAATACCCCCTCAAAGGAGCAATTTCGCCTCAAAATGGCCAAAAGTTGCAATACCCCCCCAAAGGAACAAATTCGCCTCATAATTGCAAAAAGTTGCAATACCCCCCCTGAAAGGAACAAATTCGCCTCAAAATTGCAAAAAATTGCATAACGCCCCAAAGGAACAATTTCGCCTCAAAATGGCCAAAAGTTGAAATACTCCCCCAAAAAAACAATTTTGACTCAAAATGGCCAAAAGTTCCAATATCCCCCTAAAGGAACAAATTCGCATCAAAATGGCCAAAAGTGTCAATACCCCCCCAAGGAGCAATTTCGCCTCAAAATGGCAAAAGTTGCAATACCCCCCAAAGGAACAAATTCGCCTCAAAATTGCAAAAAGTTGCAATACCCCCCCAAAGGAGCAATTTTGCCTCAAAATGGCCAAAAGTTGAAATACTCCCCCAAAGGAACAATTTTGACTCAAAATTGCCAAAAGTTGCAATACCCCCCAAAGGAGCAATTTTGACTCAAAATGGCCAAAAGTTGCAATACACCCCCAAAGGAGCAATTTCGCCTCAAAAAAGGCCAAAAGTTGCAATACCCCCCTGAAAGGAACAAATTCGCCTCAAAATTGCAAAAAATTGTATTTCCCCCCAAAGGAAAAATTTCGACTAAAAATGGCCAAAAGTTGAAATACTCCCCCAAAGGAACAATTTCGCCTTAAAATGGCCAAAAGTTGCAATACCCCCCAAAGGAACAATTTCGCCTCAAAATGGCCAAAAGTTTCAATACCCCCCCTAAAAGGAAAAAATTCGCCTTAAAATTGCAAAAAATTGCATAACCCCCCAAAGGAACAATTTCGCCTCAAAATGGCCAAAAGTTGAAATACTCCCCCAAAAGAACAATTTTGACTCAAAATGGCCAAAAGTTGCAATACCCCCCCAAGGAGCAATTTTGCATCAAAATGGCCAAAAGTTGAAATACCCCCCCAAAAGAACAATTTCGCCTCAAAATGGCCAAAAAATGCAATACCCCCCCAAAGGAACAAATTCGCCTCATAATTGCAAAAAGTTGCAATACCCCCCCTGAAAAGAACAAATTCGCCTCAAAATTGCAAAAAATTGCATAACCCCCCAAAGGAACAATTTCGCCTCAAAATGGCCAAAAGTTGAAATACTCCCCCAAAAGAACAATTTTGACTCAAAATGGCCAAAAGTTCCAATACCCCCCTAAAGGAACAAATTCGCATCAAAATGGCCAAAAGTTGCAATGCCCCCCCAAAGGAGCAATTTCGCCTCAAAATGGCCAAAAGTTGCAATACACCCCTAAAGGAGCAATTTCACCTGAAAATGGCCAAAAGTTGCAATACCCCCTCCAAAGGAGCAATTTCGCCTCAAAATGGCCAAAAGTTGCAATACCCCCCTGAAAGGAACAAATTCGCCTCAAAATTGCAAAAAATTGCATACCCGCCCAAAGGAACAATTTCGCCTCAAAATGGCCAAAAGTTGCAATACCCCCCAAAGGACCAATTTTGACTCAAAATTGCCAAAAGTTGCAATACCCCCTCAAAGGAGCAATTTCGCCTCAAAATGGCCAAAAGTTGCAATACCCCCCCAAAGGAACAAATTCGCCTCATAATTGCAAAAAGTTGCAATACCCCCCCCTGAAAGGAACAAATTCGCCTCAAAATTGCAAAAAATTGCATAACGCCCCAAAGGAACAATTTCGCCTCAAAATGGCCAAAAGTTGAAATACTCCCCCAAAAAAACAATTTTGACTCAAAATGGCCAAAAGTTCCAATACCCCCCTAAAGGAACAAATTCGCATCAAAATGGCCAAAAGTTGCAATACCCCCCCAAAGGAGCAATTTCGCCTCAAAATGGCAAAAGTTGCAATACCCCCCAAAGGAACAAATTCGCCTCAAAATTGCAAAAAGTTGCAATACCCCCCCAAAGGAGCAATTTTGCCTCAAAATGGCCAAAAGTTGAAATACTCCCCCAAAGGAACAATTTTGACTCAAAATTGCCAAAAGTTGCAATACCCCCCAAAGGAGCAATTTTGCCTCAAAAAAGGCCAAAAGTTGCAATACCCCCCTGAAAGGAACAAATTCGCCTCAAAATTGCAAAAAATTGTATTTCCCCCCAAAGGAAAAATTTCGACTAAAAATGGCCAAAAGTTGAAATACTCCCCCAAAGGAACAATTTCGCCTTAAAATGGCCAAAAGTTGCAATACCCCCCAAAGGAACAATTTCGCCTCAAAATGGCCAAAAGTTTCAATACCCCCCCTAAAAGGAAAAAATTCGCCTTAAAATTGCAAAAAATTGCATAACCCCCCAAAGGAACAATTTCGCCTCAAAATGGCCAAAAGTTGAAATACTCCCCCAAAAGAACAATTTTGACTCAAAATGGCCAAAAGTTGCAATACCCCCCTAAAGGAGCAATTTTGCATCAAAATGGCCAAAAGTTGAAATACCCCCCCAAAAGAACAATTTCGCCTCAAAATGGCCAAAAAATGCAATACCCCCCCAAAGGAACAAATTCGCCTCATAATTGCAAAAAGTTGCAATACCCCCCCTGAAAAGAACAAATTCGCCTCAAAATTGCAAAAAATTGCATAACCCCCCAAAGGAACAATTTCGCCTCAAAATGGCCAAAAGTTGAAATACTCCCCCAAAAGAACAATTTTGACTCAAAATGGCCAAAAGTTCCAATACCCCCCTAAAGGAACAAATTCGCATCAAAATGGCCAAAAGTTGCAATGCCCCCCCAAAAGAGCAATTTCGCCTCAAAATGGCCAAAAGTTGCAATACACCCCTAAAGGAGCAATTTCACCTGAAAATGGCCAAAAGTTGCAATACCCCCTCCAAAGGAGCAATTTCGCCTCAAAATGGCCAAAAGTTGCAATACCCCCCTGAAAGGAACAAATTCGCCTCAAAATTGCAAAAAATTGCATAACCGCCCAAAGGAACAATTTCGCCTCAAAATAACCAAAAGTTGAAATACTCCACCAAAGGTACAATTTTGACTCAAAATTGCCAAAAGTTGCAATACCCCCCTGAAAGGAACAAATTCGCCTCAAAATTGCAAAAAATTGTATAACACCCCAAAGGAAAAATTTCGACTCAAATTGGCCAAAAGTTTAAATACTCCCCCAAAGGAACAATTTCGAACCAAAATGGCCAAAAGTTGCAATACCCTCCGAAAGGAACAGTTTCGCTTCAAAATGGCCAAAAGTTGCAATAACCCCATGAAAGGAGCAATTTCGCCTCAAAATGGCTAAAAGTTGCAAACCCCCCCCTAAAAGGAACAAATTTGTCTCAAAATTGCAAAAAATTGCATAACCCCCCAAAGGAACAATTTCACCTCAAAATGGCCAAAAGTTGAAATACTCCCCCAAATGAACAATTTTGACTCAAAATTGCCAAAAGTTGCAATACCCCCCCAAAGGAACAATTTCGCCTAAAAATGGCCAAAAGTTGCAATACCCCCCCAAAGGAACAATTTCGCCTCAAAATGGCCAAAAGTTGCAATACCCCCCCAAAGGAACAATTTCGCCTAAAAATTGCCAAAAGTTGCAATACCCCCCCAAAGGAACAATTTCACCTCAAAATGGCCAAAAGTTGCAATACCCCCCCAAAGGAACAATTTCACCTGAAAATGGCCAAAAGTTGCAATACCCCCCCAAAGGAGCAATTTCGCCTCAAAATGGCCAAAAGTTGCAATACCCCCCTGAAAGGAACAAATTCGCCTCAAAATTGCAAAAAATTGTATAACCCCCCCCAAAGGAAAAATTTCGACTCAAAATGGCAAAAAGTTGAAATACTCCCCCAAAGGAACAATTTTGACTCAAAATTGCCAAAAGTTGCAATACCCCCCAAAGGAACAAATTTGCCTCAAAATGGCCAAAAGTTGCAATACCCCCCCAAAGGAACATTTTCGCCTCAAAATGGCCAAAAGTTGAAATACTCCCCCAAAAGAACAATTTTGACTCAAAATGGCCAAAAGTTCCAATACCCCCCCAAAGGAACAAATTCGCCTCAAAATGGCGAAAAGTTGCAATACCCTCCGAAAGGAACAGTTTCGCTTCAAAATGGCCAAAAGTTGCAATAACCCCATGAAAGGAACAAATTCGCCTTAAAATTGCAAAAAATTGCATAACCCCCTAAAGGAACAATTTCGCCTCAAAATGGCCAAAAGTAGAAATACTACCCCAAAGGAACAATTTTGACTCAAAATTGCCAAAAGTTGCAATACCCCCCCCAAAAGGAACAATTTCGACTGAATATGGCCAAAAGTTGCAATACCCCACAAAGGAACAAATTCGCATCAAAATGGCCAAAAGTTGCAATACCCCACAAAGGAGCAATTTCGCCTCAAAATGGCCAAAAGTTGCAATACACCCCTAAAGGAGCAATTTCGCCTCAAAATGGCCAAAAGTTGCAATACCCCCCCAAAGGAACAAATTCGGCTCAAAATTGCAAAAAGTTGCAATACCCCCCAAAGGAGCAATTTCGCCTCAAAATGGCCAAAAGTTGCAATACCCCCCCAAAGGAACAAATTCGCCTCAAAATTGCAAAAAGTTGCAATACCCCCCAAAGGAGCATTTTCGCATCAAAATGGCCAAAAGTTGCAATAACCCCCTGAAAGGAACAAATTCGCCTCAAAATTGCAAAAAATTGTATAACCCCCCAAAGGAAATATTTCGACTCAAAATGGCCAAAAGTTGAAATACTCCCCCAAAGGAACAGTTTTGACTCAAAATTGCCAAAAGTTGCAATACCCCCCCAAGGAACAATTTCGCCTTAAAATGGGCAAAAGTTGCAATACCCCCCAAAGGAACAATTTCGCCTCAAAATGGCCAAAAGTTTCAATACCCCCCCCTAAAAGGAACAAATTCGCCTTAAAATTGCAAAAAATTGCATAACCCCCCAAAGGAACAATTTCGCCTCAAAATGGCCAAAAGTTGAAATACTCCCCCAAAAGAAAAATTTTGACTCAAAATGGCCAAAAGTTGCAATACCCCCCCCAAAGGAGCAATTTTGCATCAAAATGGCCAAAAGTTGCAATACCCCCCCAAAGGAACAATTTCGCCTCAAAATGGCCAAAAAATGCAATACCCCCCAAAGGAACAAATTTGCCTCATAATTGCAAAAAGTTGCAATACCCCCCCTGAAAAGAACAAATTCGCCTCAAAATTGCAAAAAATTGCATAACCCCCCAAAGGAACAATTTCGCCTCAAAATGGCCAAAAGTTGAAATACTCCCCCAAAAGAACAATTTTGACTCAAAATGGCCAAAAGTTCCAATACCCCCCTAAAGGAACAAATTCGCATCAAAATGGCCAAAAGTTGCAATACACCCCTAAAGGAGCAATTTCGCCTCAAAATGGCCAAAAGTTGCAATACCCCCCAAAGAAACAAATTCGCCTCAAAATTGCAAAAAGTTGCAATACCCCCCCAAAAGAGCAATTTCCCCTCAAAATGGCCAAAAGTTGAAATACTCCCCCAAAGGAACAATTTTGACTCAAAATTGCCAAAAGTTGAAATACTCCCCAAAAGGAACAATTTCGCCTCAAAACGGCCAAAAGTTGCAATACCCCCCCAAAGGAACAATTTTGACTCAAAATTGCCAAAAGTTGCAATACCCCCCAAAGGAGCAATTTCGCATCAAAATGGCCAAAAGTTGCAATACACCCTCAAAGGAATAAATTCGCCTCAAAATGGCCAAAATTTGCAATACCCCCCTGAAAGGAACAAATTCGCCTTAAAATTGCAAAAAATTGCATAACCCCCTAAAGGAACAATTTCGCCTCAAAATGGCCAAAAGTAGAAATACTACCCCAAAGGAACAATTTTGACTCAAAATTGCCAAAAGTTGCAATACCCCCCCCAAAAGGAACAATTTCGACTGAATATGGCCAAAAGTTGCAATACCCCACAAAGGAACAAATTCGCATCAAAATGGCCAAAAGTTGCAATACCCCACAAAGGAGCAATTTCGCCTCAAAATGGCCAAAAGTTGCAATACACCCCTAAAGGAGCAATTTCGCCTCAAAATGGCCAAAAGTTGCAATACCCCCCCAAAGGAACAAATTCGGCTCAAAATTGCAAAAAGTTGCAATACCCCCCAAAGGAGCAATTTCGCCTCAAAATGGCCAAAAGTTGCAATACCCCCCCAAAGGAACAAATTCGCCTCAAAATTGCAAAAAGTTGCAATACCCCCCAAAGGAGCATTTTCGCATCAAAATGGCCAAAAGTTGCAATAACCCCCTGAAAGGAACAAATTCGCCTCAAAATTGCAAAAAATTGTATAACCCCCCAAAGGAAATATTTCGACTCAAAATGGCCAAAAGTTGAAATACTCCCCCAAAGGAACAGTTTTGACTCAAAATTGCCAAAAGTTGCAATACCCCCCCAAAGGAACAATTTCGCCTTAAAATGGCCAAAAGTTGCAATACCCCCCAAAGGAACAATTTCGCCTCAAAATGGCCAAAAGTTTCAATACCCCCCCCTAAAAGGAACAAATTCGCCTTAAAATTGCAAAAAATTGCATAACCCCCCAAAGGAACAATTTCGCCTCAAAATGGCCAAAAGTTGAAATACTCCCCCAAAAGAAAAATTTTGACTCAAAATGGCCAAAAGTTGCAATACCCCCCCCAAAGGAGCAATTTTGCATCAAAATGGCCAAAAGTTGCAATACCCCCCCAAAGGAACAATTTCGCCTCAAAATGGCCAAAAAATGCAATACCCCCCAAAGGAACAAATTTGCCTCATAATTGCAAAAAGTTGCAATACCCCCCCTGAAAAGAACAAATTCGCCTCAAAATTGCAAAAAATTGCATAACCCCCCAAAGGAACAATTTCACCTCAAAATGGCCAAAAGTTGAAATACTCCCCCAAAAGAACAATTTTGACTCAAAATGGCCAAAAGTTCCAATACCCCCCTAAAGGAACAAATTCGCATCAAAATGGCCAAAAGTTGCAATACACCCCTAAAGGAGCAATTTCGCCTCAAAATGGCCAAAAGTTGCAATACCCCCCAAAGAAACAAATTCGCCTCAAAATTGCAAAAAGTTGCAATACCCCCCCAAAAGAGCAATTTCCCCTCAAAATGGCCAAAAGTTGAAATACTCCCCCAAAGGAACAATTTTGACTCAAAATTGCCAAAAGTTGAAATACTCCCCAAAAGGAACAATTTCGCCTCAAAACGGCCAAAAGTTGCAATACCCCCCCAAAGGAACAATTTTGACTCAAAATTGCCAAAAGTTGCAATACCCCCCAAAGGAGCAATTTCGCATCAAAATGGCCAAAAGTTGCAATACACCCTCAAAGGAATAAATTCGCCTCAAAATGGCCAAAATTTGCAATACCCCCCTGAAAGGAACAAATTCGCCTTAAAATTGCAAAAAATTGCATAACCCCCCAAAGGAACAATTTCGCCTCAAAATGGCCAAAAGTTGAAATACTCCCCCAAAAGAACAATTTTGACTCAAAATGGCCAAAAGTTCCAATACTTCCCCAAAGGAACAAATTCGCCTCAAAATGGCAAAAAGTTGCAATACCCTCCCAAAGGAACAGTTTCGCTTCAAAATGGCCAAAAGTTGCAATAACCCCCTGAAAGGAACAAATTCGCCTTAAAATTGCAAAAAAATTGCATAACCCCCTAAAGGAACAATTTCGCCTCAAAATGGCCAAAAGTTGAAATACTCCCCCAAAGGAACAATTTTGACTCAAAATTGCCAAAAGTTGCAATACCCCCCCAAAGGAACAATTTCGCCTGAAAATGGCAAAAAGTTGCAATACCCCCCAAAGGAACAATTTCGCCTTAAAATGGCCAAAAGTTGCAATACCCCCCCCTGAAAGGAACAAATTCGCCTTAAAATTGCAAAAAATTGCATAACCCCCCAAAGGAACAATTTCACCTCAAAATGGCCAAAAGTTGAAATACTCCCCCAAAGGAACAATTTCGCCTCAAAATGGCCAAAAGTTGCAATACAGCCCTAAAGGAGCAATTTCGCCTCAAAATGGCCAAAAGTTGCAATACCCCCCCTAAAAGGAACAAATTTGTCTCAAAATTGCAAAAAATTGCATAACCCCCCAAAGGAACAATTTCACCTCAAAATGGCCAAAAGTTGCAATACCCCCCTGAAAGGAACAAATTCGCCTAAAAATGGCCAAAAGTTGATATACCCCCCCAAAGGAACAATTTCGCCTCAAAATGGCCAAAAGTTGCAATTCCCCCCCAAAGGAACAATTTCACCTGAAAATGGCCAAAAGTTGCAATACCCCCCCAAAGGAGCAATTTCGCCTCAAAATGGCCAAAAGTTGCAATACCCCCCTGAAAGGAACAAATTCGCCTCAAAATTGCAAAAAATTGCATAACCGCCCAAAGGAACAATTTCGCCTCAAAATGGCCAAAAGTTGAAATACTCCACCAAAGGAACAATTTTGACTCAAAATTGCCAAAAGTTGCATAACCCCCCCAAAGGAACAATTTCGCCTGAAAATGGCCAAAAGTTGCAATACCCCCCAAAGGAACAATTTCGCCTCAAAATGGCCAAAAGTTGCAATACCCCCCCAAAGGAGCAATTTCGCCTCAAAATGGCCAAAAGTTGCAATACACCCCTAAAGGAGCAATTTCGCCTCAAAATGGCCAAAAGTTGCAATACCCCCCCAAAGGAACAAATTCGTCTCAAAATTGCAAAAAGTTGCAATACCCCCCAAAGGAGCAATTTCGCATCAAAATGGCCAAAAGTTGCAATACCCCCCTGAAAGGAACAAATTCGCCTCAAAATTGCAAAAAATTGCATACCCGCCCAAAGGAACAATTTCGCCTCAAAATGGCCAAAAGTTGCAATACCCCCCAAAGGAACAATTTTGACTCAAAATTGCCAAAAGTTGCAATACCCCCCCAAAGGAGCAATTTCGCCTCAAAATGGCCAAAAGTTGCAATACCCCCCAATGGAGCAATTTCGCCTCAAAATGGCCAAAAGTTGCAATACCCCCCTGAAAGGAACAAATTCGCCTCAAAATTGCAAAAAATTGTATAACCCCCCAAACGAAAAATTTCGACTCAAAATGGCCAAAAGTTGAAATACTCCCCCAAAGGAACAATTTCGCCTGAAAATGGCCAAAAGTTGCAATACCCCCCAAAGGAACAATTTCGCCTCAAAATGGCCAAAAGTTGAAATACTCCCCCAAAAGAACAATTTTGACTCAAAATGGCCAAAAGTTGCAATACCCCCCCAAAGGAGCAATTTTGCATCAAAATGGCCAAAAGTTGTAATACCCCCCCAAAGGAACAATTTCGCCTCAAAATGGCCAAAAAATGCAATACCCCCCCAGAGGAACAAATTCGCCTCATAATTGCAAAAAGTTGCAATACCCCCCCTGAAAGGAACAAATTCGCTTCAAAATGGCCAAAAGTTGCAATACCCCCCAAAGGAGCAATTTCGCCTCAAAATGGCCAAAAGTTGCAATACACCCCTAAAGGAGCAATTTCGCCTCAAAATGGCCAAAAGTTTCAATACCCCCCAAAGGAACAAATTCGCCTCAAAATTGCAAAAAGTTGCAATACCCCCCCAAAGGAGCAATTTTGCCTCAAAATGGCCAAAAGTTGAAATACTCCCCCAAAGGAACAATTTTGACTCAAAATTGCCAAAAGTTGCAATACCCCCCCAAAGGAGCAATTTTGACTCAAAATGGCCAAAAGTTGCAATACCCCCCCAAAGGAACAAATTCGCCTCAAAATTGCAAAAAATTGTATAACCCCCCAAAGGAAAAATTTCGACTAAAAATGGCCAAAAGTTGAAATACTCCCCAAAAGGAACAATTTCGCCTCAAAATGGCCAAAAGTTGCAATACCCCCCCAAAGGAACAAATTCGCCTCAAAATTGCAAAAAGTTGCAATACCCCCCCAAAGGAGCAATTTCACCTAAAAATGGCCAAAAGTTGAAATACTCCCCCAAAGAAACAATTTTGACTCAAAATTGCCAAAAGTTGCAATACCCCCCAAAGGAACAATTTCGCCTTAAAATTGCAAAAAATTGCATAACCCCCCAAAGGAACAATTTCGCCTCAAAATGGCCAAAAGTTGAAATACTCCCCCAAAAGAACAATTTTGACTCAAAATTGCCAAAAGTTGCAATACCCCCCCTAAAAGGAACAAATTCGCCTTAAAATTGCAAAAAATTGCATAACCCCCAAAGGAACAATTTCGCCTCAAAATGGCCAAAAGTTGAAATACTCCCCCAAAAGAACAATTTTGACTCAAAATAGCCAAAAGTTCCAATACCCCCCCCAAAGGAACAAATTCGCATCAAAATGGCCATAAGTTGCAATACCCCCCAAAGGAGCAATTTCGCCTCAAAATGGCCAAAAGTTGCAATACAGCCCTAAAGGAGCAATTTCGCCTCAAAATTGCCAAAAGTTGCAATACCCCCCCTAAAAGGAACAAATTCGCCTTAAAATTGCAAAAAATTGCATAACCCCCCAAAGGAACAATTTCACCTCAAAATGGCCAAAAGTTGAAATACTCCCCCAAATGAACAATTTTGACTCAAAATTGCCAAAAGTTGCAATACCCCCCCAAAGGAACAATTTCGCCTAAAAATGGCCAAAAGTTGCAATACCCCCCCAAAGGAACAATTTCGCCTCAAAATGGCCAAAACTTGCAATAACCCCCTAAAGGAACAATTTCACCTGAAAATGGCCAAAAGTTGCAATACCCCCCCAAAGGAACAATTTCGCCTCAAAATGGCCAAAAGTTGCAATAACCCCCTAAAGGAACAATTTCACCTGAAAATGGCCAAAAGTTGCAATACCCCCCCAAAGGAACAAATTTGCCTCAAAATGGCCAAAAGTTGCAATACCCCCCCAAAGGAACAATTTCGCCTCAAAATGGCCAAAAGTTGAATTACTCCCCCAAAAGAACAATTTTGACTCAAAATGGCCAAAAGTTCCAATACCCCCCCAAAGGAACAAATTCGCCTCAAAATGGCGAAAAGTTGCAATACCCTCCGAAAGGAACAGTTTCGCTTCAAAATGGCCAAAAGTTGCAATAACCCCATGGAAGGAACAAATTCGCCTTAAAATTGCAAAAAATTGCATAACCCCCTAAAGGAACAATTTTGCCTCAAAATGGCCAAAAGTTGAAATACTCCCCCAAAGGAACAATTTTGACTCAAAATTGCCAAAAGTTGCAATACCCCCCCAAAGGAACAATTTCGGCTCAAAATTGCAAAAAGTTGCAATACCCCCCAAAGGAGCAATTTCGCATCAAAATGGCTAAAAGTTGCAATACCCCCCCAAAGGAACAAATTCGCCTCAAAATTGCAAAAAGTTGCAAAACCCCCCAAAGGAGCAATTTCGCATCAAAATGGCCAAAAGTTGCAATACCCCCCTGAAAGGAACAAATTCGCCTCAAAATTGCAAAAAATTGCATACCCGCCCAAAGGAACAATTTCGCCTCAAAATGGCCAAAAGTTGAAATACTCCCCCAAAAGAACAATTTTGACTCAAAATGGCCAAAAGTTCCAATACCCCCCTAAAGGAACAAATTCGCATCAAAATGGCCAAAAGTTGCAATACCCCCCCAAAGGAGCAATTTCGCCTCAAAATGGCCAAAAGTTGCAATACACCCCTAAAGGAGCAATTTCGCCTCAAAATGGCCAAAAGTTGCAATACCCCCCAAAGGAACAAATTCGCCTCAAAATTGCCAAAAGTTGCATAACCCCCCCAAAGGAACAATTTCGCCTGAAAATGGCCAAAAGTTGCAATACCCCCCAAAGGAACAATTTCGCCTGAAAATGGCCAAAAGTTGCAATACCCCCCCAAAGGAGCAATTTCGCCTCAAAATGGCCAAAAGTTGCAATACCCCCCTGATAGGAACAAATTCGCCTCAAAATTGCAAAAAATTGTATAACCCCCCCAAAGGAAAAATTTCGACTCAAATTGGCCAAAAGTTTAAATACTCCCCCAAAGGAACAATTTTGACTCAAAATTGCCAAAAGTTGCAATACCCCCCCAAAGGAACAATTTCGAACCAAAATGACCAAAAGTTGCAATACCCCCCCAAAGGAACAAATTTGCCTCAAAATGGCCAAAAGTTGCAATACCCCCCCAAAGGAACAATTTCGCCTCAAAATGGCCAAAAGTTGCAATACCCTCCGAAAGGAACAGTTTCGCTTCAAAATGGCCAAAAGTTGCAATACCCCTCTGAAAGGAACAAATTCGCCTCAAAATTGCAAAAAATTGCATACCCGCCCAAAGGAACAATTTCGCCTCAAAATGGCCAAAAGTTGAAATACTCCCCCAAAGGAACAATTTTGACTTAAAATTGCCAAAAGTTGCAATACCCCCCCAAAGGAACAATTTCGCCTGAAAATGGCCAAAAGTTGCAATACCCCCCAAAGGAACAATTTCGCCTCAAAATGGCCAAAAGTTTCAATACCCCCCCTAAAAGGAACAAATTCGCCTTAAAATTGCAAAAAATTGCATAACCCCCAAAGGAACAATTTCGCCTCAAAATGGCCAAAAGTTGAAATACTCCCCCAAAAGAACAATTTTGACTCAAAATGGCCAAAAGTTGCAATACCCCCCCAAAGGAACAATTTCGCCTCAAAATGGCCAAAAAATGCAATACCCCCCCAAAGGAACAAATTCGCCTCATAATTGCAAAAAGTTGCAATACCCCCCCCTGAAAGGAACAAATTCGCCTCAAAATTGCAAAAAATTGCATAACCCCCCAAAGGAACAATTTCGCCTCAAAATGGCCAAAAGTTGAAATACTCCCCCAAAAGAACAATTTTGACTTAAAATGGCCAAAAGTTCCAATACCCCCCCAAAGGAGCAATTTTGCCTCAAAATGGCCAAAAGTTGCAATACCCCCCCAAAGGAGCAATTTTGCCTCAAAATGGCCAAAAGTTGCAATACACCCCTAAAGGAGCAATTTCGCCTCAAAATGGCCAAAAGTTGCAATACCCCCCAAAGGAACAAATTCGCCTCAAAATTGCAAAAAGTTGCAATACCCCCCCAAAGGAGCAATTTTGCCTCAAAATGGCCAAAAGTTGAAATACTCCCCCAAAGGAACAATTTTGACTCAAAATTGCCAAAAGTTACAATATACCCCCAAAGGAGCAATTTCGCCTCAAAAAAGGCCAAAAGTTGCAATACCCCCCTGAAAGGAACAAATTCGCCTCAAAATTGCAAAAAATTGTATAACCCCCCAAAGGAAAAATTTCGACTAAAAATGGCCAAAAGTTGAAATACTCCCCAAAAGGAACAATTTCGCCTCAAAATGGCCTAAAGTTGCAATACCCCCCCAAAGGAACAAATTCGCCTCAAAATTGCAAAAAGTTGCAATACCCCCCCAAAGGAGCAATTTCGCCTCAAAATGGCCAAAAGTTGAAATACTCCCCCAAAGGAACAATTTTGACTCAAAATTGCCAAAAGTTGCAATACCCCCCAAAGGAGCAATTTCGCCTCAAAATGGCCAAAAGTTGCAATACAGCCCTAAAGGAGCAATTTCGCCTCAAAATGGCCAAAAGTTGCAATACCCCCCCTAAAAGGAACAAATTTGTCTCAAAATTGCAAAAAATTGCATAACCCCCCAAAGGAACAATTTCACCTCAAAATGGCCAAAAGTTGAAATACTCCCCCAAATGAACAATTTTGACTCAAAATTGCCAAAAGTTGCAATACCCCCCCAAAGGAACAATTTCGCCTAAAAATGGCCAAAAGTTGTAATACCCCCCCAAAGGAACAATTTCGCCTCAAAATGGCCAAAAGTTGCAATACCCCCCCAAAGGAACAATTTCACCTGAAAATGGCCAAAAGTTGCAATACCCCCCCAAAGGAGCAATTTCGCCTCAAAATGGCCAAAAGTTGCAATACCCCCCTGAAAGGAACAAATTCGCCTCAAAATTGCAAAAAATTGCATAACCGCCCAAAGGAACAATTTCGCCTCAAAATGGCCAAAAGTTGAAATACTCCACCAAAGGAACAATTTCGAACCAAAATGGCCAAAAGTTGCAATACCCCCCCAAAGGAACAAATTTGCCTCAAAATGGCCAAAAGTTGCAATACCCCCCCAAAGGAACAATTTCGCCTCAAAATGTCCAAAAGTTGAATTACTCCCCCAAAAGAACAATTTTGACTCAAAATGGCCAAAAGTTCCAATACCCCCCCAAAGGAACAAATTCGCCTCAAAATGGCGAAAAGTTGCAATACCCTCCGAAAGGAACAGTTTCGCTTCAAAATGGCCAAAAGTTGCAATAACCCCATGAAAGGAACAAATTCGCCTTAAAATTGCAAAAAATTGCATAACCCCCTAAAGGAACAATTTCGCCTCAAAATGGCCAAAAGTTGAAATACTCCCCCAAAGGAACAATTTTGACTCAAAATTGCCAAAAGTTGCAATACCTCCCCAAAGGAACAATTTCGGCTCAAAATTGCAAAAAGTTGCAATACCCCCCAAAGGAGCAATTTCGCATCAAAATGGCCAAAAGTTGCAATACCCCCCTGAAAGGAACAAATTCGCCTCAAAATTGCAAAAAATTGCATACCCGCCCAAAGGAACAATTTCGCCTCAAAATGGCCAAAAGTTGCAATACCCCCCCAAAGGAACAATTTCGCCTGAAAATGGCCAAAAGTTGCAATACCCCCCAAAGGAACAATTTCGCCTCAAAATGGCCAAAAGTTTCAATACTCCCCCTAAAAGGAACAAATTCGCCTTAAAATTGCAAAAAATTGCATAACCCCCCAAAGGAACAATTTCGCCTCAAAATGGCCAAAAGTTGAAATACTCCCCCAAAAGAACAATTTTGACTCAAAATGGCCAAAAGTTGCAATACCCCCCCAAAGGAGCAATTTTGCATCAAAATGGCCAAAAGTTGCAATACCCCCCCAAAGGAACAATTTCGCCTCAAAATGGCCAAAAAATGCAATTCCCCCCCAAAGGAACAAATTCGCCTCATAATTGCAAAAAGTTGCAATACCCCCCCCTGAAAGGAACAAATTCGCCTCAAAATTGCAAAAAATTGCATAACCCCCAAAGGAACAATTTCGCCTCAAAATGGCCAAAAGTTGAAATACTCCCCCAAAAGAACAATTTTGACTCAAAATGGCCAAAAGTTGCAATACCCCCCCAAAGGAGCAATTTTGCATCAAAATGGCCAAAAGTTGTAATACCCCCCCAAAGGAACAATTTCGCCTCAAAATGGCCAAAAAATGCAATACCCCCCCAGAGGAACAAATTCGCCTCATAATTGCAAAAAGTTGCAATACCCCCCCTGAAAGGAACAAATTCGCTTCAAAATTGCAAAAAATTGCATAACCCCCCAAAGGAACAATTTCGCCTCAAAATGGCCAAAAGTTGAAATACTCCCCCAAAAGAACAATTTTGACTCAAAATGGCCAAAAGTTCCAATACCCCCCTAAAGGAACAAATTCGCATCAAAATGGCCAAAAGTTGCAATACCCCCCCAAAGGAGCAATTTCGCCTCAAAATGGCCAAAAGTTGCAATACACCCCTAAAGGAGCAATTTCGCCTCAAAATGGCCAAAAGTTTCAATACCCCCCAAAGGAACAAATTCGCCTCAAAATTGCAAAAAGTTGCAATACCCCCCCAAAGGAGCAATTTTGCCTCAAAATGGCCAAAAGTTTAAATACTCCCCCAAAGGAACAATTTTGACTCAAAATTGCCAAAAGTTGCAATACCCCCCCAAAGGAGCAATTTTGACTCAAAATGGCCAAAAGTTGCAATACACCCCCAAAGGAGCAATTTCGCCTCAAAAAAGGCCAAAAGTTGCAATACCCCCCTGAAAGGAACAAATTCGCCTCAAAATTGCAAAAAATTGTATAACCCCCTAAAGGAAAAATTTCGACTAAAAATGGCCAAAAGTTGAAATACTCCCCAAAAGGAACAATTTCGCCTCAAAATGGCCAAAAGTTGCAATACCCCCCCAAAGGAACAAATTCGCCTCAAAATTGCAAAAAGTTGCAATACCCCCCCAAAGGAGCAATTTCACCTAAAAATGGCCAAAAGTTGAAATACTCCCCCAAAGAAACAATTTTGACTCAAAATTGCCAAAAGTTGCAATACCCCCCAAAGGAACAATTTCGCCTTAAAATTGCAAAAAATTGCATAACCCCCCAAAGGAACAGTTTCACCTCAAAATGGCCAAAAGCTGCAATACCCCCCTGAAAGGAACAAATTCGCCTAAAAATGGCCAAAAGTTGATATACCCCCCCAAAGGAACAATTTCGCCTCAAAATGGCCAAAAGTTGCAATTCCCCCCCAAAGGAACAATTTCACCTGAAAATGGCCAAAAGTTGCAATACCCCCCCAAAGGAGCAATTTCGCCTCAAAATGGCCAAAAGTTGCAATACCCCCCTGAAAGGAACAAATTCGCCTCAAAATTGCAAAAAATTGCATAACCGCCCAAAGGAACAATTTCGCCTCAAAATGGCCAAAAGTTGAAATACTCCACCAAAGGAACAATTTTGACTCAAAATTGCCAAAAGTTGCATAACCCCCCCAAAGGAACAATTTCGCCTGAAAATGGCCAAAAGTTGCAATACCCCCCCAAAGGAACAAATTCGCATCAAAATGGCGAAAAGTTGCAATACCCTCCGAAAGGAACAGTTTCGCTTCAAAATGGCCAAAAGTTGCAATAACCCCATGAAAGGAACAAATTCGCCTTAAAATTGCATAAAATTGTATAACCCCCTAAAGGAACAATTTCGCCTCAAAATGGCCAAAAGTTGAAATACTCCCCCAAAGGAACAATTTTGACTCAAAATTGCCATAAGTTGCAATACCCCCCCAAAGGAACAATTTCGCCTGAAAATGGCCAAAAGTTGCAATACCCCACAAAGGAACAAATTCGCATCAAAATGGCCAAAAGTTGCAATACCCCCCAAAGGAGCAATTTCGCCTCAAAATGGCCAAAAGTTGCAATACACCCCTAAAGGAGCAATTTCGCCTCAAAATGGCCAAAAGTTGCAATACCCCCCCAAAGGAACAAATTCGTCTCAAAATTGCAAAAAGTTGCAATACCCCCCAAAGGAGCAATTTCGCATCAAAATGGCCAAAAGTTGCAATACCCCCCTGAAAGGAACAAATTCGCCTCAAAATTGCAAAAAATTGCATACCCGCCCAAAGGAACAATTTCGCCTCAAAATGGCCAAAAGTTGCAATACCCCCCAAAGGAACAATTTTGACTCAAAATTGCCAAAAGTTGCAATACCCCCCCAAAGGAGCAATTTCGCCTCAAAATGGCCAAAAGTTGCAATACCCCCCCAAAGGAGCAATTTCGCCTCAAAATGGCCAAAAGTTGCAATACCCCCCTGAAAGGAACAAATTCGCCTCAAAATTGCAAAAAATTGTATAACCCCCCAAACGAAAAATTTCGACTCAAAATGGCCAAAAGTTGAAATACTCCCCCAAAGGAACAATTTCGCCTGAAAATGGCCAAAAGTTGCAATACCCCCCAAAGGAACAATTTCGACTCAAAATGGCCAAAAGTTGAAATACTCCCCCAAAAGAACAATTTTGACTCAAAATGGCCAAAAGTTGCAATACCCCCCCAAAGGAGCAATTTTGCATCAAAATGGCCAAAAGTTGTAATACCCCCCCAAAGGAACAATTTCGCCTCAAAATGGCCAAAAAATGCAATACCCCCCCAGAGGAACAAATTCGCCTCATAATTGCAAAAAGTTGCAATACCCCCCCTGAAAGGAACAAATTCGCTTCAAAATTGCAAAAAATTGCATAACCCCCCAAAGGAACAATTTCGCCTCAAAATGGCCAAAAGTTGAAATACTCCCCCAAAAGAACAATTTTGACTCAAAATGGCCAAAAGTTCCAATACCCCCCTAAAGGAACAAATTCGCATCAAAATGGCCAAAAGTTGCAATACCCCCCCAAAGGAGCAATTTCGCCTCAAAATGGCCAAAAGTTGCAATACACCCCTAAAGGAGCAATTTCGCCTCAAAATGGCCAAAAGTTTCAATACCCCCCAAAGGAACAAATTCGCCTCAAAATTGCAAAAAGTTGCAATACCCCCCCAAAGGAGCAATTTTGCCTCAAAATGGCCAAAAGTTGAAATACTCCCCCAAAGGAACAATTTTGACTCAAAATTGCCAAAAGTTGCAATACCCCCCCAAAGGAGCAATTTTGACTCAAAATGGCCAAAAGTTGCAATACACCCCCAAAGGAGCAATTTCGCCTCAAAAAAGGCCAAAAGTTGCAATACCCCCCTGAAAGGAACAAATTCGCCTCAAAATTGCAAAAAATTGTATAACCCCCCAAAGGAAAAATTTCGACTAAAAATGGCCAAAAGTTGAAATACTCCCCAAAAGGAACAATTTCGCCTCAAAATGGCCAAAAGTTGCAATACCCCCCCAAAGGAACAAATTCGCCTCAAAATTGCAAAAAGTTGCAATACCCCCCCAAAGGAGCAATTTCACCTAAAAATGGCCAAAAGTTGAAATACTCCCCCAAAGAAACAATTTTGACTCAAAATTGCCAAAAGTTGCAATACCCCCCAAAGGAACAATTTCGCCTTAAAATTGCAAAAAATTGCATAACCCCCCAAAGGAACAGTTTCACCTCAAAATGGCCAAAAGCTGCAATACCCCCCTGAAAGGAACAAATTCGCCTAAAAATGGCCAAAAGTTGATATACCCCCCCAAAGGAACAATTTCGCCTCAAAATGGCCAAAAGTTGCAATTCCCCCCCAAAGGAACAATTTCACCTGAAAATGGCCAAAAGTTGCAATACCCCCCCAAAGGAGCAATTTCGCCTCAAAATGGCCAAAAGTTGCAATACCCCCCTGAAAGGAACAAATTTGCCTCAAAATTGCAAAAAATTGCATAACCGCCCAAAGGAACAATTTCGCCTCAAAATGGCCAAAAGTTGAAATACTCCACCAAAGGAACAATTTTGACTCAAAATTGCCAAAAGTTGCATAACCCCCCCAAAGGAACAATTTCGCCTGAAAATGGCCAAAAGTTGCAATACCCCCCAAAGGAACAATTTCGCCTCAAAATGGCCAAAAGTTGCAATACCCCCCCAAAGGAACAAATTCGCCTCAAAATGGCGAAAAGTTGCAATACCCTCCGAAAGGAACAGTTTCGCTTCAAAATGGCCAAAAGTTGCAATAACCCCATGAAAGGAACAAATTCGCCTTAAAATTGCATAAAATTGTATAACCCCCTAAAGGAACAATTTCGCCTCAAAATGGCCAAAAGTTGAAATACTCCCCCAAAGGAACAATTTTGACTCAAAATTGCCATAAGTTGCAATACCCCCCCAAAGGAACAATTTCGCCTGAAAATGGCCAAAAGTTGCAATACCCCACAAAGGAACAAATTCGCATCAAAATGGCCAAAAGTTGCAATACCCCCCAAAGGAGCAATTTCGCCTCAAAATGGCCAAAAGTTGCAATACACCCCTAAAGGAGCAATTTCGCCTCAAAATGGCCAAAAGTTGCAATACCCCCCCAAGGGAACAAATTCGTCTCAAAATTGCAAAAAGTTGCAATACCCCCCAAAGGAGCAATTTCGCATCAAAATGGCCAAAAGTTGCAATACCCCCCTGAAAGGAACAAATTCGCCTCAAAATTGCAAAAAATTGCATACCCGCCCAAAGGAACAATTTCGCCTCAAAATGGCCAAAAGTTGCAATACCCCCCAAAGGAACAATTTTGACTCAAAATTGCCAAAAGTTGCAATACCCCCCCAAAGGAGCAATTTCGCCTCAAAATGGCCAAAAGTTGCAATACCCCCCCAAAGGAGCAATTTCGCCTCAAAATGGCCAAAAGTTGCAATACCCCCCTGAAAGGAACAAATTCGCCTCAAAATTGCAAAAAATTGTATAACCCCCCAAACGAAAAATTTCGACTCAAAATGGCCAAAAGTTGAAATACTCCCCCAAAGGAACAATTTCGCCTGAAAATGGCCAAAAGTTGCAATACCCCCCAAAGGAACAATTTCGCCTCAAAATGGCCAAAAGTTGAAATACTCCCCCAAAAGAACAATTTTGACTCAAAATGGCCAAAAGTTGCAATACCCCCCCAAAGGAGCAATTTTGCATCAAAATGGCCAAAAGTTGTAATACCCCCCCAAAGGAACAATTTCGCCTCAAAATTGCCAAAAAATGCAATACCCCCCCAGAGGAACAAATTCGCCTCATAATTGCAAAAAGTTGCAATACCCCCCCCTGAAAGGAACAAATTCGCTTCAAAATTGCAAAAAATTGCATAACCCCCCAAAGGAACAATTTCGCCTCAAAATGGCCAAAAGTTGAAATACTCCCCCAAAAGAACAATTTTGACTCAAAATGGCCAAAAGTTCCAATACCCCCCTAAAGGAACAAATTCGCATCAAAATGGCCAAAAGTTGCAATACCCCCCCAAATGAGCAATTTCGCCTCAAAATGGCCAAAAGTTGCAATACACCCCTAAAGGAGCAATTTCGCCTCAAAATGGCCAAAAGTTTCAATACCCCCCAAAGGAACAAATTCGCCTCAAAATTGCAAAAAGTTGCAATACCCCCCCAAAGGAGCAATTTTGCCTCAAAATGGCCAAAAGTTGAAATACTCCCCCAAAGGAACAATTTTGACTCAAAATTGCCAAAAGTTGCAATACCCCCCCAAAGGAGCAATTTTGAATCAAAATGGCCAAAAGTTGCAATACACCCCCAAAGGAGCAATTTCGCCTCAAAAAAGGCCAAAAGTTGCAATACCCCCCTGAAAGGAACAAATTCGCCTCAAAATTGCAAAAAATTGTATAACCCCCCAAAGGAAAAATTTCGACTAAAAATGGCCAAAAGTTGAAATACTCCCCAAAAGGAACAATTTCGCCTCAAAATGGCCAAAAGTTGCAATACCCCCCCAAAGGAACAAATTCGCCTCAAAATTGCAAAAAGTTGCAATACCCCCCCAAAGGAGCAATTTCACCTAAAAATGGCCAAAAGTTGAAATACTCCCCCAAAGAAACAATTTTGACTCAAAATTGCCAAAAGTTGCAATACCCCCCAAAGGAACAATTTCGCCTTAAAATTGCAAAAAATTGCATAACCCCCCAAAGGAACAATTTCGCCTCAAAATGGCCAAAAGTTGAAATACTCCCCCAAAAGAACAATTTTGACTCAAAATTGCCAAAAGTTGCAATACCCCCCCTAAAAGGAACAAATTCGCCTTAAAATTGCAAAAAATTGCATAACCCCCCAAAGGAACAATTTCGCCTCAAAATGGCCAAAAGTTGAAATACTCCCCCAAAAGAACAATTTTGACTCAAAATAGCCAAAAGTTCCAATACCCCCCCAAAGGAACAAATTCGCATCAAAATGGCCATAAGTTGCAATACCCCCCAAAGGAGCAATTTCGCCTCAAAATGGCCAAAAGTTGCAATACAGCCCTAAAGGAGCAATTTCGCCTCAAAATTGCCAAAAGTTGCAATACCCCCCCTAAAAGGAACAAATTCGCCTTAAAATTGCAAAAAATTGCATAACCCCCCAAAGGAACAATTTCACCTCAAAATGGCCAAAAGTTGAAATACTCCCCCAAATGAACAATTTTGACTCAAAATTGCCAAAAGTTGCAATACCCCCCCAAAGGAACAATTTCGCCTAAAAATGGCCAAAAGTTGCAATACCCCCCCAAAGGAACAATTTCGCCTCAAAATGGCCAAAAGTTGCAATAACCCCCTAAAGGAACAATTTCACCTGAAAATGGCCAAAAGTTGCAATACCCCCCCAAAGGAACAATTTCGCCTCAAAATGGCCAAAAGTTGCAATAACCCCCTAAAGGAACAATTTCACCTGAAAATGGCCAAAAGTTGCAATACCCCCCCAAAGGAACAAATTTGCCTCAAAATGGCCAAAAGTTGCAATACCCCCCCAAAGGAACAATTTCGCCTCAAAATGGCCAAAAGTTGAATTACTCCCCCAAAAGAACAATTTTGACTCAAAATGGCCAAAAGTTCCAATACCCCCCCAAAGGAACAAATTCGCCTCAAAATGGCGAAAAGTTGCAATACCCTCCGAAAGGAACAGTTTCGCTTCAAAATGGCCAAAAGTTGCAATAACCCCATGGAAGGAACAAATTCGCCTTAAAATTGCAAAAAATTGCATAACCCCCTAAAGGAACAATTTTGCCTCAAAATGGCCAAAAGTTGAAATACTCCCCCAAAGGAACAATTTTGACTCAAAATTGCCAAAAGTTGCAATACCCCCCCAAAGGAACAATTTCGGCTCAAAATTGCAAAAAGTTGCAATACCCCCCAAAGGAGCAATTTCGCATCAAAATGGCTAAAAGTTGCAATACCCCCCCAAAGGAACAAATTCGCCTCAAAATTGCAAAAAGTTGCAAAACCCCCCAAAGGAGCAATTTCGCATCAAAATGGCCAAAAGTTGCAATACCCCCCTGAAAGGAACAAATTCGCCTCAAAATTGCAAAAAATTGCATACCCGCCCAAAGGAACAATTTCGCCTCAAAATGGCCAAAAGTTGAAATACTCCCCCAAAAGAACAATTTTGACTCAAAATGGCCAAAAGTTCCAATACCCCCCTAAAAGAACAAATTCGCATCAAAATGGCCAAAAGTTGCAATACCCCCCCAAAGGAGCAATTTCGCCTCAAAATGGCCAAAAGTTGCAATACACCCCTAAAGGAGCAATTTCGCCTCAAAATGGCCAAAAGTTGCAATACCCCCCAAAGGAACAAATTCGCCTCAAAATTGCCAAAAGTTGCATAACCCCCCCAAAGGAACAATTTCGCCTGAAAATGGCCAAAAGTTGCAATACCCCCCCAAAGGAACAATTTCGAACCAAAATGGCCAAAAGTTGCAATACCCCCCCAAAGGAACAATTTTGACTCAAAATTGCCAAAAGTTGCAATACCCCCCCAAAGGAACAATTTCGAACCAAAATGGCCAAAAGTTGCAATACCCCCCCAAAGGAACAAATTTGCCTCAAAATGGCCAAAAGTTGCAATACCCCCCAAAGGAACAATTTCGCCTGAAAATGGCCAAAAGTTGCAATACCCCCCAAAGGAACAATTTCGCCTCAAAATGGCCAAAAGTTTCAATACCCCCCCTAAAAGGAACAAATTCGCCTTAAAATTGCAAAAAATTGCATAACCCCCCAAAGGAACAATTTCGCCTCAAAATGGCCAAAAGTTGAAATACTCCCCCAAAAGAACAATTTTGACTCAAAATTGCCAAAAGTTGCAATACCCCCCCAAAGGAACAATTTCGCCTCAAAATGGCCAAAAAATGCAATACCCCCCCAAAGGAACAAATTCGCCTCATAATTGCAAAAAGTTGCAATACCCCCCCCTGAAAGGAACAAATTCGCCTCAAAATTGCAAAAAATTGCATAACCCCCCAAAGGAACAATTTCGCCTCAAAATGGCCAAAAGTTGAAATACTCCCCCAAAAGAACAATTTTGACTTAAAATGGCCAAAAGTTCCAATACCCCCCCAAAGGAGCAATTTTGCCTCAAAATGGCCAAAAGTTGCAATACCCCCCCAAAGGAGCAATTTTGCCTCAAAATGGCCAAAAGTTGCAATACACCCCTAAAGGAGCAATTTCGCCTCAAAATGGCCAAAAGTTGCAATACCCCCCAAAGGAACAAATTCGCCTCAAAATTGCAAAAAGTTGCAATACCCCCCCAAAGGAGCAATTTTGCCTCAAAATGGCCAAAAGTTGAAATACTCCCCCAAAGGAACAATTTTGACTCAAAATTGCCAAAAGTTACAATATACCCCCAAAGGAGCAATTTCGCCTCAAAAAAGGCCAAAAGTTGCAATACCCCCCTGAAAGGAACAAATTCGCCTCAAAATTGCAAAAAATTGTATAACCCCCCAAAGGAAAAATTTCGACTAAAAATGGCCAAAAGTTGAAATACTCCCCAAAAGGAACAATTTCGCCTCAAAATGGCCTAAAGTTGCAATACCCCCCCAAAGGAACAAATTCGCCTCAAAATTGCAAAAAGTTGCAATACCCCCCCAAAGGAGCAATTTCGCCTCAAAATGGCCAAAAGTTGAAATACTCCCCCAAAGGAACAATTTTGACTCAAAATTGCCAAAAGTTGCAATACCCCCCAAAGGAGCAATTTCGCCTCAAAATGGCCAAAAGTTGCAATACAGCCCTAAAGGAGCAATTTCGCCTCAAAATGGCCAAAAGTTGCAATACCCCCCCTAAAAGGAACAAATTTGTCTCAAAATTGCAAAAAATTGCATAACCCCCCAAAGGAACAATTTCACCTCAAAATGGCCAAAAGTTGAAATACTCCCCCAAATGAACAATTTTGACTCAAAATTGCCAAAAGTTGCAATACCCCCCCAAAGGAACAATTTCGCCTAAAAATGGCCAAAAGTTGTAATACCCCCCCAAAGGAACAATTTCGCCTCAAAATGGCCAAAAGTTGCAATACCCCCCCAAAGGAACAATTTCACCTGAAAATGGCCAAAAGTTGCAATACCCCCCCAAAGGAGCAATTTCGCCTCAAAATGGCCAAAAGTTGCAATACCCCCCTGAAAGGAACAAATTCGCCTCAAAATTGCAAAAAATTGCATAACCGCCCAAAGGAACAATTTCGCCTCAAAATGGCCAAAAGTTGAAATACTCCACCAAAGGAACAATTTCGAACCAAAATGGCCAAAAGTTGCAATACCCCCCCAAAGGAACAAATTTGCCTCAAAATGGCCAAAAGTTGCAATACCCCCCCAAAGGAACAATTTCGCCTCAAAATGTCCAAAAGTTGAATTACTCCCCCAAAAGAACAATTTTGACTCAAAATGGCCAAAAGTTCCAATACCCCCCCAAAGGAACAAATTCGCCTCAAAATGGCGAAAAGTTGCAATACCCTCCGAAAGGAACAGTTTCGCTTCAAAATGGCCAAAAGTTGCAATAACCCCATGAAAGGAACAAATTCGCCTCAAAATTGCAAAAAATTGCATACCCGCCCAAAGGAACAATTTCGCCTCAAAATGGCCAAAAGTTGAAATACTCCCCCAAAGGAACAATTTTGACTTAAAATTGCCAAAAGTTGCAATACCCCCCCAAAGGAACAATTTCGCCTGAAAATGGCCAAAAGTTGCAATACCCCCCAAAGGAACAATTTCGCCTCAAAATGGCCAAAAGTTTCAATACTCCCCCTAAAAGGAACAAATTCGCCTTAAAATTGCAAAAAATTGCATAACCCCCCAAAGGAACAATTTCGCCTCAAAATGGCCAAAAGTTGAAATACTCCCCCAAAAGAACAATTTTGACTCAAAATGGCCAAAAGTTGCAATACCCCCCCAAAGGAGCAATTTTGCATCAAAATGGCCAAAAGTTGCAATACCCCCCCAAAGGAACAATTTCGCCTCAAAATGGCCAAAAAATGCAATACCCCCCCAAAGGAACAAATTCGCCTCATAATTGCAAAAAGTTGCAATACCCCCCCTGAAAGGAACAAATTCGCCTCAAAATTGCAAAAAATTGCATAACCCCCAAAGGAACAATTTCGCCTCAAAATGGCCAAAAGTTGAAATACTCCCCCAAAAGAACAATTTTGACTCAAAATGGCCAAAAGTTGCAATACCCCCCCAAAGGAACAATTTCGCCTAAAAATGGCCAAAAGTTGCAATACCCCCCCAAAGGAACAATTTCGCCTCAAAATGGCCAAAAGTTGCAATAACCCCCTAAAGGAACAATTTCACCTGAAAATGGCCAAAAGTTGCAATACCCCCCCAAAGGAACAATTTCGCCTCAAAATGGCCAAAAGTTGCAATAACCCCCTAAAGGATCAATTTCACCTGAAAATGGCCAAAAGTTGCAATACCCCCCCAAAGGAACAATTTCGCCTCAAAATGGCCAAAAGTTGAATTACTCCCCCAAAAGAACAATTTTGACTCAAAATGGCCAAAAGTTCCAATACCCCCCCAAAGGAACAAATTCGCCTCAAAATGGCGAAAAGTTGCAATACCCTCCGAAAGGAACAGTTTCGCTTCAAAATGGCCAAAAGTTGCAATAACCCCATGGAAGGAACAAATTCGCCTTAAAATTGCAAAAAATTGCATAACCCCCTAAAGGAACAATTTTGCCTCAAAATGGCCAAAAGTTGAAATACTCCCCCAAAGGAACAATTTTGACTCAAAATTGCCAAAAGTTGCAATACCCCCCCAAAGGAACAATTTCGGCTCAAAATTGCAAAAAGTTGCAATACCCCCCAAAGGAGCAATTTCGCATCAAAATGGCTAAAAGTTGCAATACCCCCCCAAAGGAACAAATTCGCCTCAAAATTGCAAAAAGTTGCAAAACCCCCCAAAGGAGCAATTTCGCATCAAAATGGCCAAAAGTTGCAATACCCCCCTGAAAGGAACAAATTCGCCTCAAAATTGCAAAAAATTGCATACCCGCCCAAAGGAACAATTTCGCCTCAAAATGGCCAAAAGTTGAAATACTCCCCCAAAAGAACGATTTTGACTCAAAATGGCCAAAAGTTCCAATACCCCCCTAAAGGAACAAATTCGCATCAAAATGGCCAAAAGTTGCAATACCCCCCCAAAGGAGCAATTTCGCCTCAAAATGGCCAAAAGTTGCAATACACCCCTAAAGGAGCAATTTCGCCTCAAAATGGCCAAAAGTTGCAATACCCCCCAAAGGAACAAATTCGCCTCAAAATTGCCAAAAGTTGCATAACCCCCCCAAAGGAACAATTTCGCCTGAAAATGGCCAAAAGTTGCAATACCCCCCAAAGGAACAATTTCGCCTCAAAATGGCCAAAAGTTGCAATACCCCCCCAAAGGAACAATTTCGAACCAAAATGGCCAAAAGTTGCAATACCCCCCCAAAGGAACAAATTTGCCTCAAAATGGCCAAAAGTTGCAATACCCCCCCAAAGGAACAATTTCGCTTCAAAATGGCCAAAAGTTGAATTACTCCCCCAAAAGAACAATTTTGACTCAAAATGGCCAAAAGTTCCAATACCCCCCCAAAGGAACAAATTCGCCTCAAAATGGCAAAAAGTTGCAATACCCTCCGAAAGGAACAGTTTCGCTTCAAAATGGCCAAAAGTTGCAATACCCCTCTGAAAGGAACAAATTCGCCTCAAAATTGCAAAAAATTGCATACCCGCCCAAAGGAACAATTTCGCCTCAAAATGGCCAAAAGTTGAAATACTCCCCCAAAGGAACAATTTTGACTTAAAATTGCCAAAAGTTGCAATACCCCCCCAAAGGAACAATTTCGCCTGAAATTGGCCAAAAGTTGCAATACCCCCCAAAGGAACAATTTCGCCTCAAAATGGCCAAAAGTTTCAATACCCCCCCTAAAAGGAACAAATTCGCCTTAAAATTGCAAAAAATTGCATAACCCCCCAAAGGAACAATTTCGCCTCAAAATGGCCAAAAGTTGAAATACTCCCCCAAAAGAACAATTTTGACTCAAAATGGCCAAAAGTTGCAATACCCCCCCAAAGGAACAATTTCGCCTCAAAATGGCCAAAAAATGCAATACCCCCCCAAAGAAACAAATTCGCCTCATAATTGCAAAAAGTTGCAATACCCCCCCCTGAAAGGAACAAATTCGCCTCAAAATTGCAAAAAATTGCATAACCCCCCAAAGGAACAATTTCGCCTCAAAATGGCCAAAAGTTGAAATACTCCCCCAAAAGAACAATTTTGACTCAAAATGGCCAAAAGTTCCAATACCCCCCCAAAGGAGCAATTTTGCCTCAAAATGGCCAAAAGTTGCAATACCCCCCCAAAGGAGCAATTTTGCCTCAAAATGGCCAAAAGTTGCAATACACCCCTAAAGGAGCAATTTCGCCTCAAAATGGCCAAAAGTTGCAATACCCCCCAAAGGAACAAATTCGCCTCAAAATTGCAAAAAGTTGCAATACCCCCCCAAAGGAGCAATTTTGCCTCAAAATGGCCAAAAGTTGAAATACTCCCCCAAAGGAACAATTTTGACTCAAAATTGCCAAAAGTTACAATACACCCCCAAAGGAGCAATTTCGCCTCAAAAAAGGCCAAAAGTTGCAATACCCCCCTGAAAGGAACAAATTCGCCTCAAAATTGCAAAAAATTGTATAACCCCCCAAAGGAAAAATTTCGACTAAAAATGGCCAAAAGTTGAAATACTCCCCAAAAGGAACAATTTCGCCTCAAAATGGCCTAAAGTTGCAATACCCCCCCAAAGGAACAAATTCGCCTCAAAATTGCAAAAAGTTGCAATACCCCCCCAAAGGAGCAATTTCGCCTCAAAATGGCCAAAAGTTGAAATACTCCCCCAAAGGAACAATTTTGACTCAAAATTGCCAAAAGTTGCAATACCCCCCAAAGGAGCAATTTCGCCTCAAAATGGCCAAAAGTTGCAATACAGCCCTAAAGGAGCAATTTCGCCTCAAAATGGCCAAAAGTTGCAATACCCCCCCTAAAAGGAACAAATTTGTCTCAAAATTGCAAAAAATTGCAATACCCCCCCAAAGGAACAATTTCGCCTCAAAATGGCCAAAAGTTGAATTACTCCCCCAAATGAACAATTTTGACTCAAAATTGCCAAAAGTTGCAATACCCCCCCAAAGGAACAATTTCGCCTAAAAATGGCCAAAAGTTGTAATACCCCCCCAAAGGAACAATTTCGCCTCAAAATGGCCAAAAGTTGCAATACCCCCCCAAAGGAACAATTTCACCTGAAAATGGCCAAAAGTTGCAATACCCCCCCAACGGAGCAATTTCGCCTCAAATTGGCCAAAAGTTGCAATACCCCCCTGAAAGGAACAAATTCGCCTCAAAATTGCAAAAAATTGCATAACCGCCCAAAGGAACAATTTCGCCTCAAAATGGCCAAAAGTTGAAATACTCCACCAAAGGAACAATTTCGAACCAAAATGGCCAAAAGTTGCAATACCCCCCCAAAGGAACAAATTCGCCTCAAAATGGCGAAAAGTTGCAATACCCTCCGAAAGGAACAGTTTCGCTTCAAAATGGCCAAAAGTTGCAATAACCCCATGAAAGGAACAAATTCGCCTTAAAATTGCAAAAAATTGCATAACCCCCTAAAGGAACAATTTCGCCTCAAAATGGCCAAAAGTTGAAATACTCCCCCAAAGGAACAATTTTGACTCAAAATTGCCAAAAGTTGCAATACCTCCCCAAAGGAACAATTTCGGCTCAAAATTGCAAAAAGTTGCAATACCCCCCAAAGGAGCAATTTCGCATCAAAATGGCCAAAAGTTGCAATACCCCCCTGAAAGGAACAAATTCGCCTCAAAATTGCAAAAAATTGCATACCCGCCCAAAGGAACAATTTCGCCTCAAAATGGCCAAAAGTTGAAATACTCCCCCAAAGGAACAATTTTGACTTAAAATTGCCAAAAGTTGCAATACCCCCCCAAAGGAACAATTTCGCCTGAAAATGGCCAAAAGTTGCAATACCCCCCAAAGGAACAATTTCGCCTCAAAATGGCCAAAAGTTGAAATACTCCCCCAAAAGAACAATTTTGACTCAAAATGGCCAAAAGTTGCAATACCCCCCCAAAGGAGCAATTTTGCATCAAAATGGCCAAAAGTTGCAATACCCCCCCAAAGGAACAATTTCGCCTCAAAATGGCCAAAAAATGCAATACCCCCCCAAAGGAACAAATTCGCCTCATAATTGCAAAAAGTTGCAATACCCCCCCCTGAAAGGAACAAATTCGCCTCAAAATTGCAAAAAATTGCATAACCCCCCAAAGGAACAATTTCGCCTCAAAATGGCCAAAAGTTGAAATACTCCCCCAAAAGAACAATTTTGACTCAAAATGGCCAAAAGTTGCAATACCCCCCCAAAGGAGCAATTTTGCATCAAAATGGCCAAAAGTTGCAATACCCCCCCAAAGGAACAATTTCGCCTCAAAATGGCCAAAAAATGCAATACCCCCCCAAAGGAACAAATTCGCCTCATAATTGCAAAAAGTTGCAATACCCCCCCCCGAAAGGAACAAATTCGCCTCAAAATTGCAAAAAATTGTATAACCCCCCAAAGGAAACATTTCGACTAAAAATGGCCAAAAGTTGAAATACTCCCCAAAAGGAACAATTTCGCCTCAAAATGGCCAAAAGTTGCAATACCCCCCCAAAGGAACAAATTCGCCTCAAAATTGCAAAAAGTTGCAATACCCCCCCAAAGGAGCAATTTCGCCTCAAAATGGCCAAAAGTTGAAATACTCCCCCAAAGGAACAATTTTGACTCAAAATTGCCAAAAGTTGCAATACCCCCCAAAGGAACAATTTCGCCTGAAAATGGCCAAAAGTTGCAATACCCCCCAAAGGAACAATTTCACCTCAAAATGGCCAAAAGTTGCAATACCCCCCCTAAAAGGAACAAATTCGCCTTAAAATTGCAAAAAATTGCATAACCCCCCAAAGGAACAATTTCGCCTCAAAATGGCCAAAAGTTGAAATACTCCCCCAAAAGAACAATTTTGACTCAAAATAGCGAAAAGTTCCAATACCCCCCCAAAGGAACAAATTCGCATCAAAATGGCCAAAAGTTGCAATACCCCCAAAGGAGCAATTTCGCCTCAAAATGGCCAAAAGTTGCAATACAGCCCTAAAGGAGCAATTTCGCCTCAAAATGGCCAAAAGTTGCAATACCCCCCCTAAAAGGAACAAATTTGTCTCAAAATTGCAAAAAATTGCATAACCCCCCAAAGGAACAATTTCACCTCAAAATGGCCAAAAGTTGAAATACTCCCCCAAAGGAACAATTTCGCCTAATAATGGCCAAAAGTTGCAATACCCCCCCAAAGGAACAATTTCGCCACAAAATGGCCAAAAGTTGCAATACCCCCCCAAAGGAGCAATTTCGCCTCAAAATGGCCAAAAGTTGCAATACCCCCCTGAAAGGAACAAATTCGCCTCAAAATTGCAAAAAATTGCATAACCGCCCAAAGGAACAATTTCGCCTCAAAATGGCCAAAAGTTGAAATACTCCACCAAAGGAACAATTTTGACTCAAAATTGCCAAAAGTTGCATAACCCCCCCAAAGGAACAATTTCGAACCAAAATGGCCAAAAGTTGCAATACCCCCCCAAAGGAACAAATTTGCCTCAAAATGGCCAAAAGTTGAATTACTCCCCCAAAAGAACAATTTTGACTCAAAATGGCCAAAAGTTGCATAACCCCCCCCAAAGGAACAATTTCGAACCAAAATGGCCAAAAGTTGCAATACCCCCCCAAAGGAACAATTTCGCCTCAAAATGGCCAAAAGTCGAATTACTCCCCCAAAAGAACAATTTTGACTCAAAATGGCCAAAAGTTCCAACACCCCCCCAAAGGAACAAATTCGCCTCAAAATGGCGAAAAGTTGCAATACCCTCCGAAAGGAACAAATTCGCCTTAAAATTGCAAAAAATTGCATAACCCCCAAAGGAACAATTTCGCCTCAAAATGGCCAAAAGTTGAAATACTCCCCCAAAGGAGCAATTTCGCCTCAAAATGGCTAAAAGTTGCAATACCCCCCCAAAGGAACAAATTCGCCTCAAAATTGCAAAAAGTTGCAACACCCCCCAAAGGAGCAATTTCGCATCAAAATGGCCAAAAGTTGCAATACCCCCCTGAAAGGAACAAATTCGCCTCAAAATTGCAAAAAATTGCATACCCGCCCAAAGGAACAATTTTGACTCAAAATTGCCAAAAGTTGCAATACCCCCCCAAAGGAACAATTTCGCCTCAAAATGGCCAAAAGTTGCAATACCCCCCAAAGGAACAATTTCGCCTCTAAATGGCCAAAAGTTTCAATACCCCCCCTAAAAGGAACAAATTCGCCTTAAAATTGCAAAAAATTGCATAACCCCCCCAAAGGAACAATTTCGCCTCAAAATGGCCAAAAGTTGAAATACTCCCCCAAAAGAACAATTTTGACTCAAAATGGCCAAAAGTTGCAATACCCCCCCAAAGGAGCAATTTTGCATCAAAATGGCCAAAAGTTGCAATACCCCCCCAAAGGAACAATTTCGCCTCAAAATGGCCAAAAAATGCAATACCCCCCCAAAGGAACAAATTCGCCTCATAATTGCAAAAAGTTGCAATACCCCCCCTGAAAGGAACAAATTCGCCTCAAAATTGCAAAAAAATTGCATAACCCCCCAAAGGAACAATTTCGCCTCAAAATGGCCAAAAGTTGAAATACTCCCCCAAAAGAACAATTTCGCCTCAAAATGGCCAAAAGTTGCAATACCCCCCAAAAGAGCAATTTCGCCTCAAAATGGCTAAAAGTTGCAATACCCCCCCAAAGGAACAAATTCGCCTCAAAATTGCAAAAAGTTGCAATACCCCCCAAAAAAGCAATTTCGCATCAAAATGGCCAAAAGTTGCAATACCCCCCTGAAAAGAACAAATTCGCCTCAAAATTGCAAAAAATTGCATACCCGCCCAAAGGAACAATTTCGCCTCAAAATGGCAAAAAATTGCAATACCCCCCCAAAGGAACAATTTTGACTCAAAATTGCCAAAAGTTGCAATACCCCCCCAAAGGAGCAATTTCGCCTCAAAATGGCCAAAAGTTGCAATACCCCCCAAAGGAGCAATTTCGCCTCAAAATGGCCAAAAGTTGCAATACCCCCCTGAAAGGAACAAATTCGCCTTAAAATTGCAAAAAATTGTATAACCCCCCCAAAAGAAAAATTTCGACTCAAAATGGCCAAAAGTTGAAATACTCCCCCAAAGGAACAATTTTGACTCAAAATTGCCAAAAGTTGCAATACCCCCCCAAAGGAACAATTTCGCCTGAAAATGGCCAAAAGTTGCAATACCCCCCAAAGGAACAATTTCGCCTCAAAATGGCCAAAAAATGCAAAACCTCCCCCTGAAAGGAACAAATTCGCCTCAAAATTGCAAAAAAAATTGCATAACCCCCCAAAGGAACAATTTCGCCTCAAAATGGCCAAAAGTTGAAATACTCCCCCAAAAGAACAATTTTGACTCAAAATGGCCAAAAGTTCCAATACCCCCCTAAAGGAACAAATTCGCATCAAAATGGCCAAAAGTTGCAATACCCCCCCAAAGGAGCAATTTCGCCTCAAAATGGCCAAAAGTTGCAATACACCCCTAAAGGAGCAATTTCGCCTCAAAATGGCCAAAAGTTGCAATACACCCCTAAAGGAGCAATTTCGCCTCAAAATTGCAAAAAGTTGCAATACCCCCCAAAGGAGCAATTTTGCCTCAAAATGGCCAAAAGTTGAAATACTCCCCCAAAGGAACAATTTTGACTCAAAATTGCCAAAAGTTGCAATACCCCCCCAAAGGAGCAATTTTGACTCAAAATGGCCAAAAGTTGCAATACCCCCCTGAAAGGAACAAATTCGCCTCAAAATTGCAAAAAATTGCATACCCGCCCAAAGGAACAATTTCGCCTCAAAATGGCCAAAAGTTGAAATACTCCCCCAAAGGAACAATTTTGACTCAAAATTGCCAAAAAATGCAATACCCCCCCAAAGAAACAATTTCGCCTCATAATTGCAAAAAGTTGCAATACCCCCCCTGAAAGGAACAAATTCGCCTCAAAATTGCAAAAAATTGCATAACCCCCCAAAGGAACAATTTCGCCTCAAAATGGCCAAAAGTTGAAGGCCAAAAGTTGAAATACTCCCCCAAAAGAACAATTTTGACTCAAAATGGCCAAAAGTTCCAATACCCCCCTAAAGGAACAAATTCGCATCAAAATAGCCAAAATTTGCAATACCCCCCCAAAGGAGCAATTTTGCCTCAAAATGGCCAAAAGTTGCAATACACCCCTAAAGGAGCAATTTCGCCTCAAAATGGCCAAAAGTTGCAATACCCCCCAAAGGAACAAATTCGCCTCAAAATTGCAAAAAGTTGCAATACCCCCCCAAAGGAGCAATTTTGCCTCAAAATGGCCAAAAGTTGAAATACTCCCCCAAAGGAGCAATTTTGACTCAAAATGGCCAAAAGTTGCAATACACCCCCAAAGGAGCAATTTCGCCTCAAAAAAGGCCAAAAGTTGCAATACCCCCCTGAAAGGAACAAATTCGCCTCAAAATTGCAAAAAATTGTATAACCCCCCAAAGGAAAAACTTCGACTAAAAATGGCCAAAAGTTGAAATACTCCCCCAAAGGAACAATTTTGACTCAAAATTGCCAAAAGTTGCAATACCCCCCAAAGGAACAATTTCGCCTGAAAATGGCCAAAAGTTGCAATACCCCCCAAAGGAACAATTTCGCCTCAAAATGGCCAAAAGTTGCAATACCCCCCCTAAAAGGAACAAATTCGCCTTAAAATTGCAAAAAATTGCATAACCCCCCAAAGGAACAATTTCGCCTCAAAATGGCCAAAAGTTGAAATACTCCCCCAAAAGAACAATTTTGACTCAAAATAGCGAAAAGTTCCAATACCCCCCCAAAGGAAAAATTTCGCCTAAAAATGGCCAAAAGTTGCAATACCCCCCCCAAAGGAACAATTTCGCCACAAAATGGCCAAAAGTTGCAATACCCCCCCAAAGGAACAATTTCGCCTGAAAATGGCCAAAAGTTGCAATACCCCCCAAAGGAACAATTTCACCTCAAAATGGCCAAAAGTTGCAATACCCCCCCTAAAAGGAACAAATTCGCCTTAAAATTGCAAAAAATTGCATAACCCCCCAAAGGAACAATTTCACCTCAAAATGGCCAAAAGTTGAAATACTCCCCCAAATGAACAATTTTGACTCAAAATTGCCAAAAGTTGCAATACCCCCCCAAAGGAAAAATTTCGCCTAAAAATGGCCAAAAGTTGCAATACCCCCCCAAAGGAACAATTTCGCCACAAAATGGCCAAAAGTTGCAATACCCCCCCAAAGGAACAATTTCGCCTGAAAATGGCCAAAAGTTGCAATACCCCCCAAAGGAACAATTTCGCCTCAAAATGGCCAAAAGTTGCAATACCCCCCCTAAAAGGAACAAATTCGCCTTAAAATTGCAAAAAATTGCATAACCCCCCAAAGGAACAAGTTCACCTCAAAATGGCCAAAAGTTGAAATACTCCCCCAAATGAACAATTTTGACTCAAAATTGCCAAAAGTTGCAATACCCCCCCAAAGGAAAAATTTCGCCTAAAAATGGCCAAAAGTTGCAATACCCCCCCAAAGGAACAATTTCGCCACAAAATGGCCAAAAGTTGCAATACCCCCCCAAAGGAACAATTTCGCCTGAAAATGGCCAAAAGTTGCAATACCCCCCAAAGGAACAATTTCGCCTCAAAATGGCCAAAAGTTGCAATACCCCCCCTAAAAGGAACAAATTCGCCTTAAAATTGCAAAAAATTGCATAACCCCCCAAAGGAACAATTTCGCCTCAAAATGGCCAAAAGTTGAAATACTCCCCCAAAAGAACAATTTTGACTCAAAATAGCGAAAAGTTCCAATACCCCCCCAGAGGAACAAATTCGCATCAAAATGGCCAAAAGTTGCAATACCCCCCAAAGGAGCAATTTCGCCTCAAAATGGCCAAAAGTTGCAATACAGCCCTAAAGGAACAATTTCGCCTCAAAATGGCCAAAAGTTGCAATACCCCCCCTAAAAGGAACAAATTTGTCTCAAAATTGCAAAAAATTGCATAACCCCCCAAAGGAACAATTTCACCTCAAAATGGCCAAAAGTTGAAATACTCCCCCAAATGAACAATTTTGACTCAAAATTGCCAAAAGTTGCAATACCCCCCCAAAGGAACAATTTCGCCTAAAAATGGCCAAAAGTTGCAATACCCCCCCAAAGGAACAATTTCGCCACAAAATGGCCAAAAGTTGCAATACCCCCCCAAAGGAGCAATTTCGCCTCAAAATGGCCAAAAGTTGCAATACCCCCCTGAAAGGAACAAATTCGCCTCAAAATTGCAAAAAATTGCATAACCGCCCAAAGGAACAATTTCGCCTCAAAATGGCCAAAAGTTGAAATACTCCCCCAAAGGAACAATTTTGACTCAAAATTGCCAAAAGTTGCAATACCCCCCCAAAGGAACAATTTCGAACCAAAATGGCCAAAAGTTGCAATACACCCCCAAAGGAACAAATTTGCCTCAAAATGGCCAAAAGTTGCAATACCCCCCCAAAGGAACAATTTCGCCTCAAAATGGCCAAAAGTTGAATTACTCCCCCAAAAGAACAATTTTGACTCAAAATGGCCAAAAGTTCCAATACCCCCCCAAAGGAACAAATTCGCCTGAAAATGGCCAAAAGTTGCAATACCCCCCCAAAGGAGCAATTTCGCCTCAAAATGGCCAAAAGTTGCAATACCCCCCTGAAAGGAACAAATTTGCCTCAAAATTGCAAAAAATTGTATAACCCCCCCAAAGGAAAAATTTCGACTCAAATTGGCCAAAAGTTAAAATACTCCCCCAAAGGAACAATTTTGACTCAAAATTGCCAAAAGTTGCAATACCCCCCCAAAGGAACAATTTCGAACCAAAATGGCCAAAAGTTGCAATACCCCCCCAAAGGAACAAATTTGCCTCAAAATGGCCAAAAGTTGCAATACCCCCCCAAAGGAACAAATTCGCCTCAAAATGGCGAAAAGTTGCAATACCCTCCGAAAGGAACAGTTTCGCTTCAAAATGGCCAAAAGTTGCAATAACCCCATGAAAGGAACAAATTCGCCTCAAAATGGCCAAAAGTTGAAATACTCCCCCAAAGGAACAATTTCGGCTCAAAATTGCAAAAAGTTGCAATACCCCCCAAAGGAGCAATTTCGCCTCAAAATGGCTAAAAGTTGCAATACCCCCCCAAAGGAACAAATTCGCCTCAAAATTGCAAAAAGTTGCAATACCCCCCAAAGGAGCAATTTCGCATCAAAATGGCCAAAAGTTGCAATACCCCCCTGAAAGGAACAAATTCGCCTCAAAATTGCAAAAAATTGCATACCCGCCCAAAGGAACAATTTCGCCTCAAAATGGCCAAAAATTGCAATACCCCCCCAAAGGAACAATTTTGACTCAAAATTGCCAAAAGTTGCAATACCCCCCCAAAGGAGCAATTTCGCCTCAAAATGGCCAAAAGTTGCAATACCCCCCTGAAAGGAACAAATTCGCCTTAAAATTGCAAAAAATTGTATAACCCCCCAAAGGAAAAATTTCGACTTAAAATGGCCAAAAGTTTAAATACTCCCCCAAAGGAACAATTTTGACTCAAAATTGCCAAAAGTTGCAATACCCCCCAAAGGAACAATTTCGCCTGAAAATGGCTAAAAGTTGCAATACCCCCCAAAGGAACAATTTCGCCTCAAAATGGCCAAAAGTTTCAATACCCCCCCTAAAAGGAACAAATTCGCCTTAAAACTGCAAAAAATTGCATAACCCCCCAAAGGAACAATTTCGCCTCAAAATGGCCAAAAGTTGAAATACTCCCCCAAAAGAACAATTTTGACTCAAAATGGCCAAAAGTTGCAATACCCCCCCAAAGGAGCAATTTCGCCTCAAAATTGCAAAAAGTTGCAATACCCCCCCAAAGGAGCAATTTTGCCTCAAAATGACCAAAAGTTCCAATACCCCCCTAAAGGAACAAATTCGCATCAAAATATCCAAAAGTTGCAATACCCCCCCAAAGGAGCAATTTCGCCTCAAAATGGCCAAAAGTTGCAATACACCCCTAAAGGAACAAATTCGCATCAAAATATCCAAAAGTTGCAATACCCCCCCAAAGGAGCAATTTCGCCTCAAAATGGCCAAAAGTTGCAATACACCCCTAAAGGAGCAATTTCGCCTCAAAATGGCCAAAAGTTGCAATACCCCCCAAAGGAACAAATTCGCCTCAAAATTGCAAAAAGTTGCAATACCCCCCCAAAGGAGCAATTTTGCCTCAAAATGGCCAAAAGTTGAAATACTCCCCCAAAGGAACAATTTTGACTCAAAATTGCCAAAAGTTGCAATACCCCCCCAAAGGAGCAATTTTGACTCAAAATGGCCAAAAGTTGCAATACACCCCCAAAGGAGCAATTTCGCCTCAAAAAAGGCCAAAAGTTGCAATACCCCCCTGAAAGGAACAAATTCGCCTCAAAATTGCAAAAAATTGTATAACCCCCCAAAGGAAAAATTTCGACTAAAAATGGCCAAAAGTTGAAATACTCCCCAAAAGGAACAATTTCGCCTCAAAATGGCCAAAAGTTGCAATACCCCCCCCAAAGGAACAAATTCGCCTCAAAATTGCAAAAAGTTGCAATACCCCCCCAAAGGAGCAATTTCGCCTCAAAATGGCCAAAAGTTGAAATACTCCCGCAAAGGAACAATTTTGACTCAAAATTGCCAAAAGTTGCAATACCCCCCAAAGGAACAATTTCGCCTGAAAATGGCCAAAAGTTGCAATACCCCCCAAAGGAACAATTTCGCCTCAAAATGGCCAAAAGTTGCAATACCCCCCCTAAAAAGAACAAATTCGCCTTAAAATTGCAAAAAATTGCATAACCCCCCAAAGGAACAATTTCGCCTCAAAATGGCCAAAAGTTGAAATACTCCCCCAAAAGAGCAATTTTGACTCAAAATAGCCAAAAGTTCCAATACCCCTTTAAAGGAACAAATTCGCATCAAAATGGCCAAAAGTTGCAATACCCCCCAAAGGAGCAATTTCGCCTCAAAATGGCCAAAAGTTGCAATACAGCCCTAAAGGAGCAATTTCGCCTCAAAATGGCCAAAAGTTGCAATACCCCCCTAAAAGGAACAAATTTGTCTCAAAATTGCAAAAAATTGCATAACCCCCCAAAGGAACAATTTCACCTCAAAATGGCCAAAAGTTGAAATACTCCCACAAATGAACAATTTTGACTCAAAATTGCAAAGTTGCAATACCCCCCCAAAGGAACAATTTCGCCTAAAAATGGCCAAAAGTTGCAATACCCCCCCAAAGGAACAATTTCGCCACAAAATGGCCAAAAGTTGCAATACCCCCCCAAAGGAGCAATTTCGCCTCAAAATGGCCAAAAGTTGCAATACCCCCCTGAAAGGAACAAATTTGCCTCAAAATTGCAAAAAATTGCATAACCGCCCAAAGGAACAATTTCGCCTCAAAATGGCCAAAAGTTGAAATACTCCACCAAAGGAACAATTTTGACTCAAAATTGCCAAAAGTTGCATAACCCCCCCAAAGGAACAATTTCGAACCAAAATGGCCAAAAGTTGAATTACTCCCCCAAAAGAACAATTTTGACTCAAAATGGCCAAAAGTTCCAATACCCCCCCAAAGGAACAAATTCGCCTCAAAATGGCGAAAAGTTGCAATACCCTCCGAAAGGAGCAATTTCGCATCAAAATGGCCAAAAGTTGCAATACCCCCTGAAAGGAACAAATTTGCCTCAAAATTGCAAAAAATTGCATACCCGCCCAAAGGAACAATTTCGCCTCAAAATGGCAAAAAATTGCAATACCCCCCCAAAGGAACAATTTTGACTCAAAATTGCCAAAAGTTGCAATACCCCCCAAAGGAGCAATTTCGCCTCAAAATGGCTAAAAGTTGCAATACCCCCCTGAAAGGAACAAATTCGCCTTAAAATTGCAAAAAATTGTATAACCCCCCAAAGGAAAAATTTCGACTCAAAATGGCCAAAAGTTGAAATTCTCCCCCAAAGGAACAATTTTGACTCAAAATTGCCAAAAGTTGCAATACCCCCCCAAAGGAACAATTTCGCCTGAAAATGGCCAAAAGTTGCAATACCCCCCAAAGGAACAATTTCGCCTCTAAATGGCCAAAAGTTTCAATACCCCCCTAAAAGGAACAAATTCGCCTTAAAATTGCAAAAAATTGCATAACCCCCCAAAGGAACAATTTCGCCTCAAAATGGCCAAAAGTTGCAATACCCCCCCAAAGGAGCAATTTTGCATCAAAATGGCAAAAAGTTGCAATACCCCCCCAAAGGAGCAATTTCGCCTCAAAATGGCCAAAAGTTGCAATACACCCCTAAAGGACCAATTTCGCCTCAAAATGGCCAAAAGTTGCAATACCCCCCCAAAGGAGGAATTTCGTCTCAAATTGGCCATAAGTTGCAATACCTCCCCAAAGGAGCAATTTTGCCTCAAAATGGCCAAAAGTTGAAATACTTCCCCAAAGGAACAATTTTGACTCAAAATTGCCAAAAGTTGCAATACACCCCCAAAGGAGCAATTTCGCCTCAAAAAAGGCCAAAAGTTGCAATACCCCCCTGAAAGGAACAAATTCGCCTCAAAATTGCAAAAAATTGTATAACCCCTCAAAGGAAAAATTTCGACTAAAAATGGCCAAAAGTTGAAATACTCCCCAAAAGGAACAATTTCGCCTCAAAATTGCAAAAAGTTGCAATACCCCCCTAAAGGAGCAATTTCGCCTCAAAATGGCCAAAAGTTGAAATACTCCCCCAAAGGAACAATTTTGACTCAAAATTGCCAAAAGTTGCAATACCCCCCATAGGAACAATTTCGCCTGAAAATTGCCAAAAGTTGCAATACCCCCCATAGGAACAATTTCGCCTGAAAATGGCCAAAAGTTGCAATACACCCCAAAGGAACAATTTCGCCTCAAAATTGCCAAAAGTTGCAATACCCCCCATAGGAACAATTTCGCCTTAAAATTGCAAAAAATTGCATAACCCCCCAAAGGAACAATTTCGCCTCAAAATGGCCAAAAGTTGAAATACTCCCCCAAAAGAACAATTTTGACTCAAAATAGCCAAAAGTTCCAATACCCCCCCAAAGGAACAAATTCGCATCAAAATGGCCAAAAGTTGCAATATCCCCCAAAGGAGCAATTTCGCCTCAAAATGGCCAAAAGTTGCAATACAGCCCTAAAGGAGCAATTTCGCCTCAAAATGGCCAAAAGTTGCAATACCCCCCTGAAAGGAACAAATTCGCCTCAAAATTGCAAAAAATTGCATAACCGCCCAAAGGAACAATTTCGCCTCAAAATGGCCAAAAGTTGAAATACTCCACCAAAGGAACAATTTTGACTCAAAATTGCCAAAAGTTGCATAACCCCCCCAAAGGAACAATTTCGCCTGAAAATGGCCAAAAGTTGCAATACCCCCCAAAGGAACAATTTCGCCTCAAAATGGCCAAAAGTTGCAATACCCCCCCTAAAAGGAACAAATTAGCCTTAAAATTGCAAAAAATTGCAATACCCCCTCAAAGGAGCAATTTCGCCTCAAAATGGCCAAAAGTTGCAATACCCCCCTGAAAGGAACAAATTCGCCTCAAAATGGCGAAAAGTTGCAATACCCTCCCAAAGGAACAATTTCGCCTCAAAATGGCCAAAAGTTGCAATACCCCCCAAAGGAACAATTTCGCCTAAAAATGGCCAAAAGTTGCATAACCCCCCAAAGGAACAATTTTGCCTCAAAATGACCAAAAGTTGAAATACTCCCCCAAAAGAACAATTTTGACTCAAAATGGCCAAAAGTTCCAATACCCCCCAAAGGAACAAATTCGCATCAAAATGGCCAAAAGTTGCAATTCCCCCCCAAAGGAGCAATTTCGCCTCAAAATGGCCAAAAGTTGCAATACCCCCGAAAGGAACAATTTCGCCTCAAAATGGCCAAAAGTTGCAATACCCCCGAAAGGAACAATTTCGCCTCAAAATGGCCAAAAGTTGCAATACCCTCCCAAAGGAGCAATTTCGCCTCAAAATGGCCAAAAGTTGCAATACCCTCCCAAAGGAGCAATTTCGCCTCAAAATGGCCAAAAGTTGCAATACCCCCCTGAAAGGAACAAATTCGCCTTAAAATTGCAAAAAATTGTATAACCCCCCAAAGGAAAAATTTTGACTCAAAATGGCCAAAAGTTGAAATACTCCCCCAAAGGAACAATTTTGACTCAAAATTGCCAAAAGTTGCAATACCCCCCCAAAGGAACAATTTCGCCTGAAAATGGCCAAAAGTTGCAATACCCCCCAAAGGAACAATTTCGCCTCAAAATGGCCAAAAGTTGCAATACCCCCCTGAAAGGAACAAATTCGCCTTAAAATTGCAAAAAATTGCATAACCCCCCAAAGGAACAATTTCGCCTCAAAATGGACAAAAGTTGCAATACCCCCCCAAAGGAGCAATTTCGCCTCAAAATGGCCAAAAGTTGCAATACCCCCCTGAAAGGAACCAATTCGCCTTAAAATTGCAAAAAATTGCATAACCCCCAAAGGAACAATTTCGCCTCAAAATGGCCAAAAGTTGCAATACCCCCCCAAAGGAGCAATTTCGCCTCAAAATGGCCAAAAGTTGCAATACCCCCCTGAAAGGAACAAATTCGCCTTAAAATTGCAAAAAATTGCATAACCCACCAAAGGAACAATTTCGCCTCAAAATGGCCAAAAGTTGCAATACCCCCCCAAAGGAGCAATTTCGCCTCAAAATGGCCAAAAATTGCAATACCCCCCTGAAAGGAACAAATTCGCCTTAAAATTGCAAAAAATTGTATAACCCCCCAAAGGAAAAATTTCGACTCAAAATGGCCAAAAGTTGCAATACCCCCCCAAAGGAACAATTTTGCATCAAAATGGCCAAAAGTTGCAATACCCCACCAAAGGAACAATTTTGCCTCATAATTGCAAAAAGTTGCAATACCCCCCCTGAAAGGAACAAATTCGCCTCAAAATTGCAAAAAATTGCATAACCCCCCAAAGGAACAATTTCGCCTCAAAATGGCCAAAAGTTGAAATACTCCCCCAAAAGCACAATTTTGACTCAAAATGGCCAAAAGTTGTAATACCCCCCCAAAGGAACAAATTCGCATCAAAATGGCCAAAAGTTGCAATACCCCCCAAAGGAACAATTTCGCCTAAAAATGTCCAAAAGTTGCAATACCCCCCAAAGGAACAAATTCGCCTCAAAATGGCCAAAAGTTGCAATACCCCCCCAAAGGAACAATTTCGCCTAAAAATGGCCAAAAGTTGCAATACCCCCCAAAGAAGCAATTTCGCCTCAAAATGGCCAAAAGTTGCAATACACCCCTAAAGGAGCAATTTCGCCTCAAAATGGCCAAAAGTTGCAATACCCACCAAAGGAACAAATTCGCCTCAAAATTGCAAAAAGTTGCAATACCCCCCAAAGGAGCAATTTCGCCTCAAAATGGCCAAAAGTTGAAATACTCCCCCAAAGGAACAATTTTGACTCAAAATTGCCAAAAGTTGCAATACCCCCCCAAAGGAGGAATTTCGCATCAAAATGGCCAAAAGTTGCAATACCCCCCCAAAGGAACAATTTCGCCGGAAAATGGCCAAAAGTTGCAATACCCCCCAAAGGAACAATTTCGCCTCAAAATGGCCAAAAGTTGCAATACCCCCCTAAAAGGAACAAATTCGCCTTAAAATTGCAAAACATTGCATAACCCCCCAAAAGAACAATTTTGACTCAAAATGGCCAAAAGTTCCAATACCCCCCAAAGGAACAAATTCGCATCAAAATGGCCAAAAGTTGCAATTCCCCCCCAAAGGAGCAATTTCGCCTCAAAATGGCCAAAAGTTGAAATAGTCCCCCAAAGGAACAATTTTGACTCAAAATTGCCAAAAGTTGCAATACCCCCTCAAAGGAACAATTTCGCCTGAAAATGGCCAAAAGTTGCAACACCCCCCAAAGGAACAATTTCGCCTCAAAATGGCCAAAAGTTTCAATACCCCCCCTAAAAGGAACAAATTCGCCTTAAAATTGCAAAAAATTGCATATCCCCCCAAAGGAGCAATTTTGCATCAAAATGGCCAAAAGTTGCAATACCCCCCAAAGGAACAATTTCGCCTCATAATTGCAAAAAGTTGCATAACCCCCCAAAGGAACAATTTCGCCTCAAAATGGCTAAAAGTTTAAATACTCCCCCAAAAGCACAATTTTGACTCAAAATGGCCAAAAGTTGTAATACCCCCCCAAAGGAGCAATTTTGCCTCAAAATGGCCAAAAGTTGCAATACCCCCCAAAGGAACAAATTCGCCTCAAAATTGCAAAAAGTTGCAATACCCCCCAAAGGAGCAATTTCGCCTCAAAATGGCCAAAAGTTGAAATACTCCCCCAAAAGAACAATTTTGACTCAAAATTGCCAAAAGTTGCAATACCCCCCCAAAGGAGCAATTTCGCATCAAAATGGCCAAAAGTTGCAATACCCCCCCAAAGGAACAATTTCGCCTCAAAATGGCCAAAAGTTGCAATACCCTCCTAAAGGAGCAATTTCGCCTCAAAATGGCTAAAAGTTGCAATACCCCCCTGAAAGGAACAAATTCGCCTCAAAATGGCCAAAAGTTGCAATACCCCCCAAAGGAACAAATTCGCCTCAAAATTGCAAAAAGTTGCAATACCCCCCAAAGGAGCAATTTCGCCTCAAAATGGCCAAAAGTTGAAATACTCCCCCAAAAGAACAATTTTGACTCAAAATTGCCAAAAGTTGCAATACCCCCCCAAAGGAGCAATTTCGCATCAAAATGGCCAAAAGTTGCAATACCCCCCCAAAGGAACAATTTCGCCTCAAAATGGCCAAAAGTTGCAATACCCTCCTAAAGGAGCAATTTCGCCTCAAAATGGCTAAAAGTTGCAATACCCCCCTGAAAGGAACAAATTCGCCTCAAAATTGCAAAAAATTGTATAACCCCCCAAAGGAAAAATTTCGACTCAAAATGGCCAAAAGTTGAAATACTCCCCCAAAGGAACAATTTTGACTCAATTGCCAAAAGTTGCAATACCCCCCCAAAGGAGCAATTTCGCATTAAAAATGGCCAAAAGTTGCAATACCCCCCCAAAGGAACAAATTCGCCTCAAAATTGCAAAAAGTTGCAATACCCCCCTGAAAGGAACAAATTCGCCTCAAAATGGCCAAAAGTTGAAATACTCCCCCAAAAGAACAATTTTGACTCAAAATGGCCAAAAGTTCCAATACTTCCCCAAAGGAACAAATTCGCCTCAAAATGGCGAAAAGTTGCAATACCCTCCAAAAGGAACAGTTTCGCTTCAAAATGGCCAAAAGTTGCAATAACCCCCTGAAAGGAACAAATTCGCCTTAAAATTGCAAAAAAATTGCATAACCCCCTAAAGGAACAATTTCGCCTCAAAATGGCCAAAAGTTGAAATACTCCCCCAAAGAAACAATTTTGACTCAAAATTGAAAAAAGTTGCAATACCCCCCCCCAAAGGAACAATTTCGCCTGAAAATGGCCAAAAGTTGCAATACCCCCCAAAGGAACAATTTCGCCTCAAAATGCCGAAAAGTTGCAATACCCCCCGAAAAGAACAATTTCGCTTCAAAATGGCCAAAAGTTGCAATACCCCCCCAAAGGAACAATTTCACCTCAAAATCCTGAAAAGTTGCAATACCCCCCGAAAGGAACAATTTCGCTTCAAAATAGCCAAAAGTTGCAATACCCCCCGAAAGGAACAATTTCGCTTCAAAATGGCCAAAAGTTGCAATACCCCCCGAAAGGAACAATTTCGCCTCAAAATGCCGAAAAGTTGCAATACCCCCCGAAAGGAACAATTTCGCTTCAAAATGGCCAAAAGTTGCAATAACCCCCCAAAGGAACAATTTCGCCTCAAAATGCCGAAAAGTTGCAATACCCCCCAAAAAGAACAATTTCGCTTCAAAATGGCCAAAAGTTGCAATACCCCCCCAAAGGAACAATTTCGCCTCAAAATGGCAAAAAATTGCAATACCCCCCAAAGGAACAATTTCGCCTCAAAATGCTGAAAAGTTGCAATACCCCCCGAAAGGAACAATTTCGCTTCAAAATGGCCAAAAGTTGCAATACCCCCCCAAAGGAACAATTTCGCCTCAAAATGGCAAAAAATTGCAATACCCCCCCAAAGGAACAATTTCGCTTCAAAATGGCCAAAAGTTGCAATACCCCCCAAAGGAACAATTTCGCCACAAAATGGCAAAAAATTGCAATACCCCCCCAAAGGAACAATTTCGCTTCAAAATGGCCAAAAGTTGCAATACCCCCCCAAAGGAACAATTTCGCCTCAAAACGAAAAAAAAAATTGCAATACCCCCCAAAGGAAAAATTTCGCCTCAAAATGAAAAAAAAATTGCAATACCCCCCAAAGGAACAATTTCGCCTCAAAATGCCGAAAAGTTGCAATACCCCCCGAAAGGAACAGTTTCGCTTCAAAATGGCCAAAAGTTGCAATACCCCCCAAAGGAACAATTTCACCTCAAAATGGCAAAAAATTGCAATACCCCCCCAAAGGAACAATTTCGCCTCAAAATGCCGAAAAGTTGCAATACCCCCCGAAAGGAACAATTTCGCTTCAAAATGGCCAAAAGTTGCAATAACCCCCCAAAGGAACAATTTCGCCTCAAAATGGCAAAAAATTGCAATACCCCCCAAAGGAACAATTTCGCTTCAAAATGGCCAAAAGTTGCAATACCCCCCAAAGGAACAATTTCGCCACAAAATGGCAAAAAATTGCAATACCCCCCCAAAGGAACAATTTCGCTTCAAAATGGCCAAAAGTTGCAATACCCCCCCAAAGGAACAATTTCGCCTCAAAACGAAAAAAAAAATTGCAATACCCCCCAAAGGAACAATTTCTCCTCAAAATGCCGAAAAGTTGCAATACCCCCCGAAAGGAACAATTTCGCTTCAAAATGGCCAAAAGTTGCAATACCCCCCCAAAGGAACAATTTCGCCTCAAAATGGCCAAAAGTTGCAATACACCCCCAAAGGATCAATTTCGCTTCAAAATGGCCAAAAGTTGCAATACCCCCCCAAAGGAACAATTTCGCCTCAAAATGCCGAAAAGTTGCACTACCCCCCCAAAGGAACAATTTCGCCTCAAAATGCCGAAAAGTTGCAATACCCCCCGAAAGGTACAATTTCGCTTCAAAATGGCCAAAAGATGCAAAACCCCCCCAAAGCAACAATTTCGTATCAAAATGAAAAAAAAATTGCAATACCCCCCCAAAGGAACAATTTCGCTTCAAAATGCCGAAAAGTTGCAATACCCCCCCAAAGCAACAATTTCGTATCAAAACGAAAAAAAAATTGCAATACCCCCCCAAAGTAACAATTTCGCCTCAAAATGCCGAAAAGTTGCAATACCCCCCCAAAGGAACAATTTCGCTTCAAAATGGCCAAAAGTTGCAATACCCCCCCCAAAGGAAAAATTTCGCCTCAAAATGCCGTAAAGTTGCAATACCCCCCCAAAGGAACAATTTCGCCTCAAAATGCTGAAAAGTTGCAATACCCCCCGAAAGGAACAATTTCGCTTCAAATTGGCCAAAAGATGCAAAACCCCCCAAAGCAACAATTTCGCCTCAAAATGAAAAAAAAATTGCAATACCCCCCCAAAGGAACAATTTCGCCTCAAAATGCCGAAAAGTTTCAATACCCCCCGAAAGGAACAATTTCGCTTCAAAATGGCCAAAAGTTGCAATACCCCCCAAAGGAACAATTTCACCTCAAAATGGCAAAAAATTGCAATACCCCCCCAAAGGAACAATTTCGCCTCAAAATGCCGAAAAGTTGCAATACCCCCGAAAGGAACAATTTCGCTTCAAAATGGCCAAAAGTTGCAATACCCCCCCAAAGGAACAATTTCGCCTCAAAATGGCAAAAAATTGCAATACCCCCCAAAGGAACAATTTCGCCTCAAAATGCCGAAAAGTTGCAATACCCCCCGAAAGGAACAATTTCGCTTCAAAATGGCCAAAAGTTGCAATAACCCCCAAAGGAACAATTTCGCCTCAAAATGCCGAAAAGTTGCAATACCCCCCAAAAAGAACAATTTCGCTTCAAAATGGCCAAAAGTTGCAATAACCCCCCAAAGGAACAATTTCGCCTCAAAATGCCGAAAAGTTGCAATACCCCCCAAAGGAACAATTTCGCCTCAAAATGGCAAAAAATTGCAATACCCCCCCAAAAGAACAATTTCGCCTCAAAATGCTGAAAAGTTGCAATACCCCCCGAAAGGAACAATTTCGCTTCAAAATGGCCAAAAGTTGCAATACCCCCCCAAAGGAACAATTTCGCCTCAAAATGGCAAAAAATTGCAATACCCCCCGAAAGGAACAATTTCGCTTCAAAATGGCCAAAAGTTGCAATACCCCCCAAAGGAACAATTTCGCCACAAAATGGCAAAAAATTGCAATACCCCCCAAAGGAACAATTTCGCTTCAAAATGGCCAAAAGTTGCAATACCCCCCCAAAGGAACAATTTCGCCTCAAAATGGCAAAAAATTGCAATACCCCCCCAAAGGAACAATTTCGCCTCAAAATGCCGAAAAGTTGCAATACCCCCCGAAAGGAACAATTTCGCTTCAAAATGGCCAAAAGTTGCAATAACCCCCAAAGGAACAATTTCGCCTCAAAATGCCGAAAAGTTGCAATACCCCCCAAAAAGAACAATTTCGCTTCAAAATGGCCAAAAGTTGCAATAACCCCCCAAAGGAACAATTTCGCCTCAAAATGCCGAAAAGTTGCAATACCCCCCAAAGGAACAATTTCGCCTCAAAATGCTGAAAAGTTGCAATACCCCCCGAAAGGAACAATTTCGCTTCAAAATGGCCAAAAGTTGCAATACCCCCCCAAAGGAACAATTTCGCCTTAAAATGGGAAAAAATTGCAATACCCCCCGAAAGGAACAATTTCGCTTCAAAATGGCCAAAAGTTGCAATACCCCCCAAAGGAACAATTTCGCCACAAAATGGCAAAAAATTGCAATACCCCCCAAAGGAACAATTTCGCTTCAAAATGGCCAAAAGTTGCAATACCCCCCCAAAGGAACAATTTCGCCTCAAAACGAAAAAAAAATTGCAATACCCCCCAAAGGAACAATTTCGCCTTAAAATGCCGAAAAGTTGCAATACCCCCCGAAAGGAACAATTTCGCTTCAAAATGGCCAAAAGTTGCAATACCCCCCCAAAGGAACAATTTCGCCTCAAAATGGCAAAAAATTGCAATACCCCCCCAAAGGAACAATTTCGCCTCAAAATGGCAAAAAATTGCAATACCCCCCGAAAGGAACAATTTCGCTTCAAAATGGCCAAAAGTTGCAATACCCCCCAAAGGAACAATTTCGCCACAAAATGGCAAAAAATTGCAATACCCCCCAAAGGAACAATTTCGCTTCAAAATGGCCAAAAGTTGCAATACCCCCCCAAAGGAACAATTTCGCCTCAAAATGCCGAAAAGTTGCCATACCCCCCGAAAGGAACAATTTCGCTTCAAAATGGCCAAAAGATGCAAAACCCCCCCAAAGCAACAATTTCGTTTCAAAATGGAAAAAAAATTGCAATACCCCCCAAAGGAACAATTTCGCTTCAAAATGCCGAAAAGTTGCAATACCCCCCCAAAGGAACAATTTCGCCTCAAAATGGAAAAAAAATTGAAATCCCCCCCAAAGGAACAATTTCACCTCAAAATGCCGAAAAGTTGCAATACCGCCCGAAAGGAACAATTTCGCTTCAAAATGGCCAAAAGTTGCAATACCCCCCCAAAGGAACAATTTCGCCTCAAAACGAAAAAAAAAATTGCAATACCCCCCAAAGTAACAATTTCGCCTCAAAATGCCGAAAAGTTGCAATACCCCCCCAAAGGAACAATTTCGCTTCAAAATGGCCAAAAGTTGCAATACCCCCCCAAAGGAAAAATTTCGCCTCAAAATGAAAAAAAAATTGCAATACCCCCCCAAAGGAACAACTTCGCCTCAAAATGCCGAAAAGTTGCAATACCCCCCCAAAGGAACAATTTCGCCTCAAAATGCTGAAAAGTTGCAATACCCCCCGAAAGGAACAATTTCGCTTCAAATTGGCCAAAAGATGCAAAACCCCCCATAGCAACAATTTCGCCTCAAAATGAAAAAAAAATTGCAATACCCCCCCAAAGGAACAATTTCGCTTCAAAATGGCCAAAAGTTGCAATACCCCCCAAAGGAACAATTTCGCCTCAAAATGCCGAAAAGTTGCAATACCCCCCCAAAGGAACAATTTCGCCTCAAAATGGAAAAAAAATTGAAATCCCCCCAAAGGAACAATTTCACCTCAAAATGCCGAAAAGTTGCAATACCCCCCGAAAGGAACAATTTCACTTCAAAATGGCCAAAAGTTGCAATACCCCCCCAAAGGAACAATTTCGCCTCAAAATGGCAAAAAATTGCAATACCCCCCCAAAGGAACAATTTCGCTTCAAAATGGCCAAAAGTTGCAATACCCCCCCAAAGGAACAATTTCGCCTCAAAATGCCGAAAAGTTGCAATACCCCCCGAAAGTAACAATTTCGCTTCAAAATAGCCAAAAGTTGCAATACCCCCCAAAGGAACAATATCCCCTCAAAATGCCGAAAAGTTGCAATACCCCCCAAAAGGAAAAATTTCGCTTAAAAATGGCCAAAAGTTGCAATACCCCCCCAAAGGAACAATTTCGCCTCAAAATGCCGAAAAGTTGCAATACCCCCGAAAGGAACAATTTCGCTTCAAAATGGCCAAAAGATGCAATACCCCACCAAAGCAACAATTTCGCCTCAAAATGGCAAAAAATTGCAATACCCCCCCAAACGAACAATTTCGCTTCAAAATGGCCAAAAGATGCAATTACCCGCCCACAGCAACAATTTCGCCTCAAAATGGCAAAAATTGCAATACCCCCCCAAAGGAACAATTTCGCCTCAAAATGCCGAAAAGTTGCAATACCCCCCGAAAGGAACAATTTCGCTTCAAAATGGCCAAAAGTTGCAATACCCCCCAAAGGAACAATTTCGCCTCAAAATGCCGAAAAGTTGCAATACCCCCCCAAAGGAACAATTTCGCCTCAAAATGGAAAAAAAATTGAAATCCCCCCAAAGGAACAATTTCACCTCAAAATGCCGAAAAGTTGCAATACCCCCCGAAAGGAACAATTTCACTTCAAAATGGCCAAAAGTTGCAATACCCCCCCAAAGGAACAATTTCGCCTCAAAATGGCAAAAAATTGCAATACCCCCCCAAAGGAACAATTTCGCTTCAAAATGGCCAAAAGTTGCAATACCCCCCCAAAGGAACAATTTCGCCTCAAAATGCCGAAAAGTTGCAATACCCCCCGAAAGTAACAATTTCGCTTCAAAATAGCCAAAAGTTGCAATACCCCCCAAAGGAACAATATCCCCTCAAAATGCCGAAAAGTTGCAATACCCCCCAAAAGGAAAAATTTCGCTTAAAAATGGCCAAAAGTTGCAATACCCCCCCAAAGGAACAATTTCGCCTCAAAATGCCGAAAAGTTGCAATACCCCCGAAAGGAACAATTTCGCTTCAAAATGGCCAAAAGATGCAATACCCCACCAAAGCAACAATTTCGCCTCAAAATGGCAAAAAATTGCAATACCCCCCCAAACGAACAATTTCGCTTCAAAATGGCCAAAAGATGCAATTACCCGCCCACAGCAACAATTTCGCCTCAAAATGGCAAAAATTGCAATACCCCCCCAAAGGAACAATTTCGCCTCAAAATGCCGAAAAGTTGCAATACCCCCCGAAAGGAAGAATTTCGCTTCAAAATGGCCAAAAGTTGTAATACCCCCCCAAAGGAACAATTTCGCCTCAAAATGCCGAAAAGTTGCAATACCCCCCCAAAGGAACAATTTCGCTTCAAAATGGCCAAAAGTTGCAATACCCCCCCAAAGGAACAATTTCGCCTCAAAATGGCAAAAAATTGCAATACCCCCCCAAAGGAACAATTTCGCCTCAAAATGCCGAAAAGTTGCAATACCCCCCGAAAGGAACAATTTCGCTTCAAAATGGCCAAAAGTTGCAATACCCCCCCAAAGGAACAATTTCACCTCAAAATGACAAAAAATTGCAATACCCCCTCAAAGGAACAATTTCGCCTCAAAATGCCGAAAAGTTGCAATACCCCCCCAAAGGAAGAATTTCGCTTCAAAATGGCCAAAAGCTGCAATAGCCCCCCAAAGGAACAATTTCGCTTCAAAATGGCCAAAAGTTGCAATACCCCCCAAAGGAACAAGTTTGCCTCAAAATGCCGAAAAGTTGCAATACCCCCCGAAAAGAACAATTTCGCTTCAAAATGGCCAAAAGTTGCAATACCCCCCCAAAGGAACAATTTCACCTCAAAATCCTGAAAAGTTGCAATACCCCCGAAAGTAACAATTTCGCTTCAAAATAGCCAAAAGTTGCAATACCCCCCCAAAGGAACAATTTCCCCTCAAAATGCCGAAAAGTTGCAATACCCCCCGAAAGGAACAATTTCGCTTAAAAATGGCCAAAAGTTGCAATACCCCCCCAAAGGAAAAATTTCGCCTCAAAATGAAAAAAAAATTGCAATACCCCCCAAAGGAACAATTTCGCCTCAAAATGCCGAAAAGTTGCAATACCCCCCGAAAGGAACAATTTCGCTTCAAAATGGCCAAAAGTTGCAATACCCCCCCAAAGGAACAATTTCACCTCAAAATGGCAAAAAATTGCAATACACCCTCAAAGGAAAAATTTCGCCTCAAAATGAAAAAAAAATTGCAATACCCCCCCAAAGGAACAACTTCGCCTCAAAATGCCGAAAAGTTGCAATACCCCCCGAAAGGAACAATTTCGCTTCAAAATGGCCAAAAGTTGCAATACCCCCCCAAAGGAACAATTTCACCTCAAAATGGCAAAAAATTGCAATACCCCCTCAAAGGAAAAATTTCGCCTCAAAATGCCGAAAAGTTGCAATACCCCCCCAAAGGAACAATTTCGCTTCAAAATGGCCAAAAGTTGCAATACCCCCCCAAAGGAAAAATTTCGCCTCAAAATGAAAAAAAAAATTGCAATACCCCCTCAAAGGAACAATTTCGCTTCAAAATGCCGAAAAGTTGCAATACCCCCCAAAAGTAACAATTTCGCCTCAAAATGGAAAAAAAATTGAAATCCCCCCCAAAGGAACAATTTCACCTCAAAATGCCGAAAAGTTGCAATACCGCCTGAAAGGAACAATTTCGCTTCAAAATGGCCAAAAGTTGCAATACCCCCCCAAAGGAACAATTTCGCCTCAAAACGAAAAAAAAATTGCAATACCCCCCAAAGTAACAATTTCGCCTCAAAATGCCGAAAAGTTGCAATACCCCCCCAAAGGAACAATTTCGCTTCAAAATGGCCAAAAGTTGCAATACCCCCCCAAAGGAACAATTTCGCCTCAAAATGGCAAAAAATTGCAATACTCCCCCAAAGGAATAATTTCGCCTCAAAATGCCGAAAAGTTGCAATACCCCCCGAAAGAAACAATTTCGCTTCAAAATGGCCAAAAGTTGCAATAACCCCCCAAAGGAACAATTTCGCCTCAAAATGCCGAAAAGTTGCAATACCCCCCGAAAGGAACAATTTCGCTTCAAAATGGCCAAAAGTTGCAATACCCCCCCAAAGGAACAACTTCGCCTCAAAATGGCAAAAAATTGCAATACCCCCCCAAAGGAACAATTTCGCCTCAAAATGCCGAAAAGTTGCAATACCCCCCCAAAGGAACAATTTCGCTTCAAAATGGCCAAAAGTTGCAATACCCCCCCAAAGGAAAAATTTCGCCTCAAAATGAAAAAAAAAATTGCAATACCCCCCCAAAGGAACAATTTCGCCTCAAAATGCTGAAAAGTTGCAATACCCCCCGAAAGGAACAATTTCGCTTCAAATTGTCCAAAAGATGCAAAACCCCCCATAGCAACAATTTCGCCTCAAAATGAAAAAAAAATTGCAATACCCCCCCAAAGGAACAATTTCGCTTCAAAATGGCCAAAAGTTGCAATACCCCCCAAAGGAACAATTTCGCCTCAAAATGCCGAAAAGTTGCAATACCCCCCCAAAGGAACAATTTCGCCTCAAAATGGAAAAAAAATTGAAATCCCCCCAAAGGAACAATTTCACTTCAAAATGGCCAAAAGTTGCAATACCCCCCAAAGGAACAATTTCGCCTCAAAATGGCAAAAAATTGCAATACCCCCCAAAGGAACAATTTCGCTTCAAAATGGCCAAAAGTTGCAATACCCCCCAAAGGAACAATTTCGCCTCAAAATGCCGAAAAGTTGCAATACCCCCCGAAAAGAACAATTTCGCTTCAAAATGGCCAAAAGTTGCAATACCCCCCCAAAGGAACAATTTCACCTCAAAATCCTGAAAAGTTGCAATACCCCCCGAAAGTAACAATTTCGCTTCAAAATAGCCAAAAGTTGCAATACCCCCCCAAAGGAACAATATCCCCTCAAAATGCCGAAAAGTTGCAATACCCCCCAAAAGGAAAAATTTCGCTTAAAAATGGCCAAAAGTTGCAATACCCCCCCAAAGGAACAATTTCGCCTCAAAATGCCGAAAAGTTGCAATACCCCCCGAAAGGAAGAATTTCGCTTCAAAATGGCCAAAAGTTGCAATACCCCCCCAAAGAAACAATTTCGCCTCAAAATGCCGAAAAGTTGCAATACCCCCCCAAAGCAACAATTTCGCTTCAAAATGGCCAAAAGATGCAATTACCCGCCCACAGCAACAATTTCGCCTCAAAATGGCAAAAATTGCAATACCCCCCCAAAGGAACAATTTCGCCTCAAAATGCCGAAAAGTTGCAATACCCCCCGAAAGGAAGAATTTCGCTTCAAAATGGCCAAAAGTTGCAATACCCCCCCAAAGGAACAATTTCGCCTCAAAATGCCGAAAAGTTGCAATACCCCCCCAAAGGAACAATTTCGCCTCAAAATGGCAAAAAATTGCAATACCCCCCCAAAGGAACAATTTCGCCTCAAAATGCCGAAAAGTTGCAATACCCCCCGAAAGGAACAATTTCGCTTCAAAATGGCCAAAAGTTGCAATACCCCCCCAAAGGAACAATTTCACCTCAAAATGGCAAAAAATTGCAATACCCCCTCAAAGGAACAATTTCGCCTCAAAATGCCGAAAAGTTCAATACCCCCCCAAAGGAAGAATTTCGCTTCAAAATGGCCAAAAGCTGCAATAGCCCCCCAAAGGAACAATTTCGCTTCAAAATGGCCAAAAGTTGCAATACCCCCCAAAGGAACAAGTTTGCCTCAAAATGCCGAAAAGTTGCAATACCCCCCAAAAAGAACAATTTCGCTTCAAAATGGCCAAAAGTTGCAATACCCCCCCAAAGGAACAATTTCACCTCAAAATCCTGAAAAGTTGCAATACCCCCCGAAAGTAACAATTTCGCTTCAAAATAGCCAAAAGTTGCAATACCCCCCCAAAGGAACAATTTCCCCTCAAAATGCCGAAAAGTTGCAATACCCCCCGAAAGGAACAATTTCGCTTAAAAATGGCCAAAAGTTGCAATACCCCCCCAAAGGAAAAATTTCGCCTCAAAATGAAAAAAAAATTGCAATACCCCCCAAAGGAACAATTTCGCCTCAAAATGCCGAAAAGTTGCAATACCCCCCGAAAGGAACAATTTCGCTTCAAAATGGCCAAAAGTTGCAATACCCCCCCAAAGGAACAATTTCACCTCAAAATTGTAAAAAATTGCAATACCCCCTCCAAGGAAAAATTTCGCCTCAAAATGCCGAAAAGTTGCAATACCTCCCCAAAGGAACAATTTCGCTTCAAAATGGCCAAAAGTTGCAATACCCCACCAAAGCAACAATTTCGCCTCAAAATGGCAAAAAATTGCAATACCCCCCCAAAGGAACAATTTCGCTTCAAAATGGCCAAAAGATGCAATTACCCGCCCACAGCAACAATTTCGCCTCAAAATGGCAAAAATTGCAATACCCCCCCAAAGGAACAATTTCGCCTCAAAATGCCGAAAAGTTGCAATACCCCCCGAAAGGAACAATTTCGCTTCAAAATGGCCAAAAGTTGCAATACCCCCCGAAAGGAACAATTTCGCCTCAAAATGGCCAAAAGTTGCAATACCCCCCCAAAGGAACAATTTCGCCTCAAAATGGCAAAAAATTGCAATACCCCCCAAAGGAACAATTTCGCTTCAAAATGGCCAAAAGTTGCATTACCCCCCCAAAGGAACAATTTCGCCTCAAAACGGCCAAAAGTTGCAATACCCCCCAAAGGAACAATTTCGCCTCAAAATGAAAAAAAAATTGCAATACCCCCCCAAAGGAACAATTTCGCCTCAAAATGCTGAAAAGTTGCAATACCCCCCGAAAGGAACAATTTCGCTTCAAATTGGCCAAAAGATGCAAAACCCCCCATAGCAACAATTTCGCCTCAAAATGAAAAAAAAATTGCAATACCCCCCCAAAGGAACAATTTCGCTTCAAAATGGCCAAAAGTTGCAATACCCCCCCAAAGGAACAATTTCGCCTCAAAATGCCGAAAAGTTGCAATACCCCCCGAAAGGAACAATTTCGCTTCAAAATGGCCAAAAGTTGCAATACCCCCCCAAAGGAACAATTTCGCCTCAAAATGGCAAAAAATTGCAATACCCCCCAAAGGAACAATTTCGCTTCAAAATGGCCAAAAGTTGCATTACCCCCCCAAAGGAACAATTTCGCCTCAAAACGGCCAAAAGTTGCAATACCCCCAAAGGAACAATTTCGCCTCAAAATGAAAAAAAAATTGCAATACCCCCCCAAAGGAACAATTTCGCCTCAAAATGCTGAAAAGTTGCAATACCCCCCGAAAGGAACAATTTCGCTTCAAATTGGCCAAAAGATGCAAAACCCCCCATAGCAACAATTTCGCCTCAAAATGAAAAAAAAATTGCAATACCCCCCCAAAGGAACAATTTCGCTTCAAAATGGCCAAAAGTTGCAATACCCCCCAAAGGAACAATTTCGCCTCAAAATGCCGAAAAGTTGCAATACCCCCCCAAAGGAACAATTTCGCCTCAAAATGGAAAAAAAATTGAAATCCCCCCAAAGGAACAATTTCACCTCAAAATGCCGAAAAGTTGCAATACCCCCCGAAAGGAACAATTTCGCTTCAAAATGGCCAAAAGTTGCAATACCCCCCCAAAGGAACAATTTCGCCTCAAAATGGCAAAAAATTGCAATACCCCCCCAAAGGAACAATTTCGCTTCAAAATGGCCAAAAGTTGCAATACCCCCCAAAGGAACAATTTCGCCTCAAAATGCCGAAAAGTTGCAATACCCCCCGAAAAGAACAATTTCGCTTCAAAATGGCCAAAAGTTGCAATACCCCCCCAAAGGAACAATTTCACCTCAAAATCCTGAAAAGTTGCAATACCCCCCGAAAGTAACAATTTCGCTTCAAAATAGCCAAAAGTTGCAATACCCCCCCAAAGGAACAATATCCCCTCAAAATGCCGAAAAGTTGCAATACCCCCCAAAAGGAAAAATTTCGCTTAAAAATGGCCAAAAGTTGCAATACCCCCCCAAAGGAACAATTTCGCCTCAAAATGCCGAAAAGTTGCAATACCCCCCGAAAGGAAGAATTTCGCTTCAAAATGGCCAAAAGTTGCAATACCCCCCCAAAGGAACAATTTCGCCTCAAAATGCCGAAAAGTTGCAATACCCCCCCAAAGCAACAATTTCGCTTCAAAATGGCCAAAAGATGCAATTACCCGCCCACAGCAACAATTTCGCCTCAAAATGGCAAAAATTGCAATACCCCCCCAAAGGAACAATTTCGCCTCAAAATGCCGAAAAGTTGCAATACCCCCCGAAAGGAAGAATTTCGCTTCAAAATGGCCAAAAGTTGCAATACCCCCCCAAAGGAACAATTTCGCCTCAAAATGCCGAAAAGTTGCAATACCCCCCCAAAGGAACAATTTCGCTTCAAAATGGCCAAAAGTTGCAATACCCCCCCAAAGGAACAATTTCGCCTCAAAATGGCAAAAAATTGCAATACCCCCCCAAAGGAACAATTTCGCCTCAAAATGCCGAAAAGTTGCAATACCCCCCCAAAGGAAGAATTTCGCTTCAAAATGGCCAAAAGCTGCAATAGCCCCCCAAAGGAACAATTTCGCTCCAAAATGGCCAAAAGTTGCAATACCCCCCAAAGGAACAAGTTTGCCTCAAAATGCCGAAAAGTTGCAATACCCCCCGAAAAGAACAATTTCGCTTCAAAATGGCCAAAAGTTGCAATACCCCCCCAAAGGAACAATTTCCCCTCAAAATGCCGAAAAGTTGCAATACCCCCCGAAAGGAACAATTTCGCTTAAAAATGGCCAAAAGTTGCAATACCCCCCCAAAGGAAAAATTTCGCCTCAAAATGAAAAAAAAATTGCAATACCCCCCAAAGGAACAATTTCGCCTCAAAATGCCGAAAAGTTGCAATACCCCCCGAAAGGAACAATTTCGCTTCAAAATGGCCAAAAGTTGCAATACCCCCCCAAAGGAACAATTTCACCTCAAAATGGCAAAAAATTGCAATACCCCCTCAAAGGAAAAATTTCGCCTCAAAATGCCGAAAAGTTGCAATACCCCCCCAAAGGAACAATTTCGCTTCAAAATGGCCAAAAGTTGCAATACCCCCCCAAAGGAACAATTTCGCCTCAAAATGGCCAAAAGATGCAATACCCCACCAAAGCAACAATTTCGCCTCAAAATGGCAAAAAATTGCAATACCCCCCCAAAGGAACAATTTCGCTTCAAAATGGCCAAAAGATGCAATTACCCGCCCACAGCAACAATTTCGCCTCAAAATGGCAAAAATTGCAATACCCCCCCAAAGGAACAATTTCGCCTCAAAATGCCGAAAAGTTGCAATACCCCCCGAAAGGAACAATTTCGCTTCAAAATGGCCAAAAGTTGCAATACCCCCCCAAAGGAACAATTTCCCCTCAAAATGCCGAAAAGTTGCAATACCCCCCGAAAGGAACAATTTCGCTTAAAAATGGCCAAAAGTTGCAATACCCCCCCAAAGGAAAAATTTCGCCTCAAAATGAAAAAAAAATTGCAATACCCCCCAAAGGAACAATTTCGCCTCAAAATGCCGAAAAGTTGCAATACCCCCCGAAAGGAACAATTTCGCTTCAAAATGGCCAAAAGTTGCAATACCCCCCCAAAGGAACAATTTCACCTCAAAATGGCAAAAAATTGCAATACCCCCTCAAAGGAAAAATTTCGCCTCAAAATGCCGAAAAGTTGCAATACCCCCCCAAAGGAACAATTTCGCTTCAAAATGGCCAAAAGTTGCAATACCCCCCCAAAGGAACAATTTCGCCTCAAAATGGCCAAAAGATGCAATACCCCACCAAAGCAACAATTTCGCCTCAAAATGGCAAAAAATTGCAATACCCCCCCAAAGGAACAATTTCGCTTCAAAATGGCCAAAAGATGCAATTACCCGCCCACAGCAACAATTTCGCCTCAAAATGGCAAAAATTGCAATACCCCCCCAAAGGAACAATTTCGCCTCAAAATGCCGAAAAGTTGCAATACCCCCCGAAAGGAACAATTTCGCTTCAAAATGGCCAAAAGTTGCAATACCCCCCCAAAGGAACAATTTCGCCTCAAAATGCCGAAAAGTTGCAATACCCCCCGAAAGGAACAATTTCGCTTCAAAATGGCCAAAAGTTGCAATACCCCCCCAAAGGAACAATTTCGCCTCAAAATGGCAAAAAATTGCAATACCCCCCAAAGGAACAATTTCGCTTCAAAATGGCCAAAAGTTGCATTACCCCCCCAAAGGAACAATTTCGCCTCAAAACGGCCAAAAGTTGCAAAACCCCCCAAAGGAACAATTTCGCCTCAAAATGAAAAAAAAATTGCAATACCCCCCCAAAGGAACAATTTCGCCTCAAAATGCCGAAAAGTTGCAATACCCCCCGAAAGGAACAATTTCGCTTCAAAATGGCCAAAAGTTGCAATACCCCCCCAAAGGAACAATTTCACCTCAAAATGGCAAAAAATTGCAATACCCCCTCAAAGGAACAATTTCGCCTCAAAATGCCGAAAAGTTGCAATACCCCCCCAAAGGAAGAATTTCGCTTCAAAATGGCCAAAAGCTGCAATACCCCCCCAAAGGAACAATTTCGCCTCAAAATGCCGAAAAGTTGCAATACCCCCCGAAAGGAACAATTTCGCTTCAAAATGGCAAAAAGTTGCAATACCCCCCCAAGGGAACAATTTCACCTCAAAATGGCAAAAAATTGCAATACCCCCTCAAAGGAACAATTTCGCTTCAAAATGGGCAAAAGTTTCAATACCCCCCCAAAGGAACAATTTCGCTTCATAATGCCGAAAAGTTGCAATACCCCCCCAAAGGAACAATTTCGCCTCAAAATGGAAAAAAAATTGCAATACCCCCCCAAAGGAACAATTTCACCTCAAAATGTCGAAAAGTTGCAATACCCCCCGAAAGGAAAAATTTCGCTTCAAAATGGCCAAAAGTTGCAATACCCCCCCAAAGGAACAATTTCGCCTCAAAATGCCGAAAAGTTGCAATACCCCCCCAAAGGAACAATTTCGCCTCAAAATGGCAAAAAATTGCAATACCCCCCCAAAGGAACAATTTCGCCTCAAAATGCCGAAAAGTTGCAATACCCCCGAAAGGAACAATTTCGCTTCAAAATGGTCAAAAGTTGCAATACCCCCCCAAAGGAACAATTTCACCTCAAAATGGCAAAAAATTGCAATACCCCCCCAAAGGAACAATTTCGCCTCAAAATGCCGAAAAGTTGCAATACCCCCCCAAAGGAAGAATTTCGCTTCAAAATGGCCAAAAGCTGCAATAGCCCCCCAAAGGAACAATTTCGCTTCAAAATGGCCAAAAGTTGCAATACCCCCCAAAGGAACAAGTTTGCCTCAAAATGCCGAAAAGTTGCAATACCCCCCGAAAAGAACAATTTCGCTTCAAAATGGCCAAAAGTTGCAATACCCCCCCAAAGGAACAATTTCACCTCAAAATCCTGAAAAGTTGCAATACCCCCCTAAAGTAACAATTTCGCTTCAAAATAGCCAAAAGTTGCAATACCCCCCCAAAGGAACAATTTCCCCTCAAAATGCCGAAAAGTTGCAATACCCCCCGAAAGGAACAATTTCGCTTAAAAATGGCCAAAAGTTGCAATACCCCCCCAAAGGAAAAATTTCGCCTCAAAATGAAAAAAAAATTGCAATACCCCCCAAAGGAACAATTTCGCCTCAAAATGCCGAAAAGTTGCAATACCCCCCGAAAGGAACAATTTCGCTTCAAAATGGCCAAAAGTTGCAATACCCCCCCAAAGGAACAATTTCACCTCAAAATGGCAAAAAATTGCAATACCCCCTCAAAGGAAAAATTTCGCCTCAAAATGCCGAAAAGTTGCAATACCCCCCCAAAGGAACAATTTCGCTTCAAAATGGCCAAAAGTTGCAATACCCCCCCAAAGGAACAATTTCGCCTCAAAATGGCCAAAAGATGCAATACCCCACCAAAGCAACAATTTCGCCTCAAAATGGCAAAAAATTGCAATACCCCCCCAAAGGAACAATTTCGCTTCAAAATGGCCAAAAGATGCAATTACCCGCCCACAGCAACAATTTCGCCTCAAAATGGCAAAAATTGCAATACCCCCCCAAAGGAACAATTTCGCCTCAAAATGCCGAAAAGTTGCAATACCCCCCGAAAGGAACAATTTCGCTTCAAAATGGCCAAAAGTTGCAATACCCCCCCAAAGGAACAATTTCGCCTCAAAATGCCGAAAAGTTGCAATACCCCCCGAAAGGAACAATTTCGCTTCAAAATGGCCAAAAGTTGCAATACCCCCCCAAAGGAACAATTTCGCCTCAAAATGGCAAAAAATTGCAATACCCCCCAAAGGAACAATTTCGCTTCAAAATGGCCAAAAGTTGCATTACCCCCCCAAAGGAACAATTTCGCCTCAAAACGGCCAAAAGTTGCAATACCCCCCAAAGGAACAATTTCGCCTCAAAATGAAAAAAAAATTGCAATACCCCCCCAAAGGAACAATTTCGCCTCAAAATGCCGAAAAGTTGCAATACCCCCCGAAAGGAACAATTTCGCTTCAAAATGGCCAAAAGTTGCAATACCCCCCCAAAGGAACAATTTCACCTCAAAATGGCAAAAAATTGCAATACCCCCTCAAAGGAACAATTTCGCCTCAAAATGCCGAAAAGTTGCAATACCCCCCCAAAGGAAGAATTTCGCTTCAAAATGGCCAAAAGCTGCAATACCCCCCCAAAGGAACAATTTCGCCTCAAAATGCCGAAAAGTTGCAATACCCCCCGAAAGGAACAATTTCGCTTCAAAATGGCAAAAAGTTGCAATACCCCCCCAAGGGAACAATTTCACCTCAAAATGGCAAAAAATTGCAATACCCCCTCAAAGGAACAATTTCGCTTCAAAATGGGCAAAAGTTTCAATACCCCCCCAAAGGAACAATTTCGCTTCAAAATGCCGAAAAGTTGCAATACCCCCCCAAAGGAACAATTTCGCCTCAAAATGGAAAAAAAATTGCAATACCCCCCCAAAGGAACAATTTCACCTCAAAATGTCGAAAAGTTGCAATACCCCCCGAAAGGAAAAATTTCGCTTCAAAATGGCCAAAAGTTGCAATACCCCCCCAAAGGAACAATTTCACCTCAAAATGTCGAAAAGTTGCAATACCCCCCGAAAGGAAAAATTTCGCTTCAAAATGGCCAAAAGTTGCAATACCCCCCCAAAGGAACAATTTCGCCTCAAAATGCCGAAAAGTTGCAATACCCCCCCAAAGGAACAATTTCGCCTCAAAATGGCAAAAAATTGCAATACCCCCCCAAAGGAACAATTTCGCCTCAAAATGCCGAAAAGTTGCAATACCCCCCGAAAGGAACAATTTCGCTTCAAAATGGCCAAAAGTTGCAATACCCCCCAAAGGAACAATTTCACCTCAAAATGGCAAAAAATTGCAATACCCCCTCAAAGGAACAATTTCGCCTCAAAATGCCGAAAAGTTGCAATACCCCCCCAAAGGAAGAATTTCGCTTCAAAATGGCCAAAAGCTGCAATAGCCCCCGAAAGGAACAATTTCGCTTCAAAATGGCCAAAAGTTGCAATACCCCCCAAAGGAACAAGTTTGCCTCAAAATGCCGAAAAGTTGCAATACCCCCCGAAAAGAACAATTTCGCTTCAAAATGGCCAAAAGTTCCAATACCCCCCCAAAGGAACAATTTCACCTCAAAATCCTGAAAAGTTGCAATACCCCCCGAAAGTAACAATTTCGCTTCAAAATAGCCAAAAGTTGCAATACCCCCCCAAAGGAACAATTTCCCCTCAAAATGCCGAAAAGTTGCAATACCCCCCGAAAGGAACAATTTCGCTTAAAAATGGCCAAAAGTTGCAATACCCCCCCAAAGGAAAAATTTCGCCTCAAAATGAAAAAAAAATTGCAATACCCCCCAAAGGAACAATTTCGCCTCAAAATGCCGAAAAGTTGCAATACCCCCCGAAAGGAACAATTTCGCTTCAAAATGGCCAAAAGTTGCAATACCCCCCCAAAGGAACAATTTCACCTCAAAATGGCAAAAAATTGCAATACCCCCTCAAAGGAAAAATTTCGCCTCAAAATGCCGAAAAGTTGCAATACCCCCCCAAAGGAACAATTTCGCTTCAAAATGGCCAAAAGTTGCAATACCCCCCCAAAGGAACAATTTCGCCTCAAAATGGCCAAAAGATGCAATACCCCACCAAAGCAACAATTTCGCCTCAAAATGGCAAAAAATTGCAATACCCCCCCAAAGGAACAATTTCGCTTCAAAATGGCCAAAAGATGCAATTACCCGCCCACAGCAACAATTTCGCCTCAAAATGGCAAAAATTGCAATACCCCCCCAAAGGAACAATTTCGCCTCAAAATGCCGAAAAGTTGCAATACCCCCCGAAAGGAACAATTTCGCTTCAAAATGGCCAAAAGTTGCAATACCCCCCCAAAGGAACAATTTCGCCTCAAAATGCCGAAAAGTTGCAATACCCCCCGAAAGGAACAATTTCGCTTCAAAATGGCCAAAAGTTGCAATACCCCCCCAAAGGAACAATTTCGCCTCAAAATGGCAAAAAATTGCAATACCCCCCAAAGGAACAATTTCGCTTCAAAATGGCCAAAAGTTGCATTACCCCCCCAAAGGAACAATTTCGCCCCAAAACGGCCAAAAGTTGCAATACCCCCAAAGGAACAATTTCGCCTCAAAATGAAAAAAAAATTGCAATACCCCCCCAAAGGAACAATTTCGCCTCAAAATGCTGAAAAGTTGCAATACCCCCCGAAAGGAACAATTTCGCTTTAAATTGGCCAAAAGATGCAAAACCCCCCATAGCAACAATTTCGCCTCAAAATGAAAAAAAAATTGCAATACCCCCCCAAAGGAACAATTTCGCTTCAAAATGGCCAAAAGTTGCAATACCCCCCAAAGGAACAATTTCGCCTCAAAATGCCGAAAAGTTGCAATACCCCCCCAAAGGAACAATTTCGCCTCAAAATGGAAAAAAAATTGAAATCCCCCCAAAGGAACAATTTCACCTCAAAATGCCGAAAAGTTGCAATACCCCCCGAAAGGAACAATTTCGCTTCAAAATGGCCAAAAGTTGCAATACCCCCCAAAGGAACAATTTCGCCTCAAAATGCCGAAAAGTTGCAATACCCCCCGAAAAGAACAATTTCGCTTCAAAATGGCCAAAAGTTGCAATACCCCCCCAAAGGAACAATTTCACCTCAAAATCCTGAAAAGTTGCAATACCCCCCGAAAGTAACAATTTCGCTTCAAAATAGCCAAAAGTTGCAATACCCCCCCAAAGGAACAATATCCCCTCAAAATGCCGAAAAGTTGCAATACCCCCCAAAAGGAAAAATTTCGCTTAAAAATGGCCAAAAGTTGCAATACCCCCCCAAAGGAACAATTTCGCCTCAAAATGCCGAAAAGTTGCAATACCCCCCGAAAGGCAGAATTTCGCTTCAAAATGGCCAAAAGTTGCAATACCCCCCCAAAGGAACAATTTCGCCTCAAAATGCCGAAAAGTTGCAATACCCCCCCAAAGCAACAATTTCGCTTCAAAATGGCCAAAAGATGCAATTACCCGCCCACAGCAACAATTTCACCTCAAAATGGCAAAAATTGCAATACCCCCCCAAAGGAACAATTTCGCCTCAAAATGCCGAAAAGTTGCAATACCCCCCGAAAGGAAGAATTTCGCTTCAAAATGGCCAAAAGTTGCAATACCCCCCCAAAGGAACAATTTCGCCTCAAAATGCCGAAAAGTTGCAATACCCCCCCAAAGGAACAATTTCGCTTCAAAATGGCCAAAAGTTGCAATACCCCCCCAAAGGAACAATTTCGCCTCAAAATGGCAAAAAATTGCAATACCCCCCCAAAGGAACAATTTCGCCTCAAAATGCCGAAAAGTTGCAATACCCCCCCAAAGGAAGAATTTCGCTTCAAAATGGCCAAAAGCTGCAATAGCCCCCCAAAGGAACAATTTCGCTCCAAAATGGCCAAAAGTTGCAATACCCCCCAAAGGAACAAGTTTGCCTCAAAATGCCGAAAAGTTGCAATACCCCCCGAAAAGAACAATTTCGCTTCAAAATGGCCAAAAGTTGCAATACCCCCCCAAAGGAACAATTTCACCTCAAAATCCTGAAAAGTTGCAATACCCCCCGAAAGTAACAATTTCGCTTCAAAATAGCCAAAAGTTGCAATACCCCCCCAAAGGAACAATTTCCCCTCAAAATGCCGAAAAGTTGCAATAGCCCCCGAAAGGAACAATTTCGCTTAAAAATGGCCAAAAGTTGCAATACCCCCCCAAAGGAAAAATTTCGCCTCAAAATGAAAAAAAAATTGCAATACCCCCCAAAGGAACAATTTCGCCTCAAAATGCCGAAAAGTTGCAATACCCCCCGAAAGGAACAATTTCGCTTCAAAATGGCCAAAAGTTGCAATACCCCCCCAAAGGAACAATTTCACCTCAAAATGGCAAAAAATTGCAATACCCCCTCAAAGGAAAAATTTCGCCTCAAAATGCCGAAAAGTTGCAATACCCCCCCAAAGGAACAATTTCGCTTCAAAATGGCCAAAAGTTGCAATACCCCCCCAAAGGAACAATTTCGCCTCAAAATGGCCAAAAGATGCAATACCCCACCAAAGCAACAATTTCGCCTCAAAATGGCAAAAAATTGCAATACCCCCCCAAAGGAACAATTTCGCTTCAAAATGGCCAAAAGATGCAATTACCCGCCCACAGCAACAATTTCGCCTCAAAATGGCAAAAATTGCAATACCCCCCCAAAGGAACAATTTCGCCTCAAAATGCCGAAAAGTTGCAATACCCCCCGAAAGGAACAATTTCGCTTCAAAATGGCCAAAAGTTGCAATACCCCCCCAAAGGAACAATTTCGCCTCAAAATGCCGAAAAGTTGCAATACCCCCCGAAAGGAACAATTTCGCTTCAAAATGGCCAAAAGTTGCAATACCCCCCCAAAGGAACAATTTCGCCTCAAAATGGCAAAAAATTGCAATACCCCCCAAAGGAACAATTTCGCTTCAAAATGGCCAAAAGTTGCATTACCCCCCCAAAGGAACAATTTCGCCTCAAAACGGCCAAAAGTTGCAATACCCCCCAAAGGAACAATTTCGCCTCAAAATGAAAAAAAAATTGCAATACCCCCCCAAAGGAACAATTTCGCCTCAAAATGCCGAAAAGTTGCAATACCCCCCGAAAGGAACAATTTCGCTTCAAAATGGCCAAAAGTTGCAATACCCCCCCAAAGGAACAATTTCACCTCAAAATGGCAAAAAATTGCAATACCCCCTCAAAGGAACAATTTCGCCTCAAAATGCCGAAAAGTTGCAATACCCCCCCAAAGGAAGAATTTCGCTTCAAAATGGCCAAAAGCTGCAATACCCCCCCAAAGGAACAATTTCGCCTCAAAATGCCGAAAAGTTGCAATACCCCCCGAAAGGAACAATTTCGCTTCAAAATGGCAAAAAGTTGCAATACCCCCCCAAGGGAACAATTTCACCTCAAAATGGCAAAAAATTGCAATACCCCCTCAAAGGAACAATTTCGCTTCAAAATGGGCAAAAGTTTCAATACCCCCCCAAAGGAACAATTTCGCTTCAAAATGCCGAAAAGTTGCAATACCCCCCCAAAGGAACAATTTCGCCTCAAAATGGAAAAAAAATTGCAATACCCCCCCAAAGGAACAATTTCACCTCAAAATGTCGAAAAGTTGCAATACCCCCCGAAAGGAAAAATTTCGCTTCAAAATGGCCAAAAGTTGCAATACCCCCCCAAAGGAACAATTTCGCCTCAAAATGGCAAAAAATTGCAATACCCCCCAAAGGAACAATTTTGCTTCAAAATGGCCAAAAGTTGCAATACCCCCCCAAAGGAACAATTTCGCCTCAAAATGCCGAAAAGTTGCAATACCCCCCGAAAGGAACAATTTCGCTTCAAAATGGCCAAAAGATGCAATACCCACCCAAAGCAACAATTTCGCCTCAAAATGGCAAAAAATTGCAATACCCCCCGAAAGGAACAATTTCGCTTCAAAATGGCCAAAAGTTGCAATACCCCCCAAAGGAACAATTTCGCCTCAAAATGCCGAAAAGTTGCAATACTCCCCGAAAAGAACAATTTCGCTTCAAAATGGCCAAAAGTTGCAATACCCTCCCAAAGGAACAATTTCACCTCAAAATCCTGAAAAGTTGCAATACCCTCCGAAAGGAACAATTTCGCTTCAAAATAGCCAAAAGTTGCAATACCCCCCAAAGGAACAATTTCGCCTCAAAATCCTGAAAAGTTGCAATACCCCCCGAAAAGAACAATTTCGCTTTAAAATGGCCAAAAGTTGCAATACCCCCCCAAAGGAACAATTTCACCTCAAAATCCTGAAAAGTTGCAATACCCCCCGAAAGGAACAATTTCGCTTCAAAATAGCCAAAAGTTGCAATACCCCCCGAAAGGAACAATTTCGCTTCAAAATGGCCAAAAGTTGCAATACCCCCCCAAAGGAACAATTTCCCCTCAAAATGCCGAAAAGTTGCAATACCCCCTGAGGCCTCTGCCACACTCACGTGAATTTCACGCACGTGCCGAGAGACACGTATTTTCCCTGCGTGTTGCGTGCAGGTAAGTACGTGTCTCTGGTACGTGCGTGACACGTGTGTTCTACGTGTGCTATCCGCGATAGCACACGTAGAATCAGTAATTATTATACTCACCTGGTCCTCCCTGCTGTCCGCGCTGCTGTCCGTGGTGCTGATCCTCGGTCTCCAGCCCTCCCGTCTCCCCGCTGCTGCTGCTGCCAGGCAGTGAAGTGAATATTCTATGAGATTAATGAGCGGCGGTCGGCAGCAAGAGGCAGCAGCGGCAGAGACAGGAGGGCTGGAGAAGGTGAGTTAATGTTTTTTATTTTTTTCCCTGACATGTGTGTTTACTCCGGCGCGTGTCACACGGGACCGCATCCACACTACACCCGTGTGGTACGGGTGCGGGCCGTGTAACACCCGTGCTGCCGGAGAAAACACTGACATGTCAGCGCTTTGAAAATCGCACACACGTACAAACGCACACGGACACACGTTCCGTGTGGTTTTACGTGTGTGTGCCTGCTACCATAGGGTAGCATTGCTGTACATGTCTCCGTGCCGCCGGTACGTGTAAAAAATGCCAAACACGTGCCGGAGGCACGGATGTGTGGCAGAGGCCTGAAAGGAACAATTTCGCTTCAAAATGGCCAAAAGTTGCAATACCCCCCAAAGGAACAATTTCGCCTCAAAATGCCGAAAAGTTGCAATACCCCCTGAAAAGAACAATTTCGCTTTAAAATGGCCAAAAGTTGCAATACCCCCCCAAAGGAACAATTTCACCTCAAAATCCTGAAAAGTTGCAATACCCCCCGAAAGGAACAATTTCGCTTCAAAATAGCCAAAAGTTGCAATACCCCCCGAAAGGAACAATTTCGCTTCAAAATGGCCAAAAGTTGCAATACCCCCCCAAAGGAAAAATTTCGCCTCAAAATGAAAAAAAAATTGCAATACCCCCAAAGGAACAATTTCGCCTCAAAATGCCGAAAAGTTGCAATACCCCCCGAAAGGAACAATTTCGCTTCAAAATGGCCAAAAGTTGCAATACCCCCCCAAAGGAACAATTTCACCTCAAAATCCTGAAAAGTTGCAATACCCTCCGAAAGGAACAATTTCGCTTCAAAATAGCCAAAAGTTGCAATACCCCCCGAAAGGAACAATTTCGCTTCAAAATGGCCAAAAGTTGCAATACCCCCCCAAAGGAAAAATTTCGCTTCAAAATGGCCAAAAGTTGAAATACCCCACAAAGGAACAATTTCGCCTCAAAATTCTGAAAAGTTGCAATACCCCCCGAAAGGAACAATTTCGCTTCAAAATGGCCAAAAGTTGCAATACCCCCCAAAAGGAACAATTTCGCCTCAAAATGCCGAAAAGTTGCAATACCCCCTGAAAGGAACAATTTCGCTTCAAAATGGCCAAAAGTTGCAATACCCCCCAAAAGGAAAAATTTCGCCTCAAAATGCCGAAAAGTTGCAATACCCCCCGAAAGGAACAATTTCGCTTCAAAATGGCCAAAAGTTGCAATACCCCCCCAAAGGAACAATTTCGCCTCAAAATGGCAAAAAATTGCAATACTCCCCCAAAGGAATAATTTCGCCTCAAAATGCCGAAAAGTTGCAATACCCCCCGAAAGAAACAATTTCGCTTCAAAATGGCCAAAAGTTGCAATAACCCCCCAAAGGAACAATTTCGCCTCAAAATGCCGAAAAGTTGCAATACCCCCCGAAAGGAACAATTTCGCTTCAAAATGGCCAAAAGTTGCAATACCCCCCCAAAGGAACAACTTCGCCTCAAAATGGCAAAAAATTGCAATACCCCCCCAAAGGAACAATTTCGCCTCAAAATGCTGAAAAGTTGCAATACCCCCCCAAAGGAACAATTTCGCTTCAAAATGGCCAAAAGTTGCAATACCCCCCAAAGGAACAATTTCGCCTCAAAATGCCGAAAAGTTGCACTACCCCCCCAAAGGAACAATTTCGCCTCAAAATGCCGAAAAGTTGCAATACCCCCCGAAAGGAACAATTTCGCTTCAAAATGGCCAAAAGATGCAAAACCCCCCCAAAGCAACAATTTCGTTTCAAAATGAAAAAAAAATTGCAATTCCCCCCCAAAGGAACAACTTCGCCTCAAAATGCCGAAAAGTTGCAATACCCCCCCAAAGGAACAATTTCGCCTCAAAATGCTGAAAAGTTGCAATACCCCCGAAAGGAACAATTTCGCTTCAAATTGGCCAAAAGATGCAAAACCCCCCATAGCAACAATTTCGCCTCAAAATGAAAAAAAAATTGCAATACCCCCCCAAAGGAACAATTTCGCTTCAAAATGGCCAAAAGTTGCAATACCCCCCAAAGGAACAATTTCGCCTCAAAATGCCGAAAAGTTGCAATACCCCCCCAAAGGAACAATTTCGCTTAAAAATGGCCAAAAGTTGCAATACCCCCCCGAAGGAAAAATTTCGCCTCAAAATGAAAAAAAAATTGCAATACCCCCCAAAGGAACAATTTCGCCTCAAAATGTCGAAAAGTTGCAATACCCCCCCAAAGGAACAATTTCGCTTCAAAATGGCCAAAAGTTGCAATACCCCCCCAAAGGAACAATTTCGCCTCAAAATGCCGAAAAGTTGCAATACCCCCCGAAAGGAACAATTTCGCTTCAAAATGGCCAAAAGATTCAATACCCCACCAAAGCAACAATTTCGCCTCAAAATGGCAAAAAATTGCAATACCCCCCCAAAGGAACAATTTCGCTTCAAAATGGCCAAAAGATGCAATTACCCGCCCACAGCAACAATTTCGCCTCAAAATGGCAAAAATTGCAATACCCCCCCAAAGGAACAATTTCGCCTCAAAATGCCGAAAAGTTGCAATACCCCCCGAAAGGAAGAATTTCGCTTCAAAATGGCCAAAAGTTGCAATACCCCCCCAAAGGAACAATTTCGCCTCAAAATGCCGAAAAGTTGCAATACCCCCCCAAAGGAACAATTTCGCTTCAAAATGGCCAAAAGTTGCAATACCCCCCCAAAGGAACAATTTCGCCTCAAAATGGCAAAAAATTGCAATACCCCCCCAAAGGAACAATTTCGCCTCAAAATGCCGAAAAGTTGCAATACCCCCCGAAAGGAAGAATTTCGCTTCAAAATGGCCAAAAGTTGCAATACCCCCCCAAAGGAACAATTTCGCCTCAAAATGCCGAAAAGTTGCAATACCCCCCCAAAGGAAGAATTTCGCTTCAAAATGGCCAAAAGCTGCAATACCCCCCCAAAGGAACAATTTCGCCTCAAAATGGCAAAAAATTGCAATACCCCCCCAAAGGAACAATTTCGCCTCAAAATGCCGAAAAGTTGCAATACCCCCCCAAAGGAAGAATTTCGCTTCAAAATGGCCAAAAGCTGCAATAGCCCCCCAAAGGAACAATTTCGCTTCAAAATGGCCAAAAGTTGCAATACCCCCCAAAGGAACAAGTTTGCCTCAAAATGCCGAAAAGTTGCAATACCCCCCGAAAAGAACAATTTCGCTTCAAAATGGCCAAAAGTTGCAATACCCCCCCAAAGGAACAATTTCACCTCAAAATCCTGAAAAGTTGCAATACCCCCCGAAAGTAACAATTTCGCTTCAAAATAGCCAAAAGTTGCAATACCCCCCCAAAGGAACAATTTCCCCTCAAAATGCCGAAAAGTTGCAATACCCCCCGAAAGGAACAATTTCGCTTAAAAATGGCCAAAAGTTGCAATACCCCCCCAAAGGAAAAATTTCGCCTCAAAATGAAAAAAAATTGCAATACCCCCCAAAGGAACAATTTCGCCTCAAAATGCCGAAAAGTTGCAATACCCCCCGAAAGGAACAATTTCGCTTCAAAATGGCCAAAAGTTGCAATACCCCCCCAAAGGAACAATTTCACCTCAAAATGGCAAAAAATTGCAATACCCCCTCAAAGGAAAAATTTCGCCTCAAAATGCCGAAAAGTTGCAATACCCCCCCAAAGGAACAATTTCGCTTCAAAATGGCCAAAAGTTGCAATACCCCCCCAAAGGAACAATTTCGCCTCAAAATGTCCAAAAGATGCAATACCCCACCAAAGCAACAATTTCGCCTCAAAATGGCAAAAAATTGCAATACCCCCCCAAAGGAACAATTTCGCTTCAAAATGGCCAAAAGATGCAATTACCCGCCCACAGCAACAATTTCGCCTCAAAATGGCAAAAATTGCAATACCCTCCCAAAGGAACAATTTCGCCTCAAAATGCCGAAAAGTTGCAATACCCCCCGAAAGGAACAATTTCGCTTCAAAATGGCCAAAAGTTGCAATACCCCCCGAAAGGAACAATTTCGCTTCAAAATGGCCAAAAGTTGCAATACCCCCCCAAAGGAACAATTTCGCCTCAAAATGGCAAAAAATTGCAATACCCCCCAAAGGAACAATTTCGCTTCAAAATGTCCAAAAGTTGCATTACCCCCCCAAAGGAACAATTTCGCCTCAAAACGGCCAAAAGTTGCAATACCCCCCAAAGGAACAATTTCGCCTCAAAATGAAAAAAAAATTGCAATACCCCCCCAAAGGAACAATTTCGCCTCAAAATGCCGAAAAGTTGCAATACCCCCCGAAAGGAACAATTTCGCTTCAAAATGGCCAAAAGTTGCAATACCCCCCCAAAGGAACAATTTCACCTCAAAATGGCAAAAAATTGCAATACCCCCTCAAAGGAACAATTTCGCCTCAAAATGCCGAAAAGTTGCAATACCCCCCCAAAGGAAGAATTTCGCTTCAAAATGGCCAAAAGCTGCAATACCCCCCCAAAGGAACAATTTCGCCTCAAAATGCCGAAAAGTTGCAATACCCCCCGAAAGGAACAATTTCGCTTCAAAATGGCAAAAAGTTGCAATACCCCCCCAAGGGAACAATTTCACCTCAAAATGGCAAAAAATTGCAATACCCCCTCAAAGGAACAATTTCGCTTCAAAATGGGCAAAAGTTTCAATACCCCCCCAAAGGAACAATTTCGCTTCAAAATGCCGAAAAGTTGCAATACCCCCCCAAAGGAACAATTTCGCCTCAAAATGGAAAAAAAATTGCAATACCCCCCCAAAGGAACAATTTCACCTCAAAATGTCGAAAAGTTGCAATACCCCCCGAAAGGAAAAATTTCGCTTCAAAATGGCCAAAAGTTGCAATACCCCCCCAAAGGAACAATTTCGCCTCAAAATGGCAAAAAATTGCAATACCCCCCCAAAGGAACAATTTTGCTTCAAAATGGCCAAAAGTTGCAATACCCCCCAAAGGAACAATTTCGCCTCAAAATGCCGAAAAGTTGCAATACCCCCCGAAAGGAACAATTTCGCTTCAAAATGGCCAAAAGATGCAATACCCACCCAAAGCAACAATTTCGCCTCAAAATGGCAAAAAATTGCAATACCCCCCGAAAGGAACAATTTCGCTTCAAAATGGCCAAAAGTTGCAATACCCTCCCAAAGGAACAATTTCACCTCAAAATCCTGAAAAGTTGCAATACCCTCCGAAAGGAACAATTTCGCTTCAAAATAGCCAAAAGTTGCAATACCCCCCAAAGGAACAATTTCGCCTCAAAATGCCGAAAAGTTGCAATACCCCCCGAAAAGAACAATTTCGCTTTAAAATGGCCAAAAGTTGCAATACCCCCCCAAAGGAACAATTTCACCTCAAAATCCTGAAAAGTTGCAATACCCCCCGAAAGGAACAATTTCGCTTCAAAATAGCCAAAAGTTGCAATACCCCCCGAAAGGAACAATTTCGCTTCAAAATGGCCAAAAGTTGCAATACCCCCCCAAAGGAACAATTTCCCCTCAAAATGCCGAAAAGTTGCAATACCCCCTGAAAGGAACAATTTCGCTTCAAAATGGCCAAAAGTTGCAATACCCCCCAAAGGAACAATTTCGCCTCAAAATGCCGAAAAGTTGCAATACCCCCTGAAAAGAACAATTTCGCTTTAAAATGGCCAAAAGTTGCAATACCCCCCCAAAGGAACAATTTCACCTCAAAATCCTGAAAAGTTGCAATACCCCCCGAAAGGAACAATTTCGCTTCAAAATAGCCAAAAGTTGCAATACCCCCCGAAAGGAACAATTTCGCTTCAAAATGGCCAAAAGTTGCAATACCCCCCCAAAGGAAAAATTTCGCCTCAAAATGAAAAAAAAAATTGCAATACCCCCAAAGGAACAATTTCGCCTCAAAATGCCGAAAAGTTGCAATACCCCCCGAAAGGAACAATTTCGCTTCAAAATGGCCAAAAGTTGCAATACCCCCCCAAAGGAACAATTTCACCTCAAAATCCTGAAAAGTTGCAATACCCTCCGAAAGGAACAATTTCGCTTCAAAATAGCCAAAAGTTGCAATACCCCCCGAAAGGAAAAATTTCGCTTCAAAATGGCCAAAAGTTGAAATACCCCACAAAGGAACAATTTCGCCTCAAAATTCTGAAAAGTTGCAATACCCCCCGAAAGGAACAATTTCGCTTCAAAATGGCCAAAAGTTGCAATACCCCCCGAAAGGAAAAATTTCGCTTCAAAATGGCCAAAAGTTGCAATACCCCCCCAAAGGAAAAATTTCGCCTCAAAATGAAAAAAAAATTGCAATACCCCCCAAAGGAACAATTTCGCCTCAAAATGCCGAAAAGTTGCAATACCCCCTGAAAGGAACAATTTCGCTTCAAAATGGCCAAAAGTTGCAATACCCCCCAAAAGGAAAAATTTCGCCTCAAAATGCCGAAAAGTTGCAATACCCCCCGAAAGGAACAATTTCGCTTCAAAATGGCCAAAAGTTGCAATACCCCCCCAAAGGAACAATTTCGCCTCAAAATGGCAAAAAATTGCAATACTCCCCCAAAGGAATAATTTCGCCTCAAAATGCCGAAAAGTTGCAATACCCCCCGAAAGAAACAATTTCGCTTCAAAATGGCCAAAAGTTGCAATAACCCCCCAAAGGAACAATTTCGCCTCAAAATGCCGAAAAGTTGCAATACCCCCCGAAAGGAACAATTTCGCTTCAAAATGGCCAAAAGTTGCAATACCCCCCCAAAGGAACAACTTCGCCTCAAAATGGCAAAAAATTGCAATACCCCCCCAAAGGAACAATTTCGCCTCAAAATGCCGAAAAGTTGCAATACCCCCCCAAAGGAACAATTTCGCTTCAAAATGGCCAAAAGTTGCAATACCCCCCAAAGCAACAATTTTGCCTCAAAATGCCGAAAAGTTGCACTACCCCCCCAAAGGAACAATTTCGCCTCAAAATGCCGAAAAGTTGCAATACCCCCCGAAAGGAACAATTTCGCTTCAAAATGGCCAAAAGATGCAAAACCCCCCCAAAGCAACAATTTCGTTTCAAAATGAAAAAAAAATTGCAATACCCCCCCAAAGGAACAACTTCGCCTCAAAATGCCGAAAAGTTGCAATACCCCCCCAAAGGAACAATTTCGCCTCAAAATGCTGAAAAGTTGCAATACCCCCCGAAAGGAACAATTTCGCTTCAAATTAGCCAAAAGATGCAAAACCCCCCATAGCAACAATTTCGCCTCAAAATTAAAAAAAAATTGCAATACCCCCCCAAAGGAACAATTTCGCTTCAAAATGGCCAAAAGTTGCAATACCCCCCAAAGGAACAATTTCGCCTCAAAATGCCGAAAAGTTGCAATACCCCCCCAAAGGAACAATTTCGCTTAAAAATGGCCAAAAGTTGCAATACCCCCCAAAGGAAAAATTTCGCCTCAAAATGAAAAAAAAATTGCAATACCCCCCAAAGGAACAATTTCGCCTCAAAATGCCGAAAAGTTGCAATACCCCCCCAAAGGAACAATTTCGCTTCAAAATGGCCAAAAGTTGCAATACCCCCCCAAAGGAACAATTTCGCCTCAAAATGCCGAAAAGTTGCAATACCCCCCGAAAGGAACAATTTCGCTTCAAAATGGCCAAAAGATGCAATACCCCACCAAAGCAACAATTTCGCCTCAAAATGGCAAAAAATTGCAATACCCCCCCAAAGGAACAATTTCGCTTCAAAATGGCCAAAAGATGCAATTACCCGCCCACAGCAACAATTTCGCCTCAAAATGGCAAAAATTGCAATACCCCCCAAAGGAACAATTTCGCCTCAAAATGCCGAAAAGTTGCAATACCCCCCGAAAGGAAGAATTTCGCTTCAAAATGGCCAAAAGTTGCAATACCCCCCCAAAGGAACAATTTCGCCCCAAAATGCCGAAAAGTTGCAATACCCCCCCAAAGGAAGAATTTCGCTTCAAAATGGCCAAAAGCTGCAATACCCCCCCAAAGGAACAATTTCGCTTCAAAATGGCCAAAAGTTGCAATACCCCCCAAAGGAACAATTTTGCCTCAAAATGCCGAAAAGTTGCAATACCCCCCGAAAAGAACAATTTCGCTTCAAAATGGCCAAAAGTTGCAATACCCCCCCAAAGGAACAATTTCACCTCAAAATCCTGAAAAGTTGCAATACCCCCCGAAAGTAACAATTTCGCTTCAAAATAGCCAAAAGTTGCAATACCCCCCCAAAGGAACAATTTCCCCTCAAAATGCCGAAAAGTTGCAATACCCCCCGAAAGGAACAATTTCGCTTAAAAATGGCCAAAAGTTGCAATACCCCCCCAAAGGAAAAATTTCGCATCAAAATGAAAAAAAAATTGCAATACCCCCCAAAGGAACAATTTCGCCTCAAAATGCCGAAAAGTTGCAATACCCCCCGAAAGGAACAATTTCGCTTCAAAATGGCCAAAAGTTGCAATACCCCCCCAAAGGAACAATTTCACCTCAAAATGGCAAAAAATTGCAATACCCCCTCAAAGGAAAAATTTCGCCTCAAAATGCCGAAAAGTTGCAATACCCCCCCAAAGGAACAATTTCGCTTCAAAATGGCCAAAAGTTGCAATACCCCCCCAAAGGAACAATTTCGCCTCAAAATGCCGAAAAGTTGCAATACCCCCCGAAAGGAACAATTTCGCTTCAAAATGGCCAAAAGATGCAATTACCCGCCCACAGCAACAATTTCGCCTCAAAATGGCAAAAATTGCAATACCCCCCCAAAGGAACAATTTCGCCTCAAAATGCCGAAAAGTTGCAATACCCCCCGAAAGGAAGAATTTCGCTTCAAAATGGCCAAAAGTTGCAATACCCCCCCAAAGGAACAATTTCGCCTCAAAATGCCGAAAAGTTGCAATACCCCCCGAAAGGAAGAATTTCGCTTCAAAATGGCCAAAAGTTGCAATACCCCCCCAAAGGAACAATTTCGCCTCAAAATGCCGAAAAGTTGCAATACCCCCCCAAAGGAACAATTTCGCTTCAAAATGGCCAAAAGTTGCAATACCCCCCCAAAGGAACAATTTCGCCTCAAAATGGAAAAAAATTGCAATACCCCCCCAAAGGAACAATTTCGCCTCAAAATGCCGAAAAGTTGCAATACCCCCCGAAAGGAAGAATTTCGCTTCAAAATGGCCAAAAGTTGCAATACCCCCCCAAAGGAACAATTTCGCCTCAAAATGCCGAAAAGTTGCAATACCCCCCAAAGGAAGAATTTCGCTTCAAAATGGCCAAAAGCTGCAATACCCCCCCAAAGGAACAATTTCGCTTCAAAATGGCCAAAAGTTGCAATACCCCCCAAAGGAACAATTTTGCCTCAAAATGCCGAAAAGTTGCAATACCCCCCGAAAAGAACAATTTCGCTTCAAAATGGCCAAAAGTTGCAATACCCCCCCAAAGGAACAATTTCACCTCAAAATCCTGAAAAGTTGCAATACCCCCCGAAAGTAACAATTTCGCTTCAAAATAGCCAAAAGTTGCAATACCCCCCCAAAGGAACAATTTCCCCTCAAAATGCCGAAAAGTTGCAATACCCCCCGAAAGGAACAATTTCGCTTAAAAATGGCCAAAAGTTGCAATACCCCCCCAAAGGAAAAATTTCGCATCAAAATGAAAAAAAAATTGCAATACCCCCCAAAGGAACAATTTCGCCTCAAAATGCCGAAAAGTTGCAATACCCCCCGAAAGGAACAATTTCGCTTCAAAATGGCCAAAAGTTGCAATACCCCCCCAAAGGAACAATTTCACCTCAAAATGGCAAAAAATTGCAATACCCCCTCAAAGGAAAAATTTCGCCTCAAAATGCCGAAAAGTTGCAATACCCCCCCAAAGGAACAATTTCGCTTCAAAATGGCCAAAAGTTGCAATACCCCCCCAAAGGAACAATTTCGCCTCAAAATGCCGAAAAGTTGCAATACCCCCCGAAAGGAACAATTTCGCTTCAAAATGGCCAAAAGATGCAATTACCCGCCCACAGCAACAATTTCGCCTCAAAATGGCAAAAATTGCAATACCCCCCCAAAGGAACAATTTCGCCTCAAAATGCCGAAAAGTTGCAATACCCCCCGAAAGGAAGAATTTCGCTTCAAAATGGCCAAAAGTTGCAATACCCCCCCAAAGGAACAATTTCGCCTCAAAATGCCGAAAAGTTGCAATACCCCCCGAAAGGAACAATTTCGCTTCAAAATGGCCAAAAGTTGCAATACCCCCCCAAAGGAACAATTTCGCCTCAAAATGGCAAAAAATTGCAATACCCCCCAAAGGAACAATTTCGCTTCAAAATGGCCAAAAGTTGCATTACCCCCCCAAAGGAACAATTTCGCCTCAAAACGGCCAAAAGTTGCAATACCCCCCAAAGGAACAATTTCGCCTCAAAATGAAAAAAAAATTGCAATACCCCCCAAAGGAACAATTTCGCCTCAAAATGCCGAAAAGTTGCAATACCCCCCGAAAGGAACAATTTCGCTTCAAAATGGCCAAAAGTTGCAATACCCCCCAAAGGAACAATTTCACCTCAAAATGGCAAAAAATTGCAATACCCCCTCAAAGGAACAATTTCGCCTCAAAATGCCGAAAAGTTGCAATACCCCCTGAAAAGAACAATTTCGCTTTAAAATGGCCAAAAGTTGCAATACCCCCCCAAAGGAACAATTTCACCTCAAAATCCTGAAAAGTTGCAATACCCCCCGAAAGGAACAATTTCGCTTCAAAATAGCCAAAAGTTGCAATACCCCCCGAAAGGAACAATTTCGCTTCAAAATGGCCAAAAGTTGCAATACCCCCCCAAAGGAAAAATTTCGCCTCAAAATGAAAAAAAAAATTGCAATACCCCCAAAGGAACAATTTCGCCTCAAAATGCCGAAAAGTTGCAATACCCCCCGAAAGGAACAATTTCGCTTCAAAATGGCCAAAAGTTGCAATACCCCCCCAAAGGAACAATTTCACCTCAAAATCCTGAAAAGTTGCAATACCCTCCGAAAGGAACAATTTCGCTTCAAAATAGCCAAAAGTTGCAATACCCCCCGAAAGGAACAATTTCGCTTCAAAATGGCCAAAAGTTGCAATACCCCCCCAAAGGAAAAATTTCGCTTCAAAATGGCCAAAAGTTGAAATACCCCACAAAGGAACAATTTCGCCTCAAAATTCTGAAAAGTTGCAATACCCCCCGAAAGGAACAATTTCGCTTCAAAATGGCCAAAAGTTGCAATACCCCCCGAAAGGAACAATTTCGCTTCAAAATGGCCAAAAGTTGCAATACCCCCCCAAAGGAAAAATTTCGCCTCAAAATGAAAAAAAAATTGCAATACCCCCCAAAGGAACAATTTCGCCTCAAAATGCCGAAAAGTTGCAATACCCCCTGAAAGGAACAATTTCGCTTCAAAATGGCCAAAAGTTGCAATACCCCCCAAAAGGAAAAATTTCGCCTCAAAATGCCGAAAAGTTGCAATACCCCCCGAAAGGAACAATTTCGCTTCAAAATGGCCAAAAGTTGCAATACCCCCCCAAAGGAACAATTTCGCCTCAAAATGGCAAAAAATTGCAATACTCCCCCAAAGGAATAATTTCGCCTCAAAATGCCGAAAAGTTGCAATACCCCCCGAAAGAAACAATTTCGCTTCAAAATGGCCAAAAGTTGCAATAACCCCCCAAAGGAACAATTTCGCCTCAAAATGCCGAAAAGTTGCAATACCCCCCGAAAGGAACAATTTCGCTTCAAAATGGCCAAAAGTTGCAATACCCCCCCAAAGGAACAACTTCGCCTCAAAATGGCAAAAAATTGCAATACCCCCCCAAAGGAACAATTTCGCCTCAAAATGCCGAAAAGTTGCAATACCCCCCCAAAGGAACAATTTCGCTTCAAAATGGCCAAAAGTTGCAATACCCCCCAAAGCAACAATTTCGCCTCAAAATGCCGAAAAGTTGCACTACCCCCCCAAAGGAACAATTTCGCCTCAAAATGCCGAAAAGTTGCAATACCCCCCGAAAGGAACAATTTCGCTTCAAAATGGCCAAAAGATGCAAAACCCCCCCAAAGCAACAATTTCGTTTCAAAATGAAAAAAAAATTGCAATACCCCCCCAAAGGAACAACTTCGCCTCAAAATGCCGAAAAGTTGCAATACCCCCCCAAAGGAACAATTTCGCCTCAAAATGCTGAAAAGTTGCAATACCCCCCGAAAGGAACAATTTCGCTTCAAATTGGCCAAAAGATGCAAAACCCCCCATAGCAACAATTTCGCCTCAAAATTAAAAAAAAATTGCAATACCCCCCCAAAGGAACAATTTCGCTTCAAAATGGCCAAAAGTTGCAATACCCCCCAAAGGAACAATTTCGCCTCAAAATGCCGAAAAGTTGCAATACCCCCCCAAAGGAACAATTTCGCTTAAAAATGGCCAAAAGTTGCAATACCCCCCAAAGGAAAAATTTCGCCTCAAAATGAAAAAAAAATTGCAATACCCCCCAAAGGAACAATTTCGCCTCAAAATGCCGAAAAGTTGCAATACCCCCCCAAAGGAACAATTTCGCTTCAAAATGGCCAAAAGTTGCAATACCCCCCCAAAGGAACAATTTCGCCTCAAAATGCCGAAAAGTTGCAATAGCCCCCGAAAGGAACAATTTCGCTTCAAAATGGCCAAAAGATGCAATACCCCACCAAAGCAACAATTTCGCCTCAAAATGGCAAAAAATTGCAATACCCCCCCAAAGGAACAATTTCGCTTCAAAATGGCCAAAAGATGCAATTACCCGCCCACAGCAACAATTTCGCCTCAAAATGGCAAAAATTGCAATACCCCCCCAAAGGAACAATTTCGCCTCAAAATGCCGAAAAGTTGCAATACCCCCCGAAAGGAAGAATTTCGCTTCAAAATGGCCAAAAGTTGCAATACCCCCCCAAAGGAACAATTTCGCCTCAAAATGCCGAAAAGTTGCAATACCCCCCAAAGGAAGAATTTCGCTTCAAAATGGCCAAAAGCTGCAATACCCCCCCAAAGGAACAATTTCGCTTCAAAATGGCCAAAAGTTGCAATACCCCCCAAAGGAACAATTTTGCCTCAAAATGCCGAAAAGTTGCAATACCCCCCGAAAAGAACAATTTCGCTTCAAAATGGCCAAAAGTTGCAATACCCCCCCAAAGGAACAATTTCACCTCAAAATCCTGAAAAGTTGCAATACCCCCCGAAAGTAACAATTTCGCTTCAAAATAGCCAAAAGTTGCAATACCCCCCCAAAGGAACAATTTCCCCTCAAAATGCCGAAAAGTTGCAATACCCCCCGAAAGGAACAATTTCGCTTAAAAATGGCCAAAAGTTGCAATACCCCCCCAAAGGAAAAATTTCGCATCAAAATGAAAAAAAAATTGCAATACCCCCCAAAGGAACAATTTCGCCTCAAAATGCCGAAAAGTTGCAATACCCCCCGAAAGGAACAATTTCGCTTCAAAATGGCCAAAAGTTGCAATACCCCCCCAAAGGAACAATTTCACCTCAAAATGGCAAAAAATTGCAATACCCCCTCAAAGGAAAAATTTCGCCTCAAAATGCCGAAAAGTTGCAATACCCCCCCAAAGGAACAATTTCGCTTCAAAATGGCCAAAAGTTGCAATACCCCCCCAAAGGAACAATTTCGCCTCAAAATGCCGAAAAGTTGCAATACCCCCCGAAAGGAACAATTTCGCTTCAAAATGGCCAAAAGATGCAATTACCCGCCCACAGCAACAATTTCGCCTCAAAATGGCAAAAATTGCAATACCCCCCCAAAGGAACAATTTCGCCTCAAAATGCCGAAAAGTTGCAATACCCCCCGAAAGGAAGAATTTCGCTTCAAAATGGCCAAAAGTTGCAATACCCCCCCAAAGGAACAATTTCGCCTCAAAATGCCGAAAAGTTGCAATACCCCCCGAAAGGAAGAATTTCGCTTCAAAATGGCCAAAAGTTGCAATACCCCCCCAAAGGAACAATTTCGCCTCAAAATGCCGAAAAGTTGCAATACCCCCCCAAAGGAACAATTTCGCTTCAAAATGGCCAAAAGTTGCAATACCCCCCCAAAGGAACAATTTCGCCTCAAAATGCCGAAAAGTTGCAATACCCCCCAAAGGAAGAATTTCGCTTCAAAATGGCCAAAAGCTGCAATACCCCCCCAAAGGAACAATTTCGCTTCAAAATGGCCAAAAGTTGCAATACCCCCCAAAGGAACAATTTTGCCTCAAAATGCCGAAAAGTTGCAATACCCCCCGAAAAGAACAATTTCGCTTCAAAATGGCCAAAAGTTGCAATACCCCCCCAAAGGAACAATTTCACCTCAAAATCCTGAAAAGTTGCAATACCCCCCGAAAGTAACAATTTCGCTTCAAAATAGCCAAAAGTTGCAATACCCCCCCAAAGGAACAATTTCCCCTCAAAATGCCGAAAAGTTGCAATACCCCCCGAAAGGAACAATTTCGCTTAAAAATGGCCAAAAGTTGCAATACCCCCCCAAAGGAAAAATTTCGCATCAAAATGAAAAAAAAATTGCAATACCCCCCAAAGGAACAATTTCGCCTCAAAATGCCGAAAAGTTGCAATACCCCCCGAAAGGAACAATTTCGCTTCAAAATGGCCAAAAGTTGCAATACCCCCCCAAAGGAACAATTTCACCTCAAAATGGCAAAAAATTGCAATACCCCCTCAAAGGAACAATTTCGCCTCAAAATGCCGAAAAGTTGCAATACCCCCCCAAAGGAAGAATTTCGCTTCAAAATGGCCAAAAGCTGCAATAGCCCCCCAAAGGAACAATTTCGCTTCAAAATGGCCAAAAGTTGCAATACCCCCCAAAGGAACAAGTTTGCCTCAAAATGCCGAAAAGTTGCAATACCCCCCGAAAAGAACAATTTCGCTTCAAAATGGCCAAAAGTTGCAATACCCCCCCAAAGGAACAATTTCACCTCAAAATCCTGAAAAGTTGCAATACCCCCCGAAAGTAACAATTTCGCTTCAAAATAGCCAAAAGTTGCAATACCCCCCCAAAGGAACAATTTCCCCTCAAAATGCCGAAAAGTTGCAATACCCCCCGAAAGGAACAATTTCGCTTAAAAATGGCCAAAAGTTGCAATACCCCCCCAAAGGAAAAATTTCGCCTCAAAATGAAAAAAAAATTGCAATACCCCCCAAAGGAACAATTTCGCCTCAAAATGCCGAAAAGTTGCAATACCCCCCGAAAGGAACAATTTCGCTTCAAAATGGCCAAAAGTTGCAATACCCCCCCAAAGGAACAATTTCACCTCAAAATGGCAAAAAATTGCAATACCCCCTCAAAGGAAAAATTTCGCCTCAAAATGCCGAAAAGTTGCAATACCCCCCCAAAGGAACAATTTCGCTTCAAAATGGCCAAAAGTTGCAATACCCCCCCAAAGGAACAATTTCGCCTCAAAATGGCCAAAAGATGCAATACCCCACCAAAGCAACAATTTCGCCTCAAAATGGCAAAAAATTGCAATACCCCCCCAAAGGAACAATTTCGCTTCAAAATGGCCAAAAGATGCAATTACCCGCCCACAGCAACAATTTCGCCTCAAAATGGCAAAAATTGCAATACCCCCCCAAAGGAACAATTTCGCCTCAAAATGCCGAAAAGTTGCAATACCCCCCGAAAGGAACAATTTCGCTTCAAAATGGCCAAAAGTTGCAATACCCCCCCAAAGGAACAATTTCGCCTCAAAATGCCGAAAAGTTGCAATACCCCCCGAAAGGAACAATTTCGCTTCAAAATGGCCAAAAGTTGCAATACCCCCCCAAAGGAACAATTTCGCCTCAAAATGGAAAAAAATTGCAATACCCCCCAAAGGAACAATTTCGCTTCAAAATGGCCAAAAGTTGCATTACCCCCCCAAAGGAACAATTTCGCCTCAAAACGGCCAAAAGTTGCAATACCCCCCAAAGGAACAATTTCGCCTCAAAATGAAAAAAAAATTGCAATACCCCCCCAAAGGAACAATTTCGCCTCAAAATGCCGAAAAGTTGCAATACCCCCCGAAAGGAACAATTTCGCTTCAAAATGGCAAAAAATTGCAATACCCCCTCAAAGGAACAATTTCGCCTCAAAATGCCGAAAAGTTGCAATACCCCCCCAAAGGAAGAATTTCGCTTCAAAATGGCCAAAAGCTGCAATACCCCCCCAAAGGAACAATTTCGCCTCAAAATGCCGAAAAGTTGCAATACCCCCCCAAAGGAACAATTTCACCTCAAAATGGCAAAAAATTGCAATACCCCCTCAAAGGAACAATTTCGCCTCAAAATGCCGAAAAGTTGCAATACCCCCCCAAAGGAAGAATTTCGCTTCAAAATGGCCAAAAGCTGCAATACCCCCCCAAAGGAACAATTTCGCCTCAAAATGCCGAAAAGTTGCAATACCCCCCGAAAGGAACAATTTCGCTTCAAAATGGCAAAAAGTTGCAATACCCCCCCAAGGGAACAATTTCACCTCAAAATGGCAAAAAATTGCAATACCCCCTCAAAGGAACAATTTCGCTTCAAAATGGGCAAAAGTTTCAATACCCCCCCAAAGGAACAATTTCGCTTCAAAATGCCGAAAAGTTGCAATACCCCCCCAAAGGAACAATTTCGCCTCAAAATGGAAAAAAAATTGCAATACCCCCCCAAAGGAACAATTTCACCTCAAAATGTCGAAAAGTTGCAATACCCCCCGAAAGGAAAAATTTCGCTTCAAAATGGCCAAAAGTTGCAATACCCCCCCAAAGGAACAATTTCACCTCAAAATGTCGAAAAGTTGCAATACCCCCCGAAAGGAAAAATTTCGCTTCAAAATGGCCAAAAGTTGCAATACCCCCCCAAAGGAACAATTTCGCCTCAAAATGCCGAAAAGTTGCAATACCCCCCCAAAGGAACAATTTCGCCTCAAAATGGCAAAAAATTGCAATACCCCCCCAAAGGAACAATTTCGCCTCAAAATGCCGAAAAGTTGCAATACCCCCCGAAAGGAACAATTTCGCTTCAAAATGGCCAAAAGTTGCAATACCCCCCCAAAGGAACAATTTCACCTCAAAATGGCAAAAAATTGCAATACCCCCTCAAAGGAACAATTTCGCCTCAAAATGCCGAAAAGTTGCAATACCCCCCCAAAGGAAGAATTTCGCTTCAAAATGGCCAAAAGCTGCAATAGCCCCCGAAAGGAACAATTTCGCTTCAAAATGGCCAAAAGTTGCAATACCCCCCAAAGGAACAAGTTTGCCTCAAAATGCCGAAAAGTTGCAATACCCCCCGAAAAGAACAATTTCGCTTAAAAATGGCCAAAAGTTGCAATACCCCCCCAAAGGAAAAATTTCGCCTCAAAATGAAAAAAAAATTGCAATACCCCCCAAAGGAACAATTTCGCCTCAAAATGCCGAAAAGTTGCAATACCCCCCGAAAGGAACAATTTCGCTTCAAAATGGCCAAAAGTTGCAATACCCCCCCAAAGGAACAATTTCACCTCAAAATGGCAAAAAATTGCAATACCCCCTCAAAGGAAAAATTTCGCCTCAAAATGCCGAAAAGTTGCAATACCCCCCCAAAGGAACAATTTCGCTTCAAAATGGCCAAAAGTTGCAATACCCCCCCAAAGGAACAATTTCGCCTCAAAATGGCCAAAAGATGCAATACCCCACCAAAGCAACAATTTCGCCTCAAAATGGCAAAAAATTGCAATACCCCCCCAAAGGAACAATTTCGCTTCAAAATGGCCAAAAGATGCAATTACCCGCCCACAGCAACAATTTCGCCTCAAAATGGCAAAAATTGCAATACCCCCCCAAAGGAACAATTTCGCCTCAAAATGCCGAAAAGTTGCAATACCCCCCGAAAGGAACAATTTCGCTTCAAAATGGCCAAAAGTTGCAATACCCCCCCAAAGGAACAATTTCGCCTCAAAATGCCGAAAAGTTGCAATACCCCCCGAAAGGAACAATTTCGCTTCAAAATGGCCAAAAGTTGCAATACCCCCCCAAAGGAACAATTTCGCCTCAAAATGGCAAAAAATTGCAATACCCCCCAAAGGAACAATTTCGCTTCAAAATGGCCAAAAGTTGCATTACCCCCCCAAAGGAACAATTTCGCCTCAAAACGGCCAAAAGTTGCAATACCCCCAAAGGAACAATTTCGCCTCAAAATGAAAAAAAAATTGCAATACCCCCCCAAAGGAACAATTTCGCCTCAAAATGCTGAAAAGTTGCAATACCCCCCGAAAGGAACAATTTCGCTTTAAATTGGCCAAAAGATGCAAAACCCCCCATAGCAACAATTTCGCCTCAAAATGAAAAAAAAATTGCAATACCCCCCCAAAGGAACAATTTCGCTTCAAAATGGCCAAAAGTTGCAATACCCCCCAAAGGAACAATTTCGCCTCAAAATGCCGAAAAGTTGCAATACCCCCCCAAAGGAACAATTTCGCCTCAAAATGGAAAAAAAATTGAAATCCCCCCAAAGGAACAATTTCACCTCAAAATGCCGAAAAGTTGCAATACCCCCCAAAAGGAACAATTTCGCTTCAAAATGGCCAAAAGTTGCAATACCCCCCCAAAGGAACAATTTCGCCTCAAAATGGCAAAAAATTGCAATACCCCCCCAAAGGAACAATTTCGCTTCAAAATGGCCAAAAGTTGCAATACCCCCCAAAGGAACAATTTCGCCTCAAAATGCCGAAAAGTTGCAATACCCCCCGAAAAGAACAATTTCGCTTCAAAATGGCCAAAAGTTGCAATACCCCCCCAAAGGAACAATTTCACCTCAAAATCCTGAAAAGTTGCAATACCCCCCGAAAGTAACAATTTCGCTTCAAAATAGCCAAAAGTTGCAATACCCCCCCAAAGGAACAATATCCCCTCAAAATGCCGAAAAGTTGCAATACCCCCCAAAAGGAAAAATTTCGCTTAAAAATGGCCAAAAGTTGCAATACCCCCCCAAAGGAACAATTTCGCCTCAAAATGCCGAAAAGTTGCAATACCCCCCGAAAGGAAGAATTTCGCTTCAAAATGGCCAAAAGTTGCAATACCCCCCCAAAGGAACAATTTCGCCTCAAAATGCCGAAAAGTTGCAATACCCCCCCAAAGCAACAATTTCGCTTCAAAATGGCCAAAAGATGCAATTACCCGCCCACAGCAACAATTTCACCTCAAAATGGCAAAAATTGCAATACCCCCCCAAAGGAACAATTTCGCCTCAAAATGCCGAAAAGTTGCAATACCCCCCGAAAGGAAGAATTTCGCTTCAAAATGGCCAAAAGTTGCAATACCCCCCCAAAGGAACAATTTCGCCTCAAAATGCCGAAAAGTTGCAATACCCCCCCAAAGGAACAATTTCGCTTCAAAATGGCCAAAAGTTGCAATACCCCCCCAAAGGAACAATTTCGCCTCAAAATGGCAAAAAATTGCAATACCCCCCCAAAGGAACAATTTCGCCTCAAAATGCCGAAAAGTTGCAATACCCCCCAAAGGAAGAATTTCGCTTCAAAATGGCCAAAAGCTGCAATAGCCCCCCAAAGGAACAATTTCGCTCCAAAATGGCCAAAAGTTGCAATACCCCCCAAAGGAACAAGTTTGCCTCAAAATGCCGAAAAGTTGCAATACCCCCCGAAAAGAACAATTTCGCTTCAAAATGGCCAAAAGTTGCAATACCCCCCCAAAGGAACAATTTCACCTCAAAATCCTGAAAAGTTGCAATACCCCCCGAAAGTAACAATTTCGCTTCAAAATAGCCAAAAGTTGCAATACCCCCCCAAAGGAACAATTTCGCCTCAAAATGAAAAAAAAATTGCAATACCCCCCAAAGGAACAATTTCGCCTCAAAATGCCGAAAAGTTGCAATACCCCCCGAAAGGAACAATTTCGCTTCAAAATGGCCAAAAGTTGCAATACCCCCCCCAAAGGAACAATTTCACCTCAAAATGGCAAAAAATTGCAATACCCCCTCAAAGGAAAAATTTCGCCTCAAAATGCCGAAAAGTTGCAATACCCCCCCAAAGGAACAATTTCGCTTCAAAATGGCCAAAAGTTGCAATACCCCCCCAAAGGAACAATTTCGCCTCAAAATGGCCAAAAGATGCAATACCCCACCAAAGCAACAATTTCGCCTCAAAATGGCAAAAAATTGCAATACCCCCCCAAAGGAACAATTTCGCTTCAAAATGGCCAAAAGATGCAATTACCCGCCCACAGCAACAATTTCGCCTCAAAATGGCAAAAATTGCAATACCCCCCCAAAGGAACAATTTCGCCTCAAAATGCCGAAAAGTTGCAATACCCCCCGAAAGGAACAATTTCGCTTCAAAATGGCCAAAAGTTGCAATACCCCCCCAAAGGAACAATTTCGCCTCAAAATGCCGAAAAGTTGCAATACCCCCCGAAAGGAACAATTTCGCTTCAAAATGGCCAAAAGTTGCAATACCCCCCCAAAGGAACAATTTCGCCTCAAAATGGCAAAAAATTGCAATACCCCCCAAAGGAACAATTTCGCTTCAAAATGGCCAAAAGTTGCATTACCCCCCCAAAGGAACAATTTCGCCTCAAAACGGCCAAAAGTTGCAATACCCCCCAAAGGAACAATTTCGCCTCAAAATGAAAAAAAAATTGCAATACCCCCCCAAAGGAACAATTTCGCCTCAAAATGCCGAAAAGTTGCAATACCCCCCGAAAGGAACAATTTCGCTTCAAAATGGCCAAAAGTTGCAATACCCCCCCAAAGGAACAATTTCGCCTCAAAATGGCAAAAAATTGCAATACCCCCCCAAAGGAACAATTTCGCTTCAAAATGGCCAAAAGTTGCAATACCCCCCAAAGGAACAATTTCGCCTCAAAATGCCGAAAAGTTGCAATACCCCCCGAAAAGAACAATTTCGCTTCAAAATGGCCAAAAGTTGCAATACCCCCCCAAAGGAACAATTTCACCTCAAAATCCTGAAAAGTTGCAATACCCCCCGAAAGTAACAATTTCGCTTCAAAATAGCCAAAAGTTGCAATACCCCCCCAAAGGAACAATATCCCCTCAAAATGCCGAAAAGTTGCAATACCCCCCAAAAGGAAAAATTTCGCTTAAAAATGGCCAAAAGTTGCAATACCCCCCCAAAGGAACAATTTCGCCTCAAAATGCCGAAAAGTTGCAATACCCCCCGAAAGGAAGAATTTCGCTTCAAAATGGCCAAAAGTTGCAATACCCCCCCAAAGGAACAATTTCGCCTCAAAATGCCGAAAAGTTGCAATACCCCCCCAAAGCAACAATTTCGCTTCAAAATGGCCAAAAGATGCAATTACCCGCCCACAGCAAAAATTTCACCTCAAAATGGCAAAAATTGCAATACCCCCCCAAAGGAACAATTTCGCCTCAAAATGCCGAAAAGTTGCAATACCCCCCGAAAGGAAGAATTTCGCTTCAAAATGGCCAAAAGTTGCAATACCCCCCCAAAGGAACAATTTCGCCTCAAAATGCCGAAAAGTTGCAATACCCCCCCAAAGGAACAATTTCGCTTCAAAATGGCCAAAAGTTGCAATACCCCCCCAAAGGAACAATTTCGCCTCAAAATGGCAAAAAATTGCAATACCCCCCCAAAGGAACAATTTCGCCTCAAAATGCCGAAAAGTTGCAATACCCCCCCAAAGGAAGAATTTCGCTTCAAAATGGCCAAAAGCTGCAATAGCCCCCCAAAGGAACAATTTCGCTCCAAAATGGCCAAAAGTTGCAATACCCCCCAAAGGAACAAGTTTGCCTCAAAATGCCGAAAAGTTGCAATACCCCCCGAAAAGAACAATTTCGCTTCAAAATGGCCAAAAGTTGCAATACCCCCCCAAAGGAACAATTTCACCTCAAAATCCTGAAAAGTTGCAATACCCCCCGAAAGTAACAATTTCGCTTCAAAATAGCCAAAAGTTGCAATACCCCCCCAAAGGAACAATTTCGCCTCAAAATGAAAAAAAAATTGCAATACCCCCCAAAGGAACAATTTCGCCTCAAAATGCCGAAAAGTTGCAATACCCCCCGAAAGGAACAATTTCGCTTCAAAATGGCCAAAAGTTGCAATACCCCCCCCCAAAGGAACAATTTCACCTCAAAATGGCAAAAAATTGCAATACCCCCTCAAAGGAAAAATTTCGCCTCAAAATGCCGAAAAGTTGCAATACCCCCCCAAAGGAACAATTTCGCTTCAAAATGGCCAAAAGTTGCAATACCCCCCCAAAGGAACAATTTCGCCTCAAAATGGCCAAAAGATGCAATACCCCACCAAAGCAACAATTTCGCCTCAAAATGGCAAAAAATTGCAATACCCCCCCAAAGGAACAATTTCGCTTCAAAATGGCCAAAAGATGCAATTACCCGCCCACAGCAACAATTTCGCCTCAAAATGGCAAAAATTGCAATACCCCCCCAAAGGAACAATTTCGCCTCAAAATGCCGAAAAGTTGCAATACCCCCCGAAAGGAACAATTTCGCTTCAAAATGGCCAAAAGTTGCAATACCCCCCCAAAGGAACAATTTCGCCTCAAAATGCCGAAAAGTTGCAATACCCCCCGAAAGGAACAATTTCGCTTCAAAATGGCCAAAAGTTGCAATACCCCCCCAAAGGAACAATTTCGCCTCAAAATGGCAAAAAATTGCAATACCCCCCAAAGGAACAATTTCGCTTCAAAATGGCCAAAAGTTGCATTACCCCCCCAAAGGAACAATTTCGCCTCAAAACGGCCAAAAGTTGCAATACCCCCCAAAGGAACAATTTCGCCTCAAAATGAAAAAAAAATTGCAATACCCCCCCAAAGGAACAATTTCGCCTCAAAATGCCGAAAAGTTGCAATACTCCCCGAAAGGAACAATTTCGCTTCAAAATGGCCAAAAGTTGCAATACCCCCCCAAAGGAACAATTTCGCCTCAAAATGGCAAAAAATTGCAATACCCCCCCAAAGGAACAATTTCGCTTCAAAATGGCCAAAAGTTGCAATACCCCCCAAAGGAACAATTTCGCCTCAAAATGCCGAAAAGTTGCAATACCCCCCGAAAAGAACAATTTCGCTTCAAAATGGCCAAAAGTTGCAATACCCCCCCAAAGGAACAATTTCACCTCAAAATCCTGAAAAGTTGCAATACCCCCCGAAAGTAACAATTTCGCTTCAAAATAGCCAAAAGTTGCAATACCCCCCCAAAGGAACAATATCCCCTCAAAATGCCGAAAAGTTGCAATACCCCCCAAAAGGAAAAATTTCGCTTAAAAATGGCCAAAAGTTGCAATACCCCCCCAAAGGAACAATTTCGCCTCAAAATGCCGAAAAGTTGCAATACCCCCCGAAAGGAAGAATTTCGCTTCAAAATGGCCAAAAGTTGCAATACCCCCCCAAAGGAACAATTTCGCCTCAAAATGCCGAAAAGTTGCAATACCCCCCCAAAGCAACAATTTCGCTTCAAAATGGCCAAAAGATGCAATTACCCGCCCACAGCAACAATTTCACCTCAAAATGGCAAAAATTGCAATACCCCCCCAAAGGAACAATTTCGCCTCAAAATGCCGAAAAGTTGCAATACCCCCCGAAAGGAAGAATTTCGCTTCAAAATGGCCAAAAGTTGCAATACCCCCCCAAAGGAACAATTTCGCCTCAAAATGCCGAAAAGTTGCAATACCCCCCCAAAGGAACAATTTCGCTTCAAAATGGCCAAAAGTTGCAATACCCCCCCAAAGGAACAATTTCGCCTCAAAATGGCAAAAAATTGCAATACCCCCCCAAAGGAACAATTTCGCCTCAAAATGCCGAAAAGTTGCAATACCCCCCCAAAGGAAGAATTTCGCTTCAAAATGGCCAAAAGCTGCAATAGCCCCCCAAAGGAACAATTTCGCTCCAAAATGGCCAAAAGTTGCAATACCCCCCAAAGGAACAAGTTTGCCTCAAAATGCCGAAAAGTTGCAATACCCCCCGAAAAGAACAATTTCGCTTCAAAATGGCCAAAAGTTGCAATACCCCCCCAAAGGAACAATTTCACCTCAAAATCCTGAAAAGTTGCAATACCCCCCGAAAGTAACAATTTCGCTTCAAAATAGCCAAAAGTTGCAATACCCCCCCAAAGGAACAATTTCGCCTCAAAATGAAAAAAAAATTGCAATACCCCCCAAAGGAACAATTTCGCCTCAAAATGCCGAAAAGTTGCAATACCCCCCGAAAGGAACAATTTCGCTTCAAAATGGCCAAAAGTTGCAATACCCCCCCCAAAGGAACAATTTCACCTCAAAATGGCAAAAAATTGCAATACCCCCTCAAAGGAAAAATTTCGCCTCAAAATGCCGAAAAGTTGCAATACCCCCCCAAAGGAACAATTTCGCTTCAAAATGGCCAAAAGTTGCAATACCCCCCCAAAGGAACAATTTCGCCTCAAAATGGCCAAAAGATGCAATACCCCACCAAAGCAACAATTTCGCCTCAAAATGGCAAAAAATTGCAATACCCCCCCAAAGGAACAATTTCGCTTCAAAATGGCCAAAAGATGCAATTACCCGCCCACAGCAACAATTTCGCCTCAAAATGGCAAAAATTGCAATACCCCCCCAAAGGAACAATTTCGCCTCAAAATGCCGAAAAGTTGCAATACCCCCCGAAAGGAACAATTTCGCTTCAAAATGGCCAAAAGTTGCAATACCCCCCCAAAGGAACAATTTCGCCTCAAAATGCCGAAAAGTTGCAATACCCCCCGAAAGGAACAATTTCGCTTCAAAATGGCCAAAAGTTGCAATACCCCCCCAAAGGAACAATTTCGCCTCAAAATGGCAAAAAATTGCAATACCCCCCAAAGGAACAATTTCGCTTCAAAATGGCCAAAAGTTGCATTACCCCCCCAAAGGAACAATTTCGCCTCAAAACGGCCAAAAGTTGCAATACCCCCCAAAGGAACAATTTCGCCTCAAAATGAAAAAAAAATTGCAATACCCCCCCAAAGGAACAATTTCGCCTCAAAATGCCGAAAAGTTGCAATACCCCCCGAAAGGAACAATTTCGCTTCAAAATGGCCAAAAGTTGCAATACCCCCCCAAAGGAACAATTTCACCTCAAAATGGCAAAAAATTGCAATACCCCCTCAAAAGAACAATTTCGCCTCAAAATGCCGAAAAGTTGCAATACCCCCCCAAAGGAAGAATTTCGCTTCAAAATGGCCAAAAGCTGCAATACCCCCCCAAAGGAACAATTTCGCCTCAAAATGCCGAAAAGTTGCAATACCCCCCGAAAGGAACAATTTCGCTTCAAAATGGCAAAAAGTTGCAATACCCCCCCAAGGGAACAATTTCACCTCAAAATGGCAAAAAATTGCAATACCCCCTCAAAGGAACAATTTCGCTTCAAAATGGGCAAAAGTTTCAATACCCCCCCAAAGGAACAATTTCGCTTCAAAATGCCGAAAAGTTGCAATACCCCCCCAAAGGAACAATTTCGCCTCAAAATGGAAAAAAAATTGCAATACCCCCCCAAAGGAACAATTTCACCTCAAAATGTCGAAAAGTTGCAATACCCCCCGAAAGGAAAAATTTCGCTTCAAAATGGCCAAAAGTTGCAATACCCCCCCAAAGGAACAATTTCGCCTCAAAATGGCAAAAAATTGCAATACCCCCCCAAAGGAACAATTTTGCTTCAAAATGGCCAAAAGTTGCAATACCCCCCCAAAGGAACAATTTCGCCTCAAAATGCCGAAAAGTTGCAATACCCCCCGAAAGGAACAATTTCGCTTCAAAATGGCCAAAAGATGCAATACCCACCCAAAGCAACAATTTCGCCTCAAAATGGCAAAAAATTGCAATACCCCCCGAAAGGAACAATTTCGCTTCAAAATGGCCAAAAGTTGCAATACCCCCCAAAGGAACAATTTCGCCTCAAAATGCCGAAAAGTTGCAATACTCCCCGAAAAGAACAATTTCGCTTCAAAATGGCCAAAAGTTGCAATACCCTCCCAAAGGAACAATTTCACCTCAAAATCCTGAAAAGTTGCAATACCCTCCGAAAGGAACAATTTCGCTTCAAAATAGCCAAAAGTTGCAATACCCCCCAAAGGAACAATTTCGCCTCAAAATGCCGAAAAGTTGCAATACCCCCCGAAAAGAACAATTTCGCTTTAAAATGGCCAAAAGTTGCAATACCCCCCCAAAGGAACAATTTCACCTCAAAATCCTGAAAAGTTGCAATACCCCCCGAAAGGAACAATTTCGCTTCAAAATAGCCAAAAGTTGCAATACCCCCCGAAAGGAACAATTTCGCTTCAAAATGGCCAAAAGTTGCAATACCCCCCCAAAGGAACAATTTCCCCTCAAAATGCCGAAAAGTTGCAATACCCCCTGAGGCCTCTGCCACACTCACGTGAATTTCACGCACGTGCCGAGAGACACGTATTTTCCCTGCGTGTTGCGTGCAGGTAAGTACGTGTCTCTGGTACGTGCGTGACACGTGTGTTCTACGTGTGCTATCCGCGATAGCACACGTAGAATCAGTAATTATTATACTCACCTGGTCCTCCCTGCTGTCCGCGCTGCTGTCCGTGGTGCTGATCCTCGGTCTCCAGCCCTCCCGTCTCCCCGCTGCTGCTGCTGCCAGGCAGTGAAGTGAATATTCTATGAGATTAATGAGCGGCGGTCGGCAGCAAGAGGCAGCAGCGGCAGAGACAGGAGGGCTGGAGAAGGTGAGTTAATGTTTTTTATTTTTTTCCCTGACATGTGTGTTTACTCCGGCGCGTGTCACACGGGACCGCATCCACACTACACCCGTGTGGTACGGGTGCGGGCCGTGTAACACCCGTGCTGCCGGAGAAAACACTGACATGTCAGCGCTTTGAAAATCGCACACACGTACAAACGCACACGGACACACGTTCCGTGTGGTTTTACGTGTGTGTGCCTGCTACCATAGGGTAGCATTGCTGTACATGTCTCCGTGCCGCCGGTACGTGTAAAAAATGCCAAACACGTGCCGGAGGCACGGATGTGTGGCAGAGGCCTGAAAGGAACAATTTCGCTTCAAAATGGCCAAAAGTTGCAATACCCCCCAAAGGAACAATTTCGCCTCAAAATGCCGAAAAGTTGCAATACCCCCTGAAAAGAACAATTTCGCTTTAAAATGGCCAAAAGTTGCAATACCCCCCCAAAGGAACAATTTCACCTCAAAATCCTGAAAAGTTGCAATACCCCCCGAAAGGAACAATTTCGCTTCAAAATAGCCAAAAGTTGCAATACCCCCCGAAAGGAACAATTTCGCTTCAAAATGGCCAAAAGTTGCAATACCCCCCCAAAGGAAAAATTTCGCCTCAAAATGAAAAAAAAATTGCAATACCCCCAAAGGAACAATTTCGCCTCAAAATGCCGAAAAGTTGCAATACCCCCCGAAAGGAACAATTTCGCTTCAAAATGGCCAAAAGTTGCAATACCCCCCCAAAGGAACAATTTCACCTCAAAATCCTGAAAAGTTGCAATACCCTCCGAAAGGAACAATTTCGCTTCAAAATAGCCAAAAGTTGCAATACCCCCCGAAAGGAACAATTTCGCTTCAAAATGGCCAAAAGTTGCAATACCCCCCCAAAGGAAAAATTTCGCTTCAAAATGGCCAAAAGTTGAAATACCCCACAAAGGAACAATTTCGCCTCAAAATTCTGAAAAGTTGCAATACCCCCCGAAAGGAACAATTTCGCTTCAAAATGGCCAAAAGTTGCAATACCCCCCCAAAGGAACAATTTCGCCTCAAAATGCCGAAAAGTTGCAATACCCCCTGAAAGGAACAATTTCGCTTCAAAATGGCCAAAAGTTGCAATACCCCCCAAAAGGAAAAATTTCGCCTCAAAATGCCGAAAAGTTGCAATACCCCCCGAAAGGAACAATTTCGCTTCAAAATGGCCAAAAGTTGCAATACCCCCCCAAAGGAACAATTTCGCCTCAAAATGGCAAAAAATTGCAATACTCCCCCAAAGGAATAATTTCGCCTCAAAATGCCGAAAAGTTGCAATACCCCCCGAAAGAAACAATTTCGCTTCAAAATGGCCAAAAGTTGCAATAACCCCCCAAAGGAACAATTTCGCCTCAAAATGCCGAAAAGTTGCAATACCCCCCGAAAGGAACAATTTCGCTTCAAAATGGCCAAAAGTTGCAATACCCCCCCAAAGGAACAACTTCGCCTCAAAATGGCAAAAAATTGCAATACCCCCCCAAAGGAACAATTTCGCCTCAAAATGCCGAAAAGTTGCAATACCCCCCCAAAGGAACAATTTCGCTTCAAAATGGCCAAAAGTTGCAATACCCCCCAAAGGAACAATTTCGCCTCAAAATGCCGAAAAGTTGCACTACCCCCCCAAAGGAACAATTTCGCCTCAAAATGCCGAAAAGTTGCAATACCCCCCGAAAGGAACAATTTCGCTTCAAAATGGCCAAAAGATGCAAAACCCCCCCAAAGCAACAATTTCGTTTCAAAATGAAAAAAAAATTGCAATACCCCCCCAAAGGAACAACTTCGCCTCAAAATGCCGAAAAGTTGCAATACCCCCCCAAAGGAACAATTTCGCCTCAAAATGCTGAAAAGTTGCAATACCCCCCGAAAGGAACAATTTCGCTTCAAATTGGCCAAAAGATGCAAAACCCCCCATAGCAACAATTTCGCCTCAAAATGAAAAAAAAATTGCAATACCCCCCCAAAGGAACAATTTCGCTTCAAAATGGCCAAAAGTTGCAATACCCCCCAAAGGAACAATTTCGCCTCAAAATGCCGAAAAGTTGCAATACCCCCCCAAAGGAACAATTTCGCTTAAAAATGGCCAAAAGTTGCAATACCCCCCCAAAGGAAAAATTTCGCCTCAAAATGAAAAAAAAATTGCAATACCCCCCAAAGGAACAATTTCGCCTCAAAATGTCGAAAAGTTGCAATACCCCCCCAAAGGAACAATTTCGCTTCAAAATGGCCAAAAGTTGCAATACCCCCCCAAAGGAACAATTTCGCCTCAAAATGCCGAAAAGTTGCAATACCCCCCGAAAGGAACAATTTCGCTTCAAAATGGCCAAAAGATTCAATACCCCACCAAAGCAACAATTTCGCCTCAAAATGGCAAAAAATTGCAATACCCCCCCAAAGGAACAATTTCGCTTCAAAATGGCCAAAAGATGCAATTACCCGCCCACAGCAACAATTTCGCCTCAAAATGGCAAAAATTGCAATACCCCCCCAAAGGAACAATTTCGCCTCAAAATGCCGAAAAGTTGCAATACCCCCCGAAAGGAAGAATTTCGCTTCAAAATGGCCAAAAGTTGCAATACCCCCCCAAAGGAACAATTTCGCCTCAAAATGCCGAAAAGTTGCAATACCCCCCCAAAGGAACAATTTCGCTTCAAAATGGCCAAAAGTTGCAATACCCCCCCAAAGGAACAATTTCGCCTCAAAATGGCAAAAAATTGCAATACCCCCCCAAAGGAACAATTTCGCCTCAAAATGCCGAAAAGTTGCAATACCCCCCGAAAGGAAGAATTTCGCTTCAAAATGGCCAAAAGTTGCAATACCCCCCCAAAGGAACAATTTCGCCTCAAAATGCCGAAAAGTTGCAATACCCCCCCAAAGGAAGAATTTCGCTTCAAAATGGCCAAAAGCTGCAATACCCCCCCAAAGGAACAATTTCGCCTCAAAATGGCAAAAAATTGCAATACCCCCCCAAAGGAACAATTTCGCCTCAAAATGCCGAAAAGTTGCAATACCCCCCCAAAGGAAGAATTTCGCTTCAAAATGGCCAAAAGCTGCAATAGCCCCCCAAAGGAACAATTTCGCTTCAAAATGGCCAAAAGTTGCAATACCCCCCAAAGGAACAAGTTTGCCTCAAAATGCCGAAAAGTTGCAATACCCCCCGAAAAGAACAATTTCGCTTCAAAATGGCCAAAAGTTGCAATACCCCCCCAAAGGAACAATTTCACCTCAAAATCCTGAAAAGTTGCAATACCCCCCGAAAGTAACAATTTCGCTTCAAAATAGCCAAAAGTTGCAATACCCCCCCAAAGGAACAATTTCCCCTCAAAATGCCTAAAAGTTGCAATACCCCCCGAAAGGAACAATTTCGCTTAAAAATGGCCAAAAGTTGCAATACCCCCCCAAAGGAAAAATTTCGCCTCAAAATGAAAAAAAATTGCAATACCCCCCAAAGGAACAATTTCGCCTCAAAATGCCGAAAAGTTGCAATACCCCACGAAAGGAACAATTTCGCTTCAAAATGGCCAAAAGTTGCAATACCCCCCCAAAGGAACAATTTCACCTCAAAATGGCAAAAAATTGCAATACCCCCTCAAAGGAAAAATTTCGCCTCAAAATGCCGAAAAGTTGCAATACCCCCCCAAAGGAACAATTTCGCTTCAAAATGGCCAAAAGTTGCAATACCCCCCCAAAGGAACAATTTCGCCTCAAAATGGCCAAAAGATGCAATACCCCACCAAAGCAACAATTTCGCCTCAAAATGGCAAAAAATTGCAATACCCCCCCAAAGGAACAATTTCGCTTCAAAATGGCCAAAAGATGCAATTACCCGCCCACAGCAACAATTTCGCCTCAAAATGGCAAAAATTGCAATACCCTCCCAAAGGAACAATTTCGCCTCAAAATGCCGAAAAGTTGCAATACCCCCCGAAAGGAACAATTTCGCTTCAAAATGGCCAAAAGTTGCAATACCCCCCAAAGGAACAATTTCGCCTCAAAATGGCAAAAAATTGCAATACCCCCCAAAGGAACAATTTCGCTTCAAAATGTCCAAAAGTTGCATTACCCCCCCAAAGGAACAATTTCGCATCAAAACGGCCAAAAGTTGCAATACCCCCCAAAGGAACAATTTCGCCTCAAAATGAAAAAAAAATTGCAATACCCCCCCAAAGGAACAATTTCGCCTCAAAATGCCGAAAAGTTGCAATACCCCCCGAAAGGAACAATTTCGCTTCAAAATGGCCAAAAGTTGCAATACCCCCCCAAAGGAACAATTTCACCTCAAAATGGCAAAAAATTGCAATACCCCCTCAAAGGAACAATTTCGCCTCAAAATGCCGAAAAGTTGCAATACCCCCCCAAAGGAAGAATTTCGCTTCAAAATGGCCAAAAGCTGCAATACCCCCCCAAAGGAACAATTTCGCCTCAAAATGCTGAAAAGTTGCAATACCCCCCGAAAGGAACAATTTCGCTTCAAAATGGCAAAAAGTTGCAATACCCCCCCAAGGGAACAATTTCACCTCAAAATGGCAAAAAATTGCAATACCCCCTCAAAGGAACAATTTCGCTTCAAAATGGGCAAAAGTTTCAATACCCCCCCAAAGGAACAATTTCGCTTCAAAATGCCGAAAAGTTGCAATACCCCCCCAAAGGAACAATTTCGCCTCAAAATGGAAAAAAAAATTGCAATACCCCCCCAAAGGAACAATTTCACCTCAAAATGTCGAAAAGTTGCAATACCCCCCGAAAGGAAAAATTTCGCTTCAAAATGGCCAAAAGTTGCAATACCCCCCCAAAGGAACAATTTCGCCTCAAAATGGCAAAAAATTGCAATACCCCCCCAAAGGAACAATTTTGCTTCAAAATGGCCAAAAGTTGCAATACCCCCCAAAGGAACAATTTCGCCTCAAAATGCCGAAAAGTTGCAATACCCCCCGAAAGGAACAATTTCGCTTCAAAATGGCCAAAAGATGCAATACCCACCCAAAGCAACAATTTCGCCTCAAAATGGCAAAAAATTGCAATACCCCCCGAAAGGAACAATTTCGCTTCAAAATGGCCAAAAGTTGCAATACCCTCCCAAAGGAACAATTTCACCTCAAAATCCTGAAAAGTTGCAATACCCTCCGAAAGGAACAATTTCGCTTCAAAATAGCCAAAAGTTGCAATACCCCCCAAAGGAACAATTTCGCCTCAAAATGCCGAAAAGTTGCAATACCCCCCGAAAAGAACAATTTCGCTTTAAAATGGCCAAAAGTTGCAATACCCCCCCAAAGGAACAATTTCACCTCAAAATCCTGAAAAGTTGCAATACCCCCCGAAAGGAACAATTTCGCTTCAAAATAGCCAAAAGTTGCAATACCCCCCGAAAGGAACAATTTCGCTTCAAAATGGCCAAAAGTTGCAATACCCCCCCAAAGGAACAATTTCCCCTCAAAATGCCGAAAAGTTGCAATACCCCCTGAAAGGAACAATTTCGCTTCAAAATGGCCAAAAGTTGCAATACCCCCCAAAGGAACAATTTCGCCTCAAAATGCCGAAAAGTTGCAATACCCCCTGAAAAGAACAATTTCGCTTTAAAATGGCCAAAAGTTGCAATACCCCCCCAAAGGAACAATTTCACCTCAAAATCCTGAAAAGTTGCAATACCCCCCGAAAGGAACAATTTCGCTTCAAAATAGCCAAAAGTTGCAATACCCCCCGAAAGGAACAATTTCGCTTCAAAATGGCCAAAAGTTGCAATACCCCCCAAAGGAACAATTTCCCCTCAAAATGCCGAAAAGTTGCAATACCCCCTGAAAGGAACAATTTCGCTTCAAAATGGCCAAAAGTTGCAATACCCCCCAAAGGAACAATTTCGCCTCAAAATGCCGAAAAGTTGCAATACCCCCCGAAAGGAACAATTTCGCTTCAAAATGGCCAAAAGTTGCAATACCCCCCCAAAGGAACAATTTCACCTCAAAATCCTGAAAAGTTGCAATACCCTCCGAAAGGAACAATTTCGCTTCAAAATAGCCAAAAGTTGCAATACCCCCCGAAAGGAAAAATTTCGCTTCAAAATGGCCAAAAGTTGAAATACCCCACAAAGGAACAATTTCGCCTCAAAATTCTGAAAAGTTGCAATACCCCCCGAAAGGAACAATTTCGCTTCAAAATGGCCAAAAGTTGCAATACCCCCCGAAAGGAACAATTTCGCTTCAAAATGGCCAAAAGTTGCAATACCCCCCCAAAGGAAAAATTTCGCCTCAAAATGAAAAAAAATTGCAATACCCCCCAAAGGAACAATTTCGCCTCAAAATGCCGAAAAGTTGCAATACCCCCTGAAAGGAACAATTTCGCTTCAAAATGGCCAAAAGTTGCAATACCCCCCAAAAGGAAAAATTTCGCCTCAAAATGCCGAAAAGTTGCAATACCCCCCGAAAGGAACAATTTCGCTTCAAAATGGCCAAAAGTTGCAATACCCCCCCAAAGGAACAATTTCGCCTCAAAATGGCAAAAAATTGCAATACTCCCCCAAAGGAATAATTTCGCCTCAAAATGCCGAAAAGTTGCAATACCCCCCGAAAGAAACAATTTCGCTTCAAAATGGCCAAAAGTTGCAATAACCCCCCAAAGGAACAATTTCGCCTCAAAATGCCGAAAAGTTGCAATACCCCCCGAAAGGAACAATTTCGCTTCAAAATGGCCAAAAGTTGCAATACCCCCCCAAAGGAACAACTTCGCCTCAAAATGGCAAAAAATTGCAATACCCCCCAAAGGAACAATTTCGCCTCAAAATGCCGAAAAGTTGCAATACCCCCCCAAAGGAACAATTTCGCTTCAAAATGGCCAAAAGTTGCAATACCCCCCAAAGCAACAATTTCGCCTCAAAATGCCGAAAAGTTGCACTACCCCCCCAAAGGAACAATTTCGCCTCAAAATGCCGAAAAGTTGCAATACCCCCCGAAAGGAACAATTTCGCTTCAAAATGGCCAAAAGATGCAAAACCCCCCCAAAGCAACAATTTCGTTTCAAAATGAAAAAAAAATTGCAATACCCCCCCAAAGGAACAACTTCGCCTCAAAATGCCGAAAAGTTGCAATACCCCCCCAAAGGAACAATTTCGCCTCAAAATGCTGAAAAGTTGCAATACCCCCCGAAAGGAACAATTTCGCTTCAAATTAGCCAAAAGATGCAAAACCCCCCATAGCAACAATTTCGCCTCAAAATTAAAAAAAAATTGCAATACCCCCCCAAAGGAACAATTTCGCTTCAAAATGGCCAAAAGTTGCAATACCCCCCAAAGGAACAATTTCGCCTCAAAATGCCGAAAAGTTGCAATACCCCCCCAAAGGAACAATTTCGCTTAAAAATGGCCAAAAGTTGCAATACCCCCCAAAGGAAAAATTTCGCCTCAAAATGAAAAAAAAATTGCAATACCCCCCAAAGGAACAATTTCGCCTCAAAATGCCGAAAAGTTGCAATACCCCCCCAAAGGAACAATTTCGCTTCAAAATGGCCAAAAGTTGCAATACCCCCCCAAAGGAACAATTTCGCCTCAAAATGCCAAAAAGTTGCAATACCCCCCGAAAGGAACAATTTCGCTTCAAAATGGCCAAAAGATGCAATACCCCACCAAAGCAACAATTTCGCCTCAAAATGGCAAAAAATTGCAATACCCCCCCAAAGGAACAATTTCGCTTCAAAATGGCCAAAAGATGCAATTACCCGCCCACAGCAACAATTTCGCCTCAAAATGGCAAAAATTGCAATACCCCCCAAAGGAACAATTTCGCCTCAAAATGCCGAAAAGTTGCAATACCCCCCGAAAGGAAGAATTTCGCTTCAAAATGGCCAAAAGTTGCAATACCCCCCCAAAGGAACAATTTCGCCTCAAAATGCCGAAAAGTTGCAATACCCCCCCAAAGGAAGAATTTCGCTTCAAAATGGCCAAAAGCTGCAATACCCCCCCAAAGGAACAATTTCGCTTCAAAATGGCCAAAAGTTGCAATACCCCCCAAAGGAACAATTTTGCCTCAAAATGCCGAAAAGTTGCAATACCCCCCGAAAAGAACAATTTCGCTTCAAAATGGCCAAAAGTTGCAATACCCCCCCAAAGGAACAATTTCACCTCAAAATCCTGAAAAGTTGCAATACCCCCCGAAAGTAACAATTTCGCTTCAAAATAGCCAAAAGTTGCAATACCCCCCCAAAGGAACAATTTCCCCTCAAAATGCCGAAAAGTTGCAATAACCCCCGAAAGGAACAATTTCGCTTAAAAATGGCCAAAAGTTGCAATACCCCCCCAAAGGAAAAATTTCGCATCAAAATGAAAAAAAAATTGCAATACCCCCCAAAGGAACAATTTCGCCTCAAAATGCCGAAAAGTTGCAATACCCCCCGAAAGGAACAATTTCGCTTCAAAATGGCCAAAAGTTGCAATACCCCCCCAAAGGAACAATTTCACCTCAAAATGGCAAAAAATTGCAATACCCCCTCAAAGGATAAATTTCGCCTCAAAATGCCGAAAAGTTGCAATACCCCCCCAAAGGAACAATTTCGCTTCAAAATGGCCAAAAGTTGCAATACCCCCCCAAAGGAACAATTTCGCCTCAAAATGCCGAAAAGTTGCAATACCCCCCGAAAGGAACAATTTCGCTTCAAAATGGCCAAAAGATGCAATTACCCGCCCACAGCAACAATTTCGCCTCAAAATGGCAAAAATTGCAATACCCCCCCAAAGGAACAATTTCGCCTCAAAATGCCGAAAAGTTGCAATACCCCCCGAAAGGAAGAATTTCGCTTCAAAATGGCCAAAAGTTGCAATACCCCCCCAAAGGAACAATTTCGCCTCAAAATGCCGAAAAGTTGCAATACCCCCCGAAAGGAAGAATTTCGCTTCAAAATGGCCAAAAGTTGCAATACCCCCCCAAAGGAACAATTTCGCCTCAAAATGCCGAAAAGTTGCAATACCCCCCAAAGGAACAATTTCGCTTCAAAATGGCCAAAAGTTGCAATACCCCCCCAAAGGAACAATTTCGCTTCAAAATGGCCAAAAGTTGCAATACCCCCCAAAGGAACAATTTTGCCTCAAAATGCCGAAAAGTTGCAATACCCCCCGAAAAGAACAATTTCGCTTCAAAATGGCCAAAAGTTGCAATACCCCCCCAAAGGAACAATTTCACCTCAAAATCCTGAAAAGTTGCAATACCCCCCGAAAGTAACAATTTCGCTTCAAAATAGCCAAAAGTTGCAATACCCCCCCAAAGGAACAATTTCCCCTCAAAATGCCGAAAAGTTGCAATACCCCCCGAAAGGAACAATTTCGCTTAAAAATGGCCAAAAGTTGCAATACCCCCCCAAAGGAAAAATTTCGCATCAAAATGAAAAAAAAATTGCAATACCCCCCAAAGGAACAATTTCGCCTCAAAATGCCGAAAAGTTGCAATACCCCCCGAAAGGAACAATTTCGCTTCAAAATGGCCAAAAGTTGCAATACCCCCCCAAAGGAACAATTTCACCTCAAAATGGCAAAAAATTGCAATACCCCCTCAAAGGAAAAATTTCGCCTCAAAATGCCGAAAAGTTGCAATACCCCCCCAAAGGAACAATTTCGCTTCAAAATGGCCAAAAGTTGCAATACCCCCCCAAAGGAACAATTTCGCCTCAAAATGCCGAAAAGTTGCAATACCCCCCGAAAGGAACAATTTCGCTTCAAAATGGCCAAAAGATGCAATTACCCGCCCACAGCAACAATTTCGCCTCAAAATGGCAAAAATTGCAATACCCCCCCAAAGGAACAATTTCGCCTCAAAATGCCGAAAAGTTGCAATACCCCCCGAAAGGAAGAATTTCGCTTCAAAATGGCCAAAAGTTGCAATACCCCCCCAAAGGAACAATTTCGCCTCAAAATGCCGAAAAGTTGCAATACCCCCCGAAAGGAACAATTTCGCTTCAAAATGGCCAAAAGTTGCAATACCCCCCCAAAGGAACAATTTCGCCTCAAAATGAAAAAAAAATTGCAATACCCCCCAAAGGAACAATTTCGCCTCAAAATGCCGAAAAGTTGCAATACCCCCTGAAAGGAACAATTTCGCTTCAAAATGGCCAAAAGTTGCAATACCCCCCAAAAGGAAAAATTTCGCCTTAAAATGCCGAAAAGTTGCAATACCCCCCGAAAGGAACAATTTCGCTTCAAAATGGCCAAAAGTTGCAATACCCCCCCAAAGGAACAATTTCGCCTCAAAATGGCAAAAAATTGCAATACTCCCCCAAAGGAATAATTTCGCCTCAAAATGCCGAAAAGTTGCAATACCCCCCGAAAGAAACAATTTCGCTTCAAAATGGCCAAAAGTTGCAATAACCCCCCAAAGGAACAATTTCGCCTCAAAATGCCGAAAAGTTGCAATACCCCCCGAAAGGAACAATTTCGCTTCAAAATGGCCAAAAGTTGCAATACCCCCCCAAAGGAACAACTTCGCCTCAAAATGGCAAAAAATTGCAATACCCCCCCAAAGGAACAATTTCGCCTCAAAATGCCGAAAAGTTGCAATACCCCCCCAAAGGAACAATTTCGCTTCAAAATGGCCAAAAGTTGCAATACCCCCCAAAGCAACAATTTCGCCTCAAAATGCCGAAAAGTTGCACTACCCCCCCAAAGGAACAATTTCGCCTCAAAATGCCGAAAAGTTGCAATACCCCCCGAAAGGAACAATTTCGCTTCAAAATGGCCAAAAGATGCAAAACCCCCCCAAAGCAACAATTTCGTTTCAAAATGAAAAAAAAATTGCAATACCCCCCCAAAGGAACAACTTCGCCTCAAAATGCCGAAAAGTTGCAATACCCCCCCAAAGGAACAATTTCGCCTCAAAATGCTGAAAAGTTGCAATACCCCCCGAAAGGAACAATTTCGCTTCAAATTAGCCAAAAGATGCAAAACCCCCCATAGCAACAATTTCGCCTCAAAATTAAAAAAAAATTGCAATACCCCCCCAAAGGAACAATTTCGCTTCAAAATGGCCAAAAGTTGCAATACCCCCCAAAGGAACAATTTCGCCTCAAAATGCCGAAAAGTTGCAATACCCCCCCAAAGGAACAATTTCGCTTAAAAATGGCCAAAAGTTGCAATACCCCCCAAAGGAAAAATTTCGCCTCAAAATGAAAAAAAAATTGCAATACCCCCCAAAGGAACAATTTCGCCTCAAAATGCCGAAAAGTTGCAATACCCCCCCAAAGGAACAATTTCGCTTCAAAATGGCCAAAAGTTGCAATACCCCCCCAAAGGAACAATTTCGCCTCAAAATGCCAAAAAGTTGCAATACCCCCCGAAAGGAACAATTTCGCTTCAAAATGGCCAAAAGATGCAATACCCCACCAAAGCAACAATTTCGCCTCAAAATGGCAAAAAATTGCAATACCCCCCCAAAGGAACAATTTCGCTTCAAAATGGCCAAAAGATGCAATTACCCGCCCACAGCAACAATTTCGCCTCAAAATGGCAAAAATTGCAATACCCCCCAAAGGAACAATTTCGCCTCAAAATGCCGAAAAGTTGCAATACCCCCCGAAAGGAAGAATTTCGCTTCAAAATGGCCAAAAGTTGCAATACCCCCCCAAAGGAACAATTTCGCCTCAAAATGCCGAAAAGTTGCAATACCCCCCCAAAGGAAGAATTTCGCTTCAAAATGGCCAAAAGCTGCAATACCCCCCCAAAGGAACAATTTCGCTTCAAAATGGCCAAAAGTTGCAATACCCCCCAAAGGAACAATTTTGCCTCAAAATGCCGAAAAGTTGCAATACCCCCCGAAAAGAACAATTTCGCTTCAAAATGGCCAAAAGTTGCAATACCCCCCCAAAGGAACAATTTCACCTCAAAATCCTGAAAAGTTGCAATACCCCCCGAAAGTAACAATTTCGCTTCAAAATAGCCAAAAGTTGCAATACCCCCCCAAAGGAACAATTTCCCCTCAAAATGCCGAAAAGTTGCAATAACCCCCGAAAGGAACAATTTCGCTTAAAAATGGCCAAAAGTTGCAATACCCCCCCAAAGGAAAAATTTCGCATCAAAATGAAAAAAAAATTGCAATACCCCCCAAAGGAACAATTTCGCCTCAAAATGCCGAAAAGTTGCAATACCCCCCGAAAGGAACAATTTCGCTTCAAAATGGCCAAAAGTTGCAATACCCCCCCAAAGGAACAATTTCACCTCAAAATGGCAAAAAATTGCAATACCCCCTCAAAGGATAAATTTCGCCTCAAAATGCCGAAAAGTTGCAATACCCCCCCAAAGGAACAATTTCGCTTCAAAATGGCCAAAAGTTGCAATACCCCCCCAAAGGAACAATTTCGCCTCAAAATGCCGAAAAGTTGCAATACCCCCCGAAAGGAACAATTTCGCTTCAAAATGGCCAAAAGATGCAATTACCCGCCCACAGCAACAATTTCGCCTCAAAATGGCAAAAATTGCAATACCCCCCCAAAGGAACAATTTCGCCTCAAAATGCCGAAAAGTTGCAATACCCCCCGAAAGGAAGAATTTCGCTTCAAAATGGCCAAAAGTTGCAATACCCCCCCAAAGGAACAATTTCGCCTCAAAATGCCGAAAAGTTGCAATACCCCCCGAAAGGAAGAATTTCGCTTCAAAATGGCCAAAAGTTGCAATACCCCCCCAAAGGAACAATTTCGCCTCAAAATGCCGAAAAGTTGCAATACCCCCCAAAGGAACAATTTCGCTTCAAAATGGCCAAAAGTTGCAATACCCCCCCAAAGGAACAATTTCGCTTCAAAATGGCCAAAAGTTGCAATACCCCCCAAAGGAACAATTTTGCCTCAAAATGCCGAAAAGTTGCAATACCCCCCGAAAAGAACAATTTCGCTTCAAAATGGCCAAAAGTTGCAATACCCCCCCAAAGGAACAATTTCACCTCAAAATCCTGAAAAGTTGCAATACCCCCCGAAAGTAACAATTTCGCTTCAAAATAGCCAAAAGTTGCAATACCCCCCCAAAGGAACAATTTCCCCTCAAAATGCCGAAAAGTTGCAATACCCCCCGAAAGGAACAATTTCGCTTAAAAATGGCCAAAAGTTGCAATACCCCCCCAAAGGAAAAATTTCGCATCAAAATGAAAAAAAAATTGCAATACCCCCCAAAGGAACAATTTCGCCTCAAAATGCCGAAAAGTTGCAATACCCCCCGAAAGGAACAATTTCGCTTCAAAATGGCCAAAAGTTGCAATACCCCCCCAAAGGAACAATTTCACCTCAAAATGGCAAAAAATTGCAATACCCCCTCAAAGGAAAAATTTCGCCTCAAAATGCCGAAAAGTTGCAATACCCCCCCAAAGGAACAATTTCGCTTCAAAATGGCCAAAAGTTGCAATACCCCCCCAAAGGAACAATTTCGCCTCAAAATGCCGAAAAGTTGCAATACCCCCCGAAAGGAACAATTTCGCTTCAAAATGGCCAAAAGATGCAATTACCCGCCCACAGCAACAATTTCGCCTCAAAATGGCAAAAATTGCAATACCCCCCCAAAGGAACAATTTCGCCTCAAAATGCCGAAAAGTTGCAATACCCCCCGAAAGGAAGAATTTCGCTTCAAAATGGCCAAAAGTTGCAATACCCCCCCAAAGGAACAATTTCGCCTCAAAATGCCGAAAAGTTGCAATACCCCCCGAAAGGAACAATTTCGCTTCAAAATGGCCAAAAGTTGCAATACCCCCCCAAAGGAACAATTTCGCCTCAAAATGGCAAAAAATTGCAATACCCCCCAAAGGAACAATTTCGCTTCAAAATGGCCAAAAGTTGCATTACCCCCCCAAAGGAACAATTTCGCCTCAAAACGGCCAAAAGTTGCAATACCCCCCAAAGGAACAATTTCGCCTCAAAATGAAAAAAAAATTGCAATACCCCCCCAAAGGAACAATTTCGCCTCAAAATGCCGAAAAGTTGCAATACCCCCCGAAAGGAACAATTTCGCTTCAAAATGGCCAAAAGTTGCAATACCCCCCAAAGGAACAATTTCACCTCAAAATGGCAAAAAATTGCAATACCCCCTCAAAGGAACAATTTCGCCTCAAAATGCCGAAAAGTTGCAATACCCCCTGAAAAGAACAATTTCGCTTTAAAATGGCCAAAAGTTGCAATACCCCCCCAAAGGAACAATTTCACCTCAAAATCCTGAAAAGTTGCAATACCCCCCGAAAGGAACAATTTCGCTTCAAAAAAGCCAAAAGTTGCAATACCCCCCGAAAGGAACAATTTCGCTTCAAAATGGCCAAAAGTTGCAATACCCCCCCAAAGGAAAAATTTCGCCTCAAAATGAAAAAAAAAATTGCAATACCCCCAAAGGAACAATTTCGCCTCAAAATGCCGAAAAGTTGCAATACCCCCCGAAAGGAACAATTTCGCTTCAAAATGGCCAAAAGTTGCAATACCCCCCCAAAGGAACAATTTCACCTCAAAATCCTGAAAAGTTGCAATACCCTCCGAAAGGAACAATTTCGCTTCAAAATAGCCAAAAGTTGCAATACCCCCCGAAAGGAACAATTTCGCTTCAAAATGGCCAAAAGTTGCAATACCCCCCCAAAGGAAAAATTTCGCTTCAAAATGGCCAAAAGTTGAAATACCCCACAAAGGAACAATTTCGCCTCAAAATTCTGAAAAGTTGCAATACCCCCCGAAAGGAACAATTTCGCTTCAAAATGGCCAAAAGTTGCAATACCCCCCGAAAGGAACAATTTCGCTTCAAAATGGCCAAAAGTTGCAATACCCCCCCAAAGGAAAAATTTCGCCTCAAAATGAAAAAAAAATTGCAATACCCCCCAAAGGAACAATTTCGCCTCAAAATGCCGAAAAGTTGCAATACCCCCTGAAAGGAACAATTTCGCTTCAAAATGGCCAAAAGTTGCAATACCCCCCAAAAGGAAAAATTTCGCCTCAAAATGCCGAAAAGTTGCAATACCCCCCGAAAGGAACAATTTCGCTTCAAAATGGCCAAAAGTTTCAATACCCCCCCAAAGGAACAATTTCGCCTCAAAATGGCAAAAAATTGCAATACTCCCCCAAAGGAATAATTTCGCCTCAAAATGCCGAAAAGTTGCAATACCCCCCGAAAGGAACAATTTCGCTTCAAAATGGCCAAAAGTTGCAATACCCCCCAAAAGGAACAACTTCGCCTCAAAATGGCAAAAAATTGCAATACCCCCCCAAAGGAACAATTTCGCCTCAAAATGCTGAAAAGTTGCAATACCCCCCGAAAGGAACAATTTCGCTTCAAATTGGCCAAAAGATGCAAAACCCCCCATAGCAACAATTTCGCCTCAAAATTAAAAAAAAATTGCAATACCCCCCCAAAGGAACAATTTCGCTTCAAAATGGCCAAAAGTTGCAATACCCCCCAAAGGAACAATTTCGCCTCAAAATGCCGAAAAGTTGCAATACCCCCCCAAAGGAACAATTTCGCTTAAAAATGGCCAAAAGTTGCAATACCCCCCAAAGGAAAAATTTCGCCTCAAAATGAAAAAAAAATTGCAATACCCCCCAAAGGAACAATTTCGCCTCAAAATGCCAAAAAGTTGCAATACCCCCCCAAAGGAACAATTTCGCTTCAAAATGGCCAAAAGTTGCAATACCCCCCCAAAGGAACAATTTCGCCTCAAAATGCCGAAAAGTTGCAATAGCCCCCGAAAGGAACAATTTCGCTTCAAAATGGCCAAAAGATGCAATACCCCACCAAAGCAACAATTTCGCCTCAAAATGGCAAAAAATTGCAATACCCCCCCAAAGGAACAATTTCGCTTCAAAATGGCCAAAAGATGCAATTACCCGCCCACAGCAACAATTTCGCCTCAAAATGGCAAAAATTGCAATACCCCCCCAAAGGAACAATTTCGCCTCAAAATGCCGAAAAGTTGCAATACCCCCCGAAAGGAAGAATTTCGCTTCAAAATGGCCAAAAGTTGCAATACCCCCCCAAAGGAACAATTTCGCCTCAAAATGCCGAAAAGTTGCAATACCCCCCCAAAGGAAGAATTTCGCTTCAAAATGGCCAAAAGCTGCAATACCCCCCCAAAGGAACAATTTCGCTTCAAAATGGCCAAAAGTTGCAATACCCCCCAAAGGAACAATTTTGCCTCAAAATGCCGAAAAGTTGCAATACCCCCCGAAAAGAACAATTTCGCTTCAAAATGGCCAAAAGTTGCAATACCCCCCCAAAGGAACAATTTCACCTCAAAATCCTGAAAAGTTGCAATACCCCCCGAAAGTAACAATTTCGCTTCAAAATAGCCAAAAGTTGCAATACCCCCCCAAAGGAACAATTTCCCCTCAAAATGCCGAAAAGTTGCAATACCCCCCGAAAGGAACAATTTCGCTTAAAAATGGCCAAAAGTTGCAATACCCCCCCAAAGGAAAAATTTCGCATCAAAATGAAAAAAAAATTGCAATACCCCCCAAAGGAACAATTTCGCCTCAAAATGCCGAAAAGTTGCAATACCCCCCGAAAGGAACAATTTCGCTTCAAAATGGCCAAAAGTTGCAATACCCCCCCAAAGGAACAATTTCACCTCAAAATGGCAAAAAATTGCAATACCCCCTCAAAGGAAAAATTTCGCCTCAAAATGCCGAAAAGTTGCAATACCCCCCCAAAGGAACAATTTCGCTTCAAAATGGCCAAAAGTTGCAATACCCCCCCAAAGGAACAATTTCGCCTCAAAATGCCGAAAAGTTGCAATACCCCCCGAAAGGAACAATTTCGCTTCAAAATGGCCAAAAGATGCAATTACCCGCCCACAGCAACAATTTCGCCTCAAAATGGCAAAAATTGCAATACCCCCCCAAAGGAACAATTTCGCCTCAAAATGCCGAAAAGTTGCAATACCCCCCGAAAGGAAGAATTTCGCTTCAAAATGGCCAAAAGTTGCAATACCCCCCCAAAGGAACAATTTCGCCTCAAAATGCCGAAAAGTTGCAATACCCCCCGAAAGGAAGAATTTCGCTTCAAAATGGCCAAAAGTTGCAATACCCCCCCAAAGGAACAATTTCGCCTCAAAATGCCGAAAAGTTGCAATACCCCCCGAAAGGAACAATTTCGCTTCAAAATGGCCAAAAGTTGCAATACCCCCCCAAAGGAACAATTTCACCTCAAAATGGCAAAAAATTGCAATACCCCCTCAAAGGAAAAATTTCGCCTCAAAATGCCGAAAAGTTGCAATACCCCCCCAAAGGAACAATTTCGCTTCAAAATGGCCAAAAGTTGCAATACCCCCCCAAAGGAACAATTTCGCCTCAAAATGCCGAAAAGTTGCAATACCCCCCGAAAGGAACAATTTCGCTTCAAAATGGCCAAAAGATGCAATTACCCGCCCACAGCAACAATTTCGCCTCAAAATGGCAAAAATTGCAATACCCCCCCAAAGGAACAATTTCGCCTCAAAATGCCGAAAAGTTGCAATACCCCCCGAAAGGAAGAATTTCGCTTCAAAATGGCCAAAAGTTGCAATACCCCCCCAAAGGAACAATTTCGCCTCAAAATGCCGAAAAGTTGCAATACCCCCCGAAAGGAAGAATTTCGCTTCAAAATGGCCAAAAGTTGCAATACCCCCCCAAAGGAACAATTTCGCCTCAAAATGCCGAAAAGTTGCAATACCCCCCCAAAGGAACAATTTCGCTTCAAAATGGCCAAAAGTTGCAATACCCCCCCAAAGGAACAATTTCGCCTCAAAATGGCAAAAAATTGCAATACCCCCCCAAAGGAACAATTTCGCCTCAAAATGCCGAAAAGTTGCAATACCCCCCGAAAGGAAGAATTTCGCTTCAAAATGGCCAAAAGTTGCAATACCCCCCCAAAGGAACAATTTCGCCTCAAAATGCCGAAAAGTTGCAATACCCCCCAAAGGAAGAATTTCGCTTCAAAATGGCCAAAAGCTGCAATACCCCCCCAAAGGAACAATTTCGCTTCAAAATGGCCAAAAGTTGCAATACCCCCCAAAGGAACAATTTTGCCTCAAAATGCCGAAAAGTTGCAATACCCCCCGAAAAGAACAATTTCGCTTCAAAATGGCCAAAAGTTGCAATACCCCCCCAAAGGAACAATTTCACCTCAAAATCCTGAAAAGTTGCAATACCCCCCGAAAGTAACAATTTCGCTTCAAAATAGCCAAAAGTTGCAATACCCCCCCAAAGGAACAATTTCCCCTCAAAATGCCGAAAAGTTGCAATACCCCCCGAAAGGAACAATTTCGCTTAAAAATGGCCAAAAGTTGCAATACCCCCCCAAAGGAAAAATTTCGCATCAAAATGAAAAAAAAATTGCAATACCCCCCAAAGGAACAATTTCGCCTCAAAATGCCGAAAAGTTGCAATACCCCCCGAAAGGAACAATTTCGCTTCAAAATGGCCAAAAGTTGCAATACCCCCCCAAAGGAACAATTTCACCTCAAAATGGCAAAAAATTGCAATACCCCCTCAAAGGAAAAATTTCGCCTCAAAATGCCGAAAAGTTGCAATACCCCCCCAAAGGAACAATTTCGCTTCAAAATGGCCAAAAGTTGCAATACCCCCCCAAAGGAACAATTTCGCCTCAAAATGCCGAAAAGTTGCAATACCCCCCGAAAGGAACAATTTCGCTTCAAAATGGCCAAAAGATGCAATTACCCGCCCACAGCAACAATTTCGCCTCAAAATGGCAAAAATTGCAATACCCCCCCAAAGGAACAATTTCGCCTCAAAATGCCGAAAAGTTGCAATACCCCCCGAAAGGAACAATTTCGCTTCAAAATGGCCAAAAGTTGCAATACCCCCCCAAAGGAACAATTTCGCCTCAAAATGCCGAAAAGTTGCAATACCCCCCGAAAGGAACAATTTCGCTTCAAAATGGCCAAAAGTTGCAATACCCCCCCAAAGGAACAATTTCGCCTCAAAATAGCAAAAAATTGCAATACCCCCCAAAGGAACAATTTCGCTTCAAAATGGCCAAAAGTTGCATTACCCCCCCAAAGGAACAATTTCGCCTCAAAACGGCCAAAAGTTGCAATACCCCCCAAAGGAACAATTTCGCCTCAAAATGAAAAAAAAATTGCAATACCCCCCCAAAGGAACAATTTCGCCTCAAAATGCCGAAAAGTTGCAATACCCCCCGAAAGGAACAATTTCGCTTCAAAATGGCCAAAAGTTGCAATATCCCCCAAAGGAACAATTTCACCTCAAAATGGCAAAAAATTGCAATACCCCCTCAAAGGAACAATTTTGCCTCAAAATGCCGAAAAGTTGCAATACCCCCCCAAAGGAAGAATTTCGCTTCAAAATGGCCAAAAGCTGCAATACCCCCCCAAAGGAACAATTTCGCCTCAAAATGCCGAAAAGTTGCAATACCCCCCGAAAGGAACAATTTCGCTTCAAAATGGCAAAAAGTTGCAATACCCCCCCAAAGGAACAATTTCACCTCAAAATGGCAAAAAATTGCAATACCCCCTCAAAGGAAAAATTTCGCTTCAAAATGGCCAAAAGTTGCAATACCCCCCCAAAGGAACAATTTCGCCTCAAAATGGCAAAAAATTGCAATACCCCCCCAAAGGAACAATTTTGCTTCAAAATGGCCAAAAGTTGCAATACCCCCCCCAAAGGAACAATTTCGCCTCAAAATGCCGAAAAGTTGCAATACCCCCCGAAAGGAACAATTTCGCTTCAAAATGGCCAAAAGATGCAATACCCACCCAAAGCAACAATTTCGCCTCAAAATGGCAAAAAATTGCAATACCCCCCGAAAGGAACAATTTCGCTTCAAAATGGCCAAAAGTTGCAATACCCCCCAAAGGAACAATTTCGCCTCAAAATGCCGAAAAGTTGCAATACTCCCCGAAAAGAACAATTTCGCTTCAAAATGGCCAAAAGTTGCAATACCCTCCCAAAGGAACAATTTCACCTCAAAATCCTGAAAAGTTGCAATACCCTCCGAAAGGAACAATTTCGCTTCAAAATAGCCAAAAGTTGCAATACCCCCCAAAGGAACAATTTCGCCTCAAAATGCCGAAAAGTTGCAATACCCCCCGAAAAGAACAATTTCGCTTTAAAATGGCCAAAAGTTGCAATACCCTCCCAAAGGAACAATTTCACCTCAAAATCCTGAAAAGTTGCAATACTCCCCGAAAGGAACAATTTCGCTTCAAAATAGCCAAAAGTTGCAATACCCCCCGAAAGGAACAATTTCGCTTCAAAATGGCCAAAAGTTGCAATACCCCCCCAAAGGAACAATTTCCCCTCAAAATGCCGAAAAGTTGCAATACCCCCCGAAAGGAACAATTTCGCTTCAAAATGGCCAAAAGTTGCAATACCCCCCAAAAGGAACAATTTCGCCTCAAAATTGTGAAATGTTGCAATACCCCCCGAAAGGAACAATTTCGCTTCAAAATGGCCAAAAGTTGCAATACCCCCCCAAAGGAACAATTTCGCTTCAAAATGGCCAAAAGTTGCAACACCCCCCCAAATGAACAATTTCGCCTCAAAATGGCCAAAAGTTGCAATACCCCCCAAAGGAACAATTTCGCTTCAAAATGCCGAAAAGTTGCAATACCCTTCCAAAGGAACAATTTCGCCTCAAAATGGAAAAAAAATTGCAATACCCCCCCAAAGGAACAATTTCACCTCAAAATGCCGAAAAGTTGCAATACCCCCCGAAAGGAACAATTTCGCTTCAAAATGGCCAAAAGTTGCAATACCCCCCCAAAGGAACAATTTCCCTCAAAATGGCAAAAAATTGCAATACCCCCCCAAAGGAACAATTTCGCTTCAAAATGGCCAAAAGTTGCAATACCCCCCCAAAGGAACAATTTCGCCTCAAAATGCCGAAAAGTTGCAATAGCCCCCGAAAGGAACAATTTCGCTTCAAAATGGCTAAAAGATGCAATACCCCTTCAAAGCAACAATTTCGCCTCAAAATGGCAAAATATTGCAATACCCCCCGAAAGGAACCATTTCGCTTCAAAATGGCCAAAAGTTGCAATACCCCCCCAAAGGAACAATTTCACCTCAAAATCCTGAAAAGTTGCAATACCCCCCCCGAAAGGAACAATTTCGCTTCAAAATGGCCAAAAGTTGCAAAACCCCCCAAAGGAACAATTTCACCTCAAAATGGCAAAAAATTGCAATACCCCCCCAAAGGAAAAATTTCGCTTCAAAATGGCCAAAAGATGCAATACCCCCCCAAAGCAACAATTTCGCCTCAAAATGCCGAAAAGTTGAAATACCCCCCGAAAGGAACAATTTCGTTTCAAAATGGCCAAAAGTTGCAATACCCCCCCAAAGGAACAATTTCGCCTCAAAATGCCGAAAAGTTGAAATACCCCCCGAAAGGAACAATTTCGCTTCAAAATGGCCAAAAGATGCAATACCCCCCCAAAGCAACAATTTCGCCTCAAAATGAAAAAAAAATTGCAATACCCCCCAAAGGAACAATTTCGCTTCAAAATGCCGAAAAATTGCAATACCCCCCCAAAGGAACAATTTCACCTCAAAATGCCGAAAAGTTGCAATACCCCCCGAAAGGAACAATTTAGCTTCAAAATGGCCAAAAGTTGCAATAACCCCCCAAAGGAAGAATTTCGCCTCAAAATGCCGAAAAGTTGCAATACCCCCCAAAAGGAACAATTTCGCTTCAAAATGGCAAAAAGTTGCAATACCCCACCAAAGGAACAATTTCGCCTCAAAATGGAAAAAAAATTGCAATACCCCCAAAGGAACAATTTCGCCTCAAAATGCCGAAAAGTTGCAATAGCCCCCCGAAAGCAACAATTTCGCCTCAAAATGGCAAAATATTGCAATACCCCCCGAAAGGAACCATTTCGCTTCAAAATGGCCAAAAGTTGCAATACCCCCCAAAGGAACAATTTCACCTCAAAATCCTGAAAAGTTGCAATACCCCCCCGAAAGGAACAATTTCGCTTCAAAATGGCCAAAAGTTGCAAAACCCCCCAAAGGAACAATTTCACCTCAAAATGGCAAAAAATTGCAATACCCCCCCAAAAGAACAATTTCGCTTCAAAATGCCGAAAAGTTGCAATACCCCCCCCGAAAGGAACAATTTCGCTTCAAAATGGCCAAAAGTTGCAATACCCCCCCAAAGGAACAATTTCGCCTCAAAATGGCAAAAAATTGCAATACCCCCCCAAAGGAACAATTTCGCTTCAAAATGGCCAAAAGTTGCAATACCCCCCCAAAGGAACAATTTCGCCTCAAAATGGCAAAAAATTGCAAAACCCCCCCAAAGGAACAATTTCTCCTCAAAATGCTGAAAAGTTGCAATACCCCCCGAAAGGAACAATTTCGCTTCAAAATGGCCAAAAGTTACAATACCCCCCCAAAGAAACAATTTCGCCTCAAAATGGCAAAAAATTGCAATACCCCCCAAAGGAACAATTTCGCTTCAAAATGGCCAAAAGTTGCAATACCCCCCAAAAGGAACAATTTCGCCTCAAAATGGCAAAAAATTGCAATACCCCCCCAAAGGAACAATTTCTCCTAAAAATGCTGAAAAGTTGCAATACCCCCCGAAAAGAACAATTTCGTCTCAAAATGGCCAAAAGTTGCAATACCCCCCCAAAGGAACAATTTCGCCTCAAAATGGCAAAAAATTGCAATACCCCCCAAAGGAACAATTTCGCTTCAAAATGGCCAAAAGTTGCAATACCCCCCCAAAGGAACAATTTCGCCTCAAAATGGCAAGAAATTGCAATACCCCCCGAAAGGAACAATTTCGCTTCAAAATGGCAAGAAATTGCAATACCCCCCGAAAGGAACAATTTCGCCTCAAAATGCCGAAAAATTGCAATACCCCCCCAAAGGAACAATTTCACCTCAAAATGCCGAAAAGTTGCAATACCCCCCGAAAGGAACAATTTAGCTTCAAAATGGCCAAAAGTTGCAATAACCCCCCAAAGGAACAATTTCGCCTCAAAATGCCGAAAAGTTGCAATACCCCCCAAAAGGAACAATTTCGCTTCAAAATGGCAAAAAGTTGCAATACCCCACCAAAGGAACAATTTCGCCTCAAAATGGAAAAAAAATTGCAATACCCCCAAAGGAACAATTTCGCCTCAAAATGCCGAAAAGTTTCAATACCCCCCGAAAGGAACAATATCGCTTCAAAATGGCCAAAAGTTGCAATACCCCCCCAAAGGAACAATTTCGCCTCAAAATGGCAAAAAATTGCAATACCCCCCCAAAGGAACAATTTCGCTTCAAAATGGCCAAAAGTTGCAATACCCCCCCAAAGGAACAATTTCGCCTCAAAATGGCAAAAAATTGCAAAACCCCCCGAAAGGATTTATTTCGCTTCAAAATGGCCAAAAGTTGCAATACCCCCCAAAAGGAACAATTTCGTCTCAAAATGGCCAAAAGTTGCAATACCCCCCCAAAGGAACAATTTCGCCTCAAAATGGCAAAAAATTGCAATACCCCCCAAAGGAACAATTTCGCTTCAAAATGGCCAAAAGTTGCAATACCCCCCCAAAGGAACAATTTCGCCTCAAAATGGCAAGAAATTGCAATACCCCCCGAAAGGAACAATTTCGCTTCAAAATGGCAAGAAATTGCAATACCCCCCGAAAGGAACAATTTCGCCTCAAAATGCCGAAAAGTTGCAATACCCCCCCAAAGGAAGAATTTCGCTTCAAAATGGCCAAAAGCTGCAATACCCCCCCAAAGGAACAATTTCGCCTCAAAATGCCGAAAAGTTGCAATACCCCCCGAAAGGAACAATTTCGCTTCAAAATGGCAAAAAGTTGCAATACCCCCCCAAAGGAACAATTTCACCTCAAAATGGCAAAAAATTGCAATACCCCCTCAAAGGAAAAATTTCGCTTCAAAATGGCCAAAAGTTGCAATACCCCCCCAAAGGAACAATTTCGCCTCAAAATGGCAAAAAATTGCAATACCCCCCCAAAGGAACAATTTTGCTTCAAAATGGCCAAAAGTTGCAATACCCCCCCAAAGGAACAATTTCGCCTCAAAATGCCGAAAAGTTGCAATACCCCCCGAAAGGAACAATTTCGCTTCAAAATGGCCAAAAGATGCAATACCCACCCAAAGCAACAATTTCGCCTCAAAATGGCAAAAAATTGCAATACCCCCCGAAAGGAACAATTTCGCTTCAAAATGGCCAAAAGTTGTAATACCCCCCAAAGGAACAATTTCGCCTCAAAATGCCGAAAAGTTGCAATACTCCCCGAAAAGAACAATTTCGCTTCAAAATGGCCAAAAGTTGCAATACCCTCCCAAAGGAACAATTTCACCTCAAAATCCTGAAAAGTTGCAATACCCTCCGAAAGGAACAATTTCGCTTCAAAATAGCCAAAAGTTGCAATACCCCCCAAAGGAACAATTTCGCCTCAAAATGCCGAAAAGTTGCAATACCCCCCGAAAAGAACAATTTCGCTTTAAAATGGCCAAAAGTTGCAATACCCTCCCAAAGGAACAATTTCACCTCAAAATCCTGAAAAGTTGCAATACTCCCCGAAAGGAACAATTTCGCTTCAAAATAGCCAAAAGTTGCAATACCCCCCGAAAGGAACAATTTCGCTTCAAAATGGCCAAAAGTTGCAATACCCCCCCAAAGGAACAATTTCCCCTCAAAATGCCGAAAAGTTGCAATACCCCCCGAAAGGAACAATTTCGCTTCAAAATGGCCAAAAGTTGCAATACCCCCCAAAAGGAACAATTTCGCCTCAAAATGCCGAAAAGTTGCAATACCCCCTGAAAAGAACAATTTCGCTTTAAAATGGCCAAAAGTTGCAATACCCCCCCAAAGGAACAATTTCACCTCAAAATCCTGAAAAGTTGCAATACCCCCCGAAAGGAACAATTTCGCTTCAAAATAGCCAAAAGTTGCAATACCCCCCGAAAGGAACAATTTCGCTTCAAAATGGCCAAAAGTTGCAATACCCCCCGAAAGGAACAATTTCGCTTCAAAATGGCCAAAAGTTGCAATACCCCCCCAAAGGAAAAATTTCGCCTCAAAATGAAAAAAAATTGCAATACCCCCCGAAAGGAACAATTTTGCTTCAAAATGGCCAAAAGTTGCAATACCCCCCCAAAGGAACAATTTCGCCTCAAAATGGCAAAAAATTGCAATACTCCCCCAAAGGAATAATTTCGCCTCAAAATGCCGAAAAGTTGCAATACCCCCCGAAAGAAACAATTTCGCTTCAAAATGGCCAAAAGTTGCAATAACCCCCAAAAGGAACAATTTCGCCTCAAAATGCCGAAAAGTTGCAATACCCCCCAAAAGGAACAATTTCGCTTCAAAATGGCCAAAAGTTGCAATACCCCCCCAAAGGAACAATTTCGCTTCAAAATGGCCAAAAGTTGCAATACCCCCCCAAAGGAACAATTTCGCCTCAAAATGGCAAAAAATTGCAATACCCCCCCAAAAGAACAATTTCGCTTCAAAATGGCCAAAAGTTGCAATACCCCCCAAAGGAACAATTTCGCCTCAAAATGAAAAAAAAAATTGCAATACCCCCCCAAAGGAACAATTTTGCCTCAAAATGCCGAAAAGTTGCATTACCCCCCGAAAGGAACAATTTCGCTTCAAAATGGCCAAAAGTTACAATACCCCCGCAAAGGAACAATTTCACCTCAAAATGGCAAAAAATTGCAATACCCCCCCCAAAGGAACAATTGCGCCTCAAAATGCCGAAAAGTTGCAATACCCCCCCAAAGGAACAATTTCGCTTCAAAATGGCCAAAAGTTGCAATACCCCCCCAAAGGAACAATTTCGCTTCAAAATGGCCAAAAGTTGCAACACCCCCCCAAATGAACAATTTCGCCTCAAAATGGCCAAAAGTTGCAATACCCCCCAAAGGAACAATTTCGCTTCAAAATGCCGAAAAGATGCAATACCCTTCCAAAGGAACAATTTCGCCTCAAAATGGAAAAAAAATTGCAATACCCCCCCAAAGGAACAATTTCACCTCAAAATGCCGAAAAGTTGCAATACCCCCCGAAAGGAACAATTTCGCTTCAAAATGGCCAAAAGTTGCAATACCCCCCCAAAGGAACAATTTCCCTCAAAATGGCAAAAAATTGCAATACCCCCCCAAAGGAACAATTTCGCTTCAAAATGGCCAAAAGTTGCAATACCCCCCCAAAGGAACAATTTCGCCTCAAAATGCCGAAAAGTTGCAATAGCCCCCGAAAGGAACAATTTCGCTTCAAAATGGCTAAAAGATGCAATACCCCCTCAAAGCAACAATTTCGCCTCAAAATGGCAAAATATTGCAATACCCCCCGAAAGGAACCATTTCGCTTCAAAATGGCCAAAAGTTGCAATACCCCCCCAAAGGAACAATTTCACCTCAAAATCCTGAAAAGTTGCAATACCCCCCCGAAAGGAACAATTTCGCTTCAAAATGGCCAAAAGTTGCAAAACCCCCCAAAGGAACAATTTCACCTCAAAATGGCAAAAAATTGCAATACCCCCCCAAAGGAAAAATTTCGCTTCAAAATGGCCAAAAGATGCAATACCCCCCCAAAGCAACAATTTCGCCTCAAAATGCCGAAAAGTTGAAATACCCCCCGAAAGGAACAATTTCGTTTCAAAATGGCCAAAAGTTGCAATACCCCCCCAAAGGAACAATTTCGCCTCAAAATGCCGAAAAGTTGAAATACCCCCCGAAAGGAACAATTTCGCTTCAAAATGGCAAAAAGTTGCAATACCCCACCAAAGGAACAATTTCGCCTCAAAATGGAAAAAAAATTGCAATACCCCCAAAGGAACAATTTCGCCTCAAAATGCCGAAAAGTTTCAATACCCCCCGAAAGGAACAATATCGCTTCAAAATGGCCAAAAGTTGCAATACCCCACCAAAGGAACAATTTCGCCTCAAAATGGCAAAAAATTGCAATACCCCCCCAAAAGAACAATTTCGCTTCAAAATGCCGAAAAGTTGCAATACCCCCCCCGAAAGGAACAATTTCGCTTCAAAATGGCCAAAAGTTGCAATACCCCCCCAAAGGAACAATTTCGCCTCAAAATGGCAAAAAATTGCAATACCCCCCCAAAGGAACAATTTCGCCTCAAAATGAAAAAAAATTGCAATACCCCCCGAAAGGAACAATTTTGCTTCAAAATGGCCAAAAGTTGCAATACCCCCCCAAAGGAACAATTTCGCCTCAAAATGGCAAAAAATTGCAATACTCCCCCAAAGGAATAATTTCGCCTCAAAATGCCGAAAAGTTGCAATACCCCCCGAAAGAAACAATTTCGCTTCAAAATGGCCAAAAGTTGCAATAACCCCCCAAAGGAACAATTTCGCCTCAAAATGCCGAAAAGTTGCAATACCCCCCAAAAGGAACAATTTCGCTTCAAAATGGCCAAAAGTTGCAATACCCCCCCAAAGGAACAATTTCGCTTCAAAATGGCCAAAAGTTGCAATACCCCCCCAAAGGAACAATTTCGCCTCAAAATGGCAAAAAATTGCAATACCCCCCCAAAAGAACAATTTCGCTTCAAAATGGCCAAAAGTTGCAATACCCCCCCAAAGGAACAATTTCGCCTCAAAATGAAAAAAAAAATTGCAATACCCCCCCAAAGGAACAATTTTGCCTCAAAATGCCGAAAAGTTGCATTACCCCCCGAAAGGAACAATTTCGCTTCAAAATGGCCAAAAGTTACAATACCCCCGCAAAGGAACAATTTCACCTCAAAATGGCAAAAAATTGCAATACCCCCCCCAAAGGAACAATTGCGCCTCAAAATGCTGAAAAGTTGCAATACCCCCCCAAAGGAACAATTTCACTTCAAAATGGCCAAAAGTTGCAATACCCCCCAAAGGAACAATTTCGCCTCAAAATGCCGAAAAGTTGCAATACCCCCCGAAAAGAACAATTTCGCTTTAAAATGGCCAAAAGTTGCAATACCCTCCCAAAGGAACAATTTCACCTCAAAATCCTGAAAAGTTGCAATACTCCCCGAAAGGAACAATTTCGCTTCAAAATAGCCAAAAGTTGCAATACCCCCCGAAAGGAACAATTTCGCTTCAAAATGGCCAAAAGTTGCAATACCCCCCCAAAGGAACAATTTCCCCTCAAAATGCCGAAAAGTTGCAATACCCCCCGAAAGGAACAATTTCGCTTCAAAATGGCCAAAAGTTGCAATACCCCCCAAAAGGAACAATTTCGCCTCAAAATGCCGAAAAGTTGCAATACCCCCTGAAAAGAACAATTTCGCTTTAAAATGGCCAAAAGTTGCAATACCCCCCCAAAGGAACAATTTCACCTCAAAATCCTGAAAAGTTGCAATACCCCCCGAAAGGAACAATTTCGCTTCAAAATAGCCAAAAGTTGCAATACCCCCCGAAAGGAACAATTTCGCTTCAAAATGGCCAAAAGTTGCAATACCCCCCGAAAGGAACAATTTCGCTTCAAAATGGCCAAAAGTTGCAATACCCCCCCAAAGGAAAAATTTCGCCTCAAAATGAAAAAAAATTGCAATACCCCCCGAAAGGAACAATTTTGCTTCAAAATGGCCAAAAGTTGCAATACCCCCCCAAAGGAACAATTTCGCCTCAAAATGGCAAAAAATTGCAATACTCCCCCAAAGGAATAATTTCGCCTCAAAATGCCGAAAAGTTGCAATACCCCCCGAAAGAAACAATTTCGCTTCAAAATGGCCAAAAGTTGCAATAACCCCCAAAAGGAACAATTTCGCCTCAAAATGCCGAAAAGTTGCAATACCCCCCAAAAGGAACAATTTCGCTTCAAAATGGCCAAAAGTTGCAATACCCCCCCAAAGGAACAATTTCGCTTCAAAATGGCCAAAAGTTGCAATACCCCCCCAAAGGAACAATTTCGCCTCAAAATGGCAAAAAATTGCAATACCCCCCCAAAAGAACAATTTCGCTTCAAAATGGCCAAAAGTTGCAATACCCCCCAAAGGAACAATTTCGCCTCAAAATGAAAAAAAAAATTGCAATACCCCCCCAAAGGAACAATTTTGCCTCAAAATGCCGAAAAGTTGCATTACCCCCCGAAAGGAACAATTTCGCTTCAAAATGGCCAAAAGTTACAATACCCCCGCAAAGGAACAATTTCACCTCAAAATGGCAAAAAATTGCAATACCCCCCCCAAAGGAACAATTGCGCCTCAAAATGCCGAAAAGTTGCAATACCCCCCCAAAGGAACAATTTCGCTTCAAAATGGCCAAAAGTTGCAATACCCCCCCAAAGGAACAATTTCGCTTCAAAATGGCCAAAAGTTGCAACACCCCCCCAAATGAACAATTTCGCCTCAAAATGGCCAAAAGTTGCAATACCCCCCAAAGGAACAATTTCGCTTCAAAATGCCGAAAAGATGCAATACCCTTCCAAAGGAACAATTTCGCCTCAAAATGGAAAAAAAATTGCAATACCCCCCCAAAGGAACAATTTCACCTCAAAATGCCGAAAAGTTGCAATACCCCCCGAAAGGAACAATTTCGCTTCAAAATGGCCAAAAGTTGCAATACCCCCCCAAAGGAACAATTTCCCTCAAAATGGCAAAAAATTGCAATACCCCCCCAAAGGAACAATTTCGCTTCAAAATGGCCAAAAGTTGCAATACCCCCCCAAAGGAACAATTTCGCCTCAAAATGCCGAAAAGTTGCAATAGCCCCCGAAAGGAACAATTTCGCTTCAAAATGGCTAAAAGATGCAATACCCCCTCAAAGCAACAATTTCGCCTCAAAATGGCAAAATATTGCAATACCCCCCGAAAGGAACCATTTCGCTTCAAAATGGCCAAAAGTTGCAATACCCCCCCAAAGGAACAATTTCACCTCAAAATCCTGAAAAGTTGCAATACCCCCCCGAAAGGAACAATTTCGCTTCAAAATGGCCAAAAGTTGCAAAACCCCCCAAAGGAACAATTTCACCTCAAAATGGCAAAAAATTGCAATACCCCCCCAAAGGAAAAATTTCGCTTCAAAATGGCCAAAAGATGCAATACCCCCCCAAAGCAACAATTTCGCCTCAAAATGCCGAAAAGTTGAAATACCCCCCGAAAGGAACAATTTCGTTTCAAAATGGCCAAAAGTTGCAATACCCCCCCAAAGGAACAATTTCGCCTCAAAATGCCGAAAAGTTGAAATACCCCCCGAAAGGAACAATTTCGCTTCAAAATGGCAAAAAGTTGCAATACCCCACCAAAGGAACAATTTCGCCTCAAAATGGAAAAAAAATTGCAATACCCCCAAAGGAACAATTTCGCCTCAAAATGCCGAAAAGTTTCAATACCCCCCGAAAGGAACAATATCGCTTCAAAATGGCCAAAAGTTGCAATACCCCACCAAAGGAACAATTTCGCCTCAAAATGGCAAAAAATTGCAATACCCCCCCAAAAGAACAATTTCGCTTCAAAATGCCGAAAAGTTGCAATACCCCCCCCGAAAGGAACAATTTCGCTTCAAAATGGCCAAAAGTTGCAATACCCCCCCAAAGGAACAATTTCGCCTCAAAATGGCAAAAAATTGCAATACCCCCCCAAAGGAACAATTTCGCCTCAAAATGAAAAAAAATTGCAATACCCCCCGAAAGGAACAATTTTGCTTCAAAATGGCCAAAAGTTGCAATACCCCCCCAAAGGAACAATTTCGCCTCAAAATGGCAAAAAATTGCAATACTCCCCCAAAGGAATAATTTCGCCTCAAAATGCCGAAAAGTTGCAATACCCCCCGAAAGAAACAATTTCGCTTCAAAATGGCCAAAAGTTGCAATAACCCCCCAAAGGAACAATTTCGCCTCAAAATGCCGAAAAGTTGCAATACCCCCCAAAAGGAACAATTTCGCTTCAAAATGGCCAAAAGTTGCAATACCCCCCCAAAGGAACAATTTCGCTTCAAAATGGCCAAAAGTTGCAATACCCCCCCAAAGGAACAATTTCGCCTCAAAATGGCAAAAAATTGCAATACCCCCCCAAAAGAACAATTTCGCTTCAAAATGGCCAAAAGTTGCAATACCCCCCCAAAGGAACAAATTCGCCTCAAAATGAAAAAAAAAATTGCAATACCCCCCCAAAGGAACAATTTTGCCTCAAAATGCCGAAAAGTTGCATTACCCCCCGAAAGGAACAATTTCGCTTCAAAATGGCCAAAAGTTACAATACCCCCGCAAAGGAACAATTTCACCTCAAAATGGCAAAAAATTGCAATACCCCCCCCAAAGGAACAATTGCGCCTCAAAATGCTGAAAAGTTGCAATACCCCCCCAAAGGAACAATTTCGCTTCAAAATGGCCAAAAGTTGCAATACCCCCCCAAAGGAACAATTTCGCCTCAAAATGGCCAAAAGTTGCAATACCCCCCAAAGGAACAATTTCGCTTCAAAATGCCGAAAAGTTGCAATACCCTTCCAAAGGAACAATTTCGCCTCAAAATGGAAAAAAAATTGCAATACCCCCCCAAAGGAACAATTTCACCTCAAAATGCCGAAAAGTTGCAATACCCCCCGAAAGGAACAATTTCGCTTCAAAATGGCCAAAAGTTGCAATACCCCCCCAAAGGAACAATTTCCCTCAAAATGGCAAAAAATTGCAATACCCCCCCAAAGGAACAATTTCGCTTCAAAATGGCCAAAAGTTGCAATACCCCCCCAAAGGAACAATTTCGCCTCAAAATGCCGAAAAGTTGCAATAGCCCCCGAAAGGAACAATTTCGCTTCAAAATGGCTAAAAGATGCAATACCCCCTCAAAGCAACAATTTCGCCTCAAAATGGCAAAATATTGCAATACCCCCCGAAAGGAACCATTTCGCTTCAAAATGGCCAAAAGTTGCAATACCCCCCCAAAGGAACAATTTCACCTCAAAATCCTGAAAAGTTGCAATACCCCCCCGAAAGGAACAATTTCGCTTCAAAATGGCCAAAAGTTGCAAAACCCCCCAAAGGAACAATTTCACCTCAAAATGGCAAAAAATTGCAATACCCCCCCAAAGGAAAAATTTCGCTTCAAAATGGCCAAAAGATGCAATACCCCCCCAAAGCAACAATTTCGCCTCAAAATGCCGAAAAGTTGAAATACCCCCCGAAAGGAACAATTTCGTTTCAAAATGGCCAAAAGTTGCAATACCCCCCCAAAGGAACAATTTCGCCTCAAAATGCCGAAAAGTTGAAATACCCCCCGAAAGGAACAATTTCGCTTCAAAATGGCAAAAAGTTGCAATACCCCACCAAAGGAACAATTTCGCCTCAAAATGGAAAAAAAATTGCAATACCCCCAAAGGAACAATTTCGCCTCAAAATGCCGAAAAGTTTCAATACCCCCCGAAAGGAACAATATCGCTTCAAAATGGCCAAAAGTTGCAATACCCCACCAAAGGAACAATTTCGCCTCAAAATGGCAAAAAATTGCAATACCCCCCCAAAAGAACAATTTCGCTTCAAAATGCCGAAAAGTTGCAATACCCCCCCCGAAAGGAACAATTTCGCTTCAAAATGGCCAAAAGTTGCAATACCCCCCCAAAGGAACAATTTCGCCTCAAAATGGCAAAAAATTGCAATACCCCCCCAAAGGAACAATTTCGCCTCAAAATGAAAAAAAATTGCAATACCCCCCGAAAGGAACAATTTTGCTTCAAAATGGCCAAAAGTTGCAATACCCCCCCAAAGGAACAATTTCGCCTCAAAATGGCAAAAAATTGCAATACTCCCCCAAAGGAATAATTTCGCCTCAAAATGCCGAAAAGTTGCAATACCCCCCGAAAGAAACAATTTCGCTTCAAAATGGCCAAAAGTTGCAATAACCCCCCAAAGGAACAATTTCGCCTCAAAATGCCGAAAAGTTGCAATACCCCCCAAAAGGAACAATTTCGCTTCAAAATGGCCAAAAGTTGCAATACCCCCCCAAAGGAACAATTTCGCTTCAAAATGGCCAAAAGTTGCAATACCCCCCCAAAGGAACAATTTCGCCTCAAAATGGCAAAAAATTGCAATACCCCCCCAAAAGAACAATTTCGCTTCAAAATGGCCAAAAGTTGCAATACCCCCCCAAAGGAACAATTTCGCCTCAAAATGAAAAAAAAAATTGCAATACCCCCCCAAAGGAACAATTTTGCCTCAAAATGCCGAAAAGTTGCATTACCCCCCGAAAGGAACAATTTCGCTTCAAAATGGCCAAAAGTTACAATACCCCCGCAAAGGAACAATTTCACCTCAAAATGGCAAAAAATTGCAATACCCCCCCCAAAGGAACAATTGCGCCTCAAAATGCTGAAAAGTTGCAATACCCCCCCAAAGGAACAATTTCGCTTCAAAATGGCCAAAAGTTGCAATACCCCCCCAAAGGAACAATTTCGCTTCAAAATGGCCAAAAGTTGCAACACCCCCCCAAATGAACAATTTCGCCTCAAAATGGCCAAAAGTTGCAATACCCCCCAAAGGAACAATTTCGCTTCAAAATGCCGAAAAGTTGCAATACCCTTCCAAAGGAACAATTTCGCCTCAAAATGGAAAAAAAATTGCAATACCCCCCCAAAGGAACAATTTCACCTCAAAATGCCGAAAAGTTGCAATACCCCCCGAAATGAACAATTTCGCTTCAAAATGGCAAAAAGTTGCAATACCCCCCCAAAGGAACAATTTCGCCTCAAAATGGCAAAAAATTGCAATACCCCCCCAAAGGAACAATTTCGCCTCAAAATGAAAAAAAATTGCAATACCCCCCGAAAGGAACAATTTTGCTTCAAAATGGCCAAAAGTTGCAATACCCCCCCAAAGGAACAATTTCGCCTCAAAATGGCAAAAAATTGCAATACTCCCCCAAAGGAATAATTTCGCCTCAAAATGCCGAAAAGTTGCAATACCCCCCGAAAGAAACAATTTCGCTTCAAAATGGCCAAAAGTTGCAATAACCCCCCAAAGGAACAATTTCGCCTCAAAATGCCGAAAAGTTGCAATACCCCCCAAAAGGAACAATTTCGCTTCAAAATGGCCAAAAGTTGCAATACCCCCCCAAAGGAACAATTTCGCTTCAAAATGGCCAAAAGTTGCAATACCCCCCCAAAGGAACAATTTCGCCTCAAAATGGCAAAAAATTGCAATACCCCCCCAAAAGAACAATTTCGCTTCAAAATGGCCAAAAGTTGCAATACCCCCCCAAAGGAACAATTTCGCCTCAAAATGAAAAAAAAAATTGCAATACCCCCCCAAAGGAACAATTTTGCCTCAAAATGCCGAAAAGTTGCATTACCCCCCGAAAGGAACAATTTCGCTTCAAAATGGCCAAAAGTTACAATACCCCCGCAAAGGAACAATTTCACCTCAAAATGGCAAAAAATTGCAATACCCCCCCAAAGGAACAATTGCGCCTCAAAATGCTGAAAAGTTGCAATACCCCCCCAAAGGAACAATTTCGCTTCAAAATGGCCAAAAGTTGCAATACCCCCCCAAAGGAACAATTTCGCCTCAAAATGGCCAAAAGTTGCAATACCCCCCAAAGGAACAATTTCGCTTCAAAATGCCGAAAAGTTGCAATACCCTTCCAAAGGAACAATTTCGCCTCAAAATGGAAAAAAAATTGCAATACCCCCCCAAAGGAACAATTTCACCTCAAAATGCCGAAAAGTTGCAATACCCCCCGAAAGGAACAATTTCGCTTCAAAATGGCCAAAAGTTGCAATACCCCCCCAAAGGAACAATTTCCCTCAAAATGGCAAAAAATTGCAATACCCCCCCAAAGGAACAATTTCGCTTCAAAATGGCCAAAAGTTGCAATACCCCCCCAAAGGAACAATTTCGCCTCAAAATGCCGAAAAGTTGCAATAGCCCCCGAAAGGAACAATTTCGCTTCAAAATGGCTAAAAGATGCAATACCCCCTCAAAGCAACAATTTCGCCTCAAAATGGCAAAATATTGCAATACCCCCCGAAAGGAACCATTTCGCTTCAAAATGGCCAAAAGTTGCAATACCCCCCCAAAGGAACAATTTCACCTCAAAATCCTGAAAAGTTGCAATACCCCCCCGAAAGGAACAATTTCGCTTCAAAATGGCCAAAAGTTGCAAAACCCCCCAAAGGAACAATTTCACCTCAAAATGGCAAAAAATTGCAATACCCCCCCAAAGGAAAAATTTCGCTTCAAAATGGCCAAAAGATGCAATACCCCCCCAAAGCAACAATTTCGCCTCAAAATGCCGAAAAGTTGAAATACCCCCCGAAAGGAACAATTTCGTTTCAAAATGGCCAAAAGTTGCAATACCCCCCCAAAGGAACAATTTCGCCTCAAAATGCCGAAAAGTTGAAATACCCCCCGAAAGGAACAATTTCGCTTCAAAATGGCAAAAAGTTGCAATACCCCACCAAAGGAACAATTTCGCCTCAAAATGGAAAAAAAATTGCAATACCCCCAAAGGAACAATTTCGCCTCAAAATGCCGAAAAGTTTCAATACCCCCCGAAAGGAACAATATCGCTTCAAAATGGCCAAAAGTTGCAATACCCCACCAAAGGAACAATTTCGCCTCAAAATGGCAAAAAATTGCAATACCCCCCCAAAAGAACAATTTCGCTTCAAAATGCCGAAAAGTTGCAATACCCCCCCCGAAAGGAACAATTTCGCTTCAAAATGGCCAAAAGTTGCAATACCCCCCCAAAGGAACAATTTCGCCTCAAAATGGCAAAAAATTGCAATACCCCCCCAAAGGAACAATTTCGCCTCAAAATGAAAAAAAATTGCAATACCCCCCGAAAGGAACAATTTTGCTTCAAAATGGCCAAAAGTTGCAATACCCCCCCAAAGGAACAATTTCGCCTCAAAATGGCAAAAAATTGCAATACTCCCCCAAAGGAATAATTTCGCCTCAAAATGCCGAAAAGTTGCAATACCCCCCGAAAGAAACAATTTCGCTTCAAAATGGCCAAAAGTTGCAATAACCCCCCAAAGGAACAATTTCGCCTCAAAATGCCGAAAAGTTGCAATACCCCCCAAAAGGAACAATTTCGCTTCAAAATGGCCAAAAGTTGCAATACCCCCCCAAAGGAACAATTTCGCTTCAAAATGGCCAAAAGTTGCAATACCCCCCCAAAGGAACAATTTCGCCTCAAAATGGCAAAAAATTGCAATACCCCCCCAAAAGAACAATTTCGCTTCAAAATGGCCAAAAGTTGCAATACCCCCCCAAAGGAACAATTTCGCCTCAAAATGAAAAAAAAAATTGCAATACCCCCCCAAAGGAACAATTTTGCCTCAAAATGCCGAAAAGTTGCATTACCCCCCGAAAGGAACAATTTCGCTTCAAAATGGCCAAAAGTTACAATACCCCCGCAAAGGAACAATTTCACCTCAAAATGGCAAAAAATTGCAATACCCCCCCCAAAGGAACAATTGCGCCTCAAAATGCTGAAAAGTTGCAATACCCCCCCAAAGGAACAATTTCGCTTCAAAATGGCCAAAAGTTGCAATACCCCCCCAAAGGAACAATTTCGCTTCAAAATGGCCAAAAGTTGCAACACCCCCCCAAATGAACAATTTCGCCTCAAAATGGCCAAAAGTTGCAATACCCCCCAAAGGAACAATTTCGCTTCAAAATGCCGAAAAGTTGCAATACCCTTCCAAAGGAACAATTTCGCCTCAAAATGGAAAAAAAATTGCAATACCCCCCCAAAGGAACAATTTCACCTCAAAATGCCGAAAAGTTGCAATACCCCCCGAAATGAACAATTTCGCTTCAAAATGGCCAAAAGTTGCAATACCCCCCCAAAGGAACAATTTCCCTCAAAATGGCAAAAAATTGCAATACCCCCCCAAAGGAACAATTTCGCTTCAAAATGGCCAAAAGTTGCAATACCCCCCCAAAGGAACAATTTCGCCTCAAAATGCCGAAAAGTTGCAATAGCCCCCGAAAGGAACAATTTCGCTTCAAAATGGCTAAAAGATGCAATACCCCCTCAAAGCAACAATTTCGCCTCAAAATGGCAAAATATTGCAATACCCCCCGAAAGGAACCATTTCGCTTCAAAATGGCCAAAAGTTGCAATACCCCCCCAAAGGAACAATTTCACCTCAAAATCCTGAAAAGTTGCAATACCCCCCCGAAAGGAACAATTTCGCTTCAAAATGGCCAAAAGTTGCAAAACCCCCCAAAGGAACAATTTCACCTCAAAATGGCAAAAAATTGCAATACCCCCCCAAAGGAAAAATTTCGCTTCAAAATGGCCAAAAGATGCAATACCCCCCCAAAGCAACAATTTCGCCTCAAAATGCCGAAAAGTTGAAATACCCCCCGAAAGGAACAATTTCGTTTCAAAATGGCCAAAAGTTGCAATACCCCCCCAAAGGAACAATTTCGCCTCAAAATGCCGAAAAGTTGAAATACCCCCCGAAAGGAACAATTTCGCTTCAAAATGGCCAAAAGATGCAATACCCCCCCAAAGCAACAATTTCGCCTCAAAATGAAAAAAAAATTGCAATACCCCCCAAAGGAACAATTTCGCTTCAAAATGCCGAAAAATTGCAATACCCCCCCAAAGGAACAATTTCACCTCAAAATGCCGAAAAGTTGCAATACCCCCCGAAAGGAACAATTTCGCTTCAAAATGGCCAAAAGTTGCAATAACCCCCCAAAGGAACAATTTCGCCTCAAAATGCCGAAAAGTTGCAATACCCCCCAAAAGGAACAATTTCGCTTCAAAATGGCAAAAAGTTGCAATACCCCACCAAAGGAACAATTTCGCCTCAAAATGGAAAAAAAATTGCAATACCCCCAAAGGAACAATTTCGCCTCAAAATGCCGAAAAGTTTCAATACCCCCCGAAAGGAACAATATCGCTTCAAAATGGCCAAAAGTTGCAATACCCCCCCAAAGGAACAATTTCGCCTCAAAATGGCAAAAAATTGCAATACCCCCCCAAAAGAACAATTTCGCTTCAAAATGCCGAAAAGTTGCAATACCCCCCCCGAAAGGAACAATTTCGCTTCAAAATGGCCAAAAGTTGCAATACCCCCCCAAAGGAACAATTTCGCCTCAAAATGGCAAAAAATTGCAATACCCCCCCAAAGGAACAATTTCGCTTCAAAATGGCCAAAAGTTGCAACACCCCCCCAAAGGAACAATTTCGCCTCAAAATGGCAAAAAATTGCAAAACCCCCCGAAAGGATTTATTTCGCTTCAAAATGGCCAAAAGTTGCAATACCCCCCAAAAGGAACAATTTCGCCTCAAAATGGCAAAAAATTGCAATACCCTCCCAAAGGAACAATTTCTCCTCAAAATGCTGAAAAGTTGCAATACCCCCCGAAAGGAACAATTTCGCTTCAAAATGGCCAAAAGTTACAATACCCCCCCAAAGAAACAATTTCGCCTCAAAATGGCAAAAAATTGCAATACCCCCCAAAGGAACAATTTCGCTTCAAAATGGCCAAAAGTTGCAATACCCCCCAAAAGGAACAATTTCGCCTCAAAATGGCAAAAAATTGCAATACCCCCCCAAAGGAACAATTTCTCCTCAAAATGCTGAAAAGTTGCAATACCCCCCGAAAAGAACAATTTCGTCTCAAAATGGCCAAAAGTTGCAATACCCCCCCAAAGGAACAATTTCGCCTCAAAATGGCAAAAAATTGCAATACCCCCCAAAGGAACAATTTCGCTTCAAAATGGCCAAAAGTTGCAATACCCCCCCAAAGGAACAATTTCGCCTCAAAATGGCAAGAAATTGCAATACCCCCCGAAAGGAACAATTTCGCTTCAAAATGGCCAAAAGATGCAATACCCCCCCAAAGCAACAATTTCGCCTCAAAATGGCAAAAAATTGCAATACCCCCCAAAGGAACAATTTCGCTTCAAAATGACCAAAAGTTGCAATACCCCCCCAAAGGAACAATTTTGCCTCAAAATTGCAAAAAATTGCAATACCCCCCCAAATGAACAATTTCGCCTCAAAATGCCAAAAAGTTGCAATACCCCCCGAAAGGAACAATTTCGCTTCAAAATGGCCAAAAGTTGCAATACCCCCCCAAAGGAACAATTTCGCCTCAAAATGCCGAAAAGTTGCAATACCCCCCGAAAGGAACAATTTCGCCTCAAAATGGCAAAAAATTGCAATACCCCCCCAAAGGAACAATTTCGCCTCAAAATGCTGAAAAGTTGAAATACCCCCCGAAAGGAACAATTTCGCTTCAAAATGGCCAAAAGATGCAATACCCCCCCAAAGCAACAATTTCGCCTCAAAATGAAAAAAAAATTGCAATACCCCCCAAAGGAACAATTTCGCTTCAAAATGCCGAAAAATTGCAATACCCCCCCAAAGGAACAATTTCACCTCAAAATGCCGAAAAGTTGCAATACCCCCCGAAAGGAACAATTTCGCTTCAAAATGGCCAAAAGTTGCAATAACCCCCCAAAGGAACAATTTCGCCTCAAAATGCCGAAAAGTTGCAATACCCCCCAAAAGGAACAATTTCGCTTCAAAATGGCAAAAAGTTGCAATACCCCACCAAAGGAACAATTTCGCCTCAAAATGGAAAAAAAATTGCAATACCCCCAAAGGAACAATTTCGCCTCAAAATGCCGAAAAGTTTCAATACCCCCCGAAAGGAACAATATCGCTTCAAAATGGCCAAAAGTTGCAATACCCCCCCAAAGGAACAATTTCGCCTCAAAATGGCAAAAAATTGCAATACCCCCCCAAAAGAACAATTTCGCTTCAAAATGCCGAAAAGTTGCAATACCCCCCCCGAAAGGAACAATTTCGCTTCAAAATGGCCAAAAGTTGCAATACCCCCCCAAAGGAACAATTTCGCCTCAAAATGGCAAAAAATTGCAATACCCCCCCAAAGGAACAATTTCGCTTCAAAATGGCCAAAAGTTGCAACACCCCCCCAAAGGAACAATTTCGCCTCAAAATGGCAAAAAATTGCAAAACCCCCCGAAAGGATTTATTTCGCTTCAAAATGGCCAAAAGTTGCAATACCCCCCAAAAGGAACAATTTCGCCTCAAAATGGCAAAAAATTGCAATACCCTCCCAAAGGAACAATTTCTCCTCAAAATGCTGAAAAGTTGCAATACCCCCCGAAAGGAACAATTTCGCTTCAAAATGGCCAAAAGTTACAATACCCCCCCAAAGAAACAATTTCGCCTCAAAATGGCAAAAAATTGCAATACCCCCCAAAGGAACAATTTCGCTTCAAAATGGCCAAAAGTTGCAATACCCCCCAAAAGGAACAATTTCGCCTCAAAATGGCAAAAAATTGCAATACCCCCCCAAAGGAACAATTTCTCCTCAAAATGCTGAAAAGTTGCAATACCCCCCGAAAAGAACAATTTCGTCTCAAAATGGCCAAAAGTTGCAATACCCCCCCAAAGGAACAATTTCGCCTCAAAATGGCAAAAAATTGCAATACCCCCCAAAGGAACAATTTCGCTTCAAAATGGCCAAAAGTTGCAATACCCCCCCAAAGGAACAATTTCGCCTCAAAATGGCAAGAAATTGCAATACCCCCCGAAAGGAACAATTTCGCTTCAAAATGGCCAAAAGATGCAATACCCCCCCAAAGCAACAATTTCGCCTCAAAATGGCAAAAAATTGCAATACCCCCCAAAGGAACAATTTCGCTTCAAAATGACCAAAAGTTGCAATACCCCCCCAAAGGAACAATTTTGCCTCAAAATTGCAAAAAATTGCAATACCCCCCCAAATGAACAATTTCGCCTCAAAATGCCAAAAAGTTGCAATACCCCCCGAAAGGAACAATTTCGCTTCAAAATGGCCAAAAGTTGCAATACCCCCCCAAAGGAACAATTTCGCCTCAAAATGCCAAAAAGTTGCAATACCCCCCGAAAGGAACAATTTCGCTTCAAAATGGCCAAAAGTTGCAATACCCCCCCAAAGGAACAATTTCGCCTCAAAATGCCGAAAAGTTGCAATACCCCCCGAAAGGAACAATTTCGCCTCAAAATGGCAAAAAATTGCAATACCCCCCCAAAGGAACAATTTCGCCTCAAAATGCTGAAAAGTTGCAATACCCCCGAAAGGAACAATTTCGCTTCAAAATGGCCAAAAGTTGCAATACCCTTCCAAAGGAACAATTTCGCCTCAAAATGGCAAAAAATTGCAATACCCCCCCAAAGGAACAATTTCGCTTCAAAATGCTGAAAAGTTGCAATACCCCCGAAAGGAACAATTTCGCTTCAAAATGGCCAAAAGTTGCAATACCCTTCCAAAGGAACAATTTCGCCTCAAAATGGCAAAAAATTGCAATACCCCCCCAAAGGAACAATTTCGCTTCAAAATGCCGAAAAGTTGCAATACCCCCCCAAAAGGTACAATTTCGCTTCAAAATGGCCAAAAGTTGCAATACCCCCCCAAGGAACAATTTCACCTCAAAATGGCAAAAAATTGCAATACCCCCCCAAAGGAACAATTTCTCCTCAAAATGTTGAAAACTTGCAATACCCCCCAAAAGGAACAATTTCGCCTCAAAATGGCAAAAAATTGCAATACCCCCCCAAAGGAACAATTTCTCCTCAAAATGCTGAAAAGTTGCAATACCCCCCGAAAAGAACAATTTCGTCTCAAAATGGCCAAAAGTTGCAATACCCCCCCAAAGGAACAATTTCGCCTCAAAATGGCAAAAAATTGCAATACCCCCCAAAGGAACAATTTCGCTTCAAAATGGCCAAAAGTTGCAATACCCCCCCAAAGGAACAATTTCGCCTCAAAATGGCAAGAAATTGCAATACCCCCCGAAAGGAACAATTTCGCTTCAAAATGGCCAAAAGATGCAATACCCCCCCAAAGCAACAATTTCGCCTCAAAATGGCAAAAAATTGCAATACCCCCCAAAGGAACAATTTCGCTTCAAAATGACCAAAAGTTGCAATACCCCCCCAAAGGAACAATTTTGCCTCAAAATTGCAAAAAATTGCAATACCCCCCCAAATGAACAATTTCGCCTCAAAATGCCAAAAAGTTGCAATACCCCCCGAAAGGAACAATTTCGCTTCAAAATGGCCAAAAGTTGCAATACCCCCCCAAAGGAACAATTTCGCCTCAAAATGCCAAAAAGTTGCAATACCCCCCGAAAGGAACAATTTCGCTTCAAAATGGCCAAAAGTTGCAATACCCCCCCAAAGGAACAATTTCGCCTCAAAATGCCGAAAAGTTGCAATACCCCCCGAAAGGAACAATTTCGCCTCAAAATGGCAAAAAATTGCAATACCCCCCCAAAGGAACAATTTCGCCTCAAAATGCTGAAAAGTTGCAATACCCCCGAAAGGAACAATTTCGCTTCAAAATGGCCAAAAGTTGCAATACCCTTCCAAAGGAACAATTTCGCCTCAAAATGGCAAAAAATTGCAATACCCCCCCAAAGGAACAATTTCGCTTCAAAATGCTGAAAAGTTGCAATACCCCCGAAAGGAACAATTTCGCTTCAAAATGGCCAAAAGTTGCAATACCCTTCCAAAGGAACAATTTCGCCTCAAAATGGCAAAAAATTGCAATACCCCCCCAAAGGAACAATTTCGCTTCAAAATGCCGAAAAGTTGCAATACCCCCCCAAAAGGTACAATTTCGCTTCAAAATGGCCAAAAGTTGCAATACCCCCCCAAGGAACAATTTCACCTCAAAATGGCAAAAAATTGCAATACCCCCCCAAAGGAACAATTTCTCCTCAAAATGTTGAAAACTTGCAATACCCCCCGAAAGGAACAATTTCGCTTCAAAATGGCCAAAAGTTGCAATACCCCCCCAAAGGAACAATTTCGCCTCAAAATGGCAAAAAATTGCAATACCCCCCCAAAGGAACAATTTCGCTTCAAAATGGCCAAAAGTTGCAATACCCCCCCCAAAGCAACAATTTCGCGTCAAAATGGCAAAAAATTGCAATACCCCCCCAAAGGAACAATTTCGCTTCAAAATGGCCAAAAGTTGCAATACCCCCCCAAAGCAACAATTTCGCGTCAAAATGGCAAAAAATTGCAATACCCCCCCAAAGGAACAATTTCGCCTCAAAATGGCAAAAAATTGCAATACCACCCCAAATGAACAATTTCGCCTCAAAATGCCGAAAAGTTGCAATACCCCCCGAAAGGAACAATTTCGCTTCAAAATGGCCAAAAGTTGCAATACCCCCCCAAAGGAACAATTTCGCCTCAAAATGCTGAAAAGTTGCAATACCCCCGAAAGGAACAATTGCGCTTCAAAATGGCCAAAATTTGCAATACCCCCCAAAGGAACAATTTCGCCTCAAAATGGCAAAAAATTAGTAAACCCCCCCAAAGGAACAATTTCGCTTCAAAATGCCGAAAAGTTGCAATACCCCCCCAAAAGGTACAATTTCGCTTCAAAATGGCCAAAAGTTGCAATACCCCCCCAAAGGAACAATTTCGCCTCAAAATGGAAAAAAAATTGCAATACCCCCCCAAAGGAACAATTTCGCTTCAAAATGGCCAAAAGTTGCAATACCCCCCAAAGGAACAATTTCGCCACAAAATGGCAAAAAATTGCAATACCCCCCCAAAGGAACAATTTCGCTTCAAAATGGCCAAAAGTTGCAATACCCCCGAAAGGAACAATTTCGCTTCAAAATGGCCAAAAGTTGCAATACCCCCGAAAGGAACAATTTCGCTTCAAAATGGCCAAAAGTTGCAATACCCCCCCAAAGGAACAATTTCGCCTTAAAATGGCAAAAAATTGCAATACCCTCCCAAAGGAACAATTTCGCCTCAAATTGCCGAAAAGTTGCAATACCCCCCCAAAGGAACAATTTTGCCTCAAAATGCCGAAAAGTTGCAATACCCCCCGAAAGGAACAATTTCGCTTCAAAATGGCCAAAAGATGCAATACCCCCCCAAAGGAACAATTTCGCCTCAAAATGGCAAAAAATTGCAATACCCTCCCAAAGGAACAATTTCGCCTCAAAATGCCGAAAAGTTGCAATACCCCCGAAAGGAACAATTTCGCTTCAAAATGGCCAAAAGTTGCAATACCCTTCCAAAGGAACAATTTCGCCTCAAAATGGCAAAAAATTGCAATACCCCCCCAAAGGAACAATTTCGCTTCAAAATGCCGAAAAGTTGCAATACCCCCCCAAAAGGTACAATTTCGCTTCAAAATGGCCAAAAGTTGCAATACCCCCCCAAGGAACAATTTCACCTCAAAATGGCAAAAAATTGCAATACCCCCCCAAAGGAACAATTTCTCCTCAAAATGTTGAAAACTTGCAATACCCCCCGAAAGGAACAATTTCGCTTCAAAATGGCCAAAAGTTGCAATACCCCCCCAAAGGAACAATTTCGCCTCAAAATGGCAAAAAATTGCAATACCCCCCCAAAGGAACAATTTCGCTTCAAAATGGCCAAAAGTTGCAATACCCCCCCCAAAGCAACAATTTCGCGTCAAAATGGCAAAAAATTGCAATACCCCCCCAAAGGAACAATTTCGCTTCAAAATGGCCAAAAGTTGCAATACCCCCCCAAAGCAACAATTTCGCGTCAAAATGGCAAAAAATTGCAATACCCCCCCAAAGGAACAATTTCGCCTCAAAATGGCAAAAAATTGCAATACCACCCCAAATGAACAATTTCGCCTCAAAATGCCGAAAAGTTGCAATACCCCCCGAAAGGAACAATTTCGCTTCAAAATGGCCAAAAGTTGCAATACCCCCCCAAAGGAACAATTTCGCCTCAAAATGCTGAAAAGTTGCAATACCCCCGAAAGGAACAATTGCGCTTCAAAATTGCCAAAATTTGCAATACCCCCCAAAGGAACAATTTCGCCTCAAAATGGCAAAAAATTGCTAAAACCCCCCCAAAGGAACAATTTCGCTTCAAAATGCCGAAAAGTTGCAATACCCCCCCAAAAGGTACAATTTCGCTTCAAAATGGCCAAAAGTTGCAATACCCCCCCAAAGGAACAATTTCGCCTCAAAATGGAAAAAAAATTGCAATACCCCCCCAAAGGAACAATTTCGCTTCAAAATGGCCAAAAGTTGCAATACCCCCGAAAGGAACAATTTCGCTTCAAAATGGCCAAAAGTTGCAATACCCCCGAAAGGAACAATTTCGCTTCAAAATGGCCAAAAGTTGCAATACCCCCCCAAAGGAACAATTTCGCCTTAAAATGGCAAAAAATTGCAATACCCTCCCAAAGGAACAATTTCGCCTCAAATTGCCGAAAAGTTGCAATACCCCCCCAAAGGAACAATTTTGCCTCAAAATGCCGAAAAGTTGCAATACCCCCCGAAAGGAACAATTTCGCTTCAAAATGGCCAAAAGATGCAATACCCCCCCAAAGGAACAATTTCGCCTCAAAATGGCAAAAAATTGCAATACCCTCCCAAAGGAACAATTTCGCCTCAAAATGCCGAAAAGTTGCAATACCCCCCAAAGGAACAATTTTGACTCAAAATGCCGAAAAGTTGCAATACCCCCCGAAAGGAACAATTTCGCTTCAAAATGGCCAAAAGATGCAAAACCCCCCCAAAGCAACAATTTCGCCTCAAAATGAAAAAAAAATTGCAATACCCCCCCAAAGAAACAATTTCGCTTCAAAATGCCAAAAAGTTGCAATACCCCCCCAAAGGAACAATTTCACCTCAAAATGCCGAAAAGTTGCAATACCCCCCGAAAGGAACAATTTCGCTTCAAAATGGCCAAAAGTTGCAATAACCCCCCAAAGGAACAATTTCGCCTCAAAATGCCGAAAAGTTGCAATACCCCCCCAAAGGAACAATTTCGCCTCAAAATGGAAAAAAAAATTGCAATACCCCCAAAGGAACAATTTCGCCTCAAAATGCCGAAAAGTTTCAATACCCCCGAAAGGAACAATTTCGATTCAAAATGGTCAAAAGTTGCAATACCTCCCCAAAGGAACAATTTCGCTTCAAAATGGCCAAAAGTTACAATACCCCCCAAAGCAACAATTTCACCTCAAAATGGCCAAAAGATGCAATACCCCCTCAAAGCAACAATTTCGCCTCAAAATGGCAAAAAATTTCAATACCCCCCCAAAGGAACAATTTCGCCTCAAAATGGCCAAAAATTGCAATACCTCCCCAAAGGAACAATTTCGCCTCAAAATGCCGAAAAGTTGCAATACCCCCCGAAAGGAACAATTTCGCCTCAAAATGGCCAAAAATTGTAATACCCCCCCAAAGGAACAATTTCGCTTCAATATGGCCAAAAGTTGCAATACCCCCCCAAAGAAACAATTTCGCCTCAAAATGGCCAAAAATTGCAATACCCCCCGAAAGGAACAATTTCGCTTCAAAATGGCCAAAAGTTGCAATACCCCCCAAAAGGAACAATTTCGCCTCAAAATGGCAAAAAATTGCAATACCCCCCCAAAGGAACAATTTCTCCTCAAAATGCTGAAAAGTTGCAATACCCCCCGAAAGGAACAATTTCGCTTCAAAATGGCCAAAAGTTGCAACACCCCCAAAAGGAACAATTTCGCCTCAAAATGGCAAAAAATTGCAATACCCCCCCGAAAGGAACAATTTCGCTTCAAAATGGCCAAAAGATGCAATACCCCCCCAAAGCAACAATTTCGCCTCAAAATGGCAAAAAATTGCAATTCCCCCCCAAAGGAACAATTTCACTTCAAAATGGCCAAAAGTTGCAATACCCCCCCAAGGAACAATTTCGCCTCAAAATGGCAAAAAATTGCAATACCCCCCCAAAGGAACAATTTCGCCTCAAAATGGCAAAAAATTGCAATACCCCCCCAAAGGAACAATTTCGCCTCAAAATGCTGAAAAGTTGCAATACCCCTGAAAGGAACAATTTCGCTTCAAAATGGCCAAAAGTTGCAATACCCCCCCAAAGGAACAATTTCGCCTCAAAATGGCAAAAAATTGCAATACCCCCCCAAAGGAACAATTTCGCCTCAAAATGCTGAAAAGTTGCAATACCCCTGAAAGGAACAATTTCGCTTCAAAATGGCCAAAAGTTGCAATACCCCCCCAAAGGAACAATTTCGCCTCAAAATGGCAAAAAATTGCAATACCCCCCCAAAGGAACAATTTCGCTTCAAAATGCCGAAAAGTTGCAATACCCCCCCAAAAGGTACAATTTCGCTTCAAAATGGCCAAAGGTTGCAATACCCCCCAAAGGAACAATTTCGCCTCAAAATGGCAAAAAATTGCAATACCCCCCCAAAGGAACAATTTCGCTTCAAAATGGCCAAAAGTTGCAATACCCCCCCAAAGCAACAATTTCGCCTCAAAATGGCAAAAAATTGCAATACCCCCCCAAAGGAACAATTTCGCTTCAAAATGACCAAAAGTTGCAATACCCCCCCAAAGGAACAATTTCGCCTCAAAATGGCAAAAAATTGCAATACCACCCCAAATGAACAATTTCGCCTTAAAATGGCAAAAAATTGCAATACCCTCCAAAAGGAAGAATTTCGCCTCAAATTGCCGAAAAGTTGCAATACCCCCCCAAAGGAACAATTTCGCTTCAAAATGGCCAAAAGTTGCAATACCCCCCCAAAGGAACAATTTCGCCTCAAAATGGAAAAAAAATTGCAATACCCCCCGAAAGGAACAATTTCGCTTCAAAATAGCCAAAAGATGCAATACCCCCCCAAAGCAACAATTTCGCCTCAAAATAGCCAAAAGATGCAATACCCCCCCAAAGCAACAATTTCGCCTCAAAATGCCGAAAAGTTGCAATACCCCCCGAAAGGAACAATTTCGCTTCAAAATGGCCAAAAGTTGCAATACCCCCCAAAGGAACAATTTCGCCTCAAAATGGCAAAAAGTTGCAATACCCCCCCAAAGGAACAATTTCGCCTCAAAATGGCAAAAAATTGCAATAACCCCCCAAAGGAACAATTTCGCTTCAAAATGGCCAAAAGTTGCAATACCCCCCCAAAGGAACAATTTCACCTCAAAATGGCAAAAAATTGCAATACCCTCCCAAAGGAAAAATTTCGCCTCAAAATGCCGAAAAGTTGCAATACCCCCCCAAAGGAACAATTTCGCTTCAAAATGGCCAAAAGTTGCAATACCCCCCCAAAGGAACAATTTCGCTTCAAAATGGCCAAAAGTTGCAATACCCCCCAAAGGAACAATTTCTCCTCAAAATGGCCAAAAGATGCAATACCCCCCTAAAGCAACAATTTCGCCTCAAAATGGAAAAAAATTGCAATACCCCCCCAAAGGAACAATTTCGCCTCAAAATGCCGAAAAGTTGCAATACCCCCCGAAAGGAACAATTTCGCTTCAAAATAGCCAAAAGTTGCAATACCCCCCCAAAGGAACAATTTCCCCTCAAAATGCCGAAAAGTTGCAATACCCCCGAAAGGAACAATTTCGCTTCAAAATGGCCAAAAGATGCAATACCCCCCCAAAGCAACAATTTCGCCTCAAAATGGCAAAAAATTGCAATACCCCCAAAGGAACAATTTCGCCTCAAAATGGCAAAAAATTGCAATACCCCCCCAAAGGAACAATTTCGCCTCAAAATGCCGAAAAGTTGCAATACCCCCCCAAAGGAAAAATTTCGCTTCAAAATGGCCAAAAGTTGCAATACCCCCCCAAAGGAACAATTTCACCTCAAAATGGCAAAAAATTGCAATACCCTCCCAAAGGAAAAATTTCGCCTCAAAATGCCGAAAAGTTGCAATACCCCCCCAAAGGAACAATTTCGCTTCAAAATGGCCAAAAGTAGCAATACCCCCCCAAAGGAACAATTTCGCTTCAAAATGGCCAAAAGTTGCAATACCCCCCCAAAGGAACAATTTCACCTTAAAATAGCAAAAAATTGCAATACCCTCCCAAAGGAAAAATTTCGCCTCAAAATGCCGAAAAGTTGCAATACCCCCCCAAAGGAACAATTTCGCTTCAAAATGGCCAAAAGTTGCAATACCCCCCCGAAAGGAACAATTTCGCTTCAAAATGGCCAAAAGTTGCAATACCCCCCCAAAGGAACAATTTCGCCTCAAAATGGCAAAAAATTGCAATACCCCCCCAAAGGAACAATTTCGCCTCAAAATGCCGAAAAGTTGCAATACCCCCCCAAAGGAACAATTTCGCTTCAAAATGGCCAAAAGTTGAAATACCCCCCCCACAGGAAAAATTTCGCCTCAAAATGAAAAAAAAAATTGCAATACCCCCCCAAAGGAACAATTTCGCCTCAAAATGCCGAAAAGTTGCAATACCCCCCGAAAGGAACAATTTCGCTTCAAAATGGCCAAAAGATGCAAAACCCCCCCAAAGCAACAATTTCGCCTCAAAATGAAAAAAAAATTGCAATACCCCCCCAAAGAAACAATTTCGCTTCAAAATGCCAAAAAGTTGCAATACCCCCCCAAAGGAACAATTTCACCTCAAAATGCCGAAAAGTTGCAATACCCCCCGAAAGGAACAATTTCGCTTCAAAATGGCCAAAAGTTGCAATAACCCCCCAAAGGAACAATTTCGCCTCAAAATGCCGAAAAGTTGCAATACCCCCCAAAAGGAACAATTTCGCTTCAAAATGGCCAAAAGTTGCAATACCCCCCCAAAGGAACAATTTCGCCTCAAAATGGAAAAAAAAATTGCAATACCCCCAAAGGAACAATTTCGCCTCAAAATGCCGAAAAGTTTCAATACCCCCGAAAGGAACAATTTCGATTCAAAATGGTCAAAAGTTGCAATACCTCCCCAAAGGAACAATTTCGCTTCAAAATGGCCAAAAGTTACAATACCCCCCAAAGCAACAATTTCACCTCAAAATGGCCAAAAGATGCAATACCCCCTCAAAGCAACAATTTCGCCTCAAAATGGCAAAAAATTTCAATACCCCCCCAAAGGAACAATTTCGCCTCAAAATGGCCAAAAATTGCAATACCTCCCCAAAGGAACAATTTCGCCTCAAAATGCCGAAAAGTTGCAATACCCCCCGAAAGGAACAATTTCGCCTCAAAATGGCCAAAAATTGTAATACCCCCCCAAAGGAACAATTTCGCTTCAATATGGCCAAAAGTTGCAATACCCCCCCAAAGAAACAATTTCGCCTCAAAATGGCCAAAAATTGCAATACCCCCCGAAAGGAACAATTTCGCTTCAAAATGGCCAAAAGTTGCAATACCCCCCAAAAGGAACAATTTCGCCTCAAAATGGCAAAAAATTGCAATACCCCCCCAAAGGAACAATTTCTCCTCAAAATGCTGAAAAGTTGCAATACCCCCCGAAAGGAACAATTTCGCTTCAAAATGGCCAAAAGTTGCAATACCCCCAAAAGGAACAATTTCGCCTCAAAATGGCAAAAAATTGCAATACCCCCCCGAAAGGAACAATTTCGCTTCAAAATGGCCAAAAGATGCAATACCCCCCCAAAGCAACAATTTCGCCTCAAAATGGCAAAAAATTGCAATTCCCCCCCAAAGGAACAATTTCACTTCAAAATGGCCAAAAGTTGCAATACCCCCCCAAGGAACAATTTCGCCTCAAAATGGCAAAAAATTGCAATACCCCCCCAAAGGAACAATTTCGCCTCAAAATGCTGAAAAGTTGCAATACCCCTGAAAGGAACAATTTCGCTTCAAAATGGCCAAAAGTTGCAATACCCCCCCAAAGGAACAATTTCGCCTCAAAATGGAAAAAAAATTGCAATACCCCCCGAAAGGAACAATTTCGCTTCAAAATAGCCAAAAGATGCAATACCCCCCCAAAGCAACAATTTCGCCTCAAAATAGCCAAAAGATGCAATACCCCCCCAAAGCAACAATTTCGCCTCAAAATGCCGAAAAGTTGCAATACCCCCCGAAAGGAACAATTTCGCTTCAAAATGGCCAAAAGTTGCAATACCCCCCAAAGGAACAATTTCGCCTCAAAATGGCAAAAAGTTGCAATACCCCCCCAAAGGAACAATTTCGCCTCAAAATGGCAAAAAATTGCAATAACCCCCCAAAGGAACAATTTCGCTTCAAAATGGCCAAAAGTTGCAATACCCCCCCAAAGGAACAATTTCACCTCAAAATGGCAAAAAATTGCAATACCCTCCCAAAGGAAAAATTTCGCCTCAAAATGCCGAAAAGTTGCAATACCCCCCCAAAGGAACAATTTCGCTTCAAAATGGCCAAAAGTTGCAATACCCCCCCAAAGGAACAATTTCGCTTCAAAATGGCCAAAAGTTGCAATACCCCCCAAAGGAACAATTTCTCCTCAAAATGGCCAAAAGATGCAATACCCCCCTAAAGCAACAATTTCGCCTCAAAATGGAAAAAAATTGCAATACCCCCCCAAAGGAACAATTTCGCCTCAAAATGCCGAAAAGTTGCAATACCCCCCGAAAGGAACAATTTCGCTTCAAAATAGCCAAAAGTTGCAATACCCCCCCAAAGGAACAATTTCCCCTCAAAATGCCGAAAAGTTGCAATACCCCCGAAAGGAACAATTTCGCTTCAAAATGGCCAAAAGATGCAATACCCCCCCAAAGCAACAATTTCGCCTCAAAATGGCAAAAAATTGCAATACCCCCAAAGGAACAATTTCGCCTCAAAATGGCAAAAAATTGCAATACCCCCCCAAAGGAACAATTTCGCCTCAAAATGCCGAAAAGTTGCAATACCCCCCCAAAGGAAAAATTTCGCTTCAAAATGGCCAAAAGTTGCAATACCCCCCCAAAGGAACAATTTCACCTCAAAATGGCAAAAAATTGCAATACCCTCCCAAAGGAAAAATTTCGCCTCAAAATGCCGAAAAGTTGCAATACCCCCCCAAAGGAACAATTTCGCTTCAAAATGGCCAAAAGTAGCAATACCCCCCCAAAGGAACAATTTCGCTTCAAAATGGCCAAAAGTTGCAATACCCCCCCAAAGGAACAATTTCACCTTAAAATAGCAAAAAATTGCAATACCCTCCCAAAGGAAAAATTTCGCCTCAAAATGCCGAAAAGTTGCAATACCCCCCCAAAGGAACAATTTCGCTTCAAAATGGCCAAAAGTTGCAATACCCCCCCGAAAGGAACAATTTCGCTTCAAAATGGCCAAAAGTTGCAATACCCCCCCAAAGGAACAATTTCGCCTCAAAATGGCAAAAAATTGCAATACCCCCCCAAAGGAACAATTTCGCCTCAAAATGCCGAAAAGTTGCAATACCCCCCCAAAGGAACAATTTCGCTTCAAAATGGCCAAAAGTTGAAATACCCCCCCCACAGGAAAAATTTCGCCTCAAAATGAAAAAAAAAATTGCAATACCCCCCCAAAGGAACAATTTCGCCTCAAAATGCCGAAAAGTTGCAATACCCCCCGAAAGGAACAATTTCGCTTCAAAATGGCCAAAAGATGCAAAACCCCCCCAAAGCAACAATTTCGCCTCAAAATGAAAAAAAAATTGCAATACCCCCCCAAAGAAACAATTTCGCTTCAAAATGCCAAAAAGTTGCAATACCCCCCCAAAGGAACAATTTCACCTCAAAATGCCGAAAAGTTGCAATACCCCCCGAAAGGAACAATTTCGCTTCAAAATGGCCAAAAGTTGCAATAACCCCCCAAAGGAACAATTTCGCCTCAAAATGCCGAAAAGTTGCAATACCCCCCAAAAGGAACAATTTCGCTTCAAAATGGCCAAAAGTTGCAATACCCCCCCAAAGGAACAATTTCGCCTCAAAATGGAAAAAAAAATTGCAATACCCCCAAAGGAACAATTTCGCCTCAAAATGCCGAAAAGTTTCAATACCCCCGAAAGGAACAATTTCGATTCAAAATGGTCAAAAGTTGCAATACCTCCCCAAAGGAACAATTTCGCTTCAAAATGGCCAAAAGTTACAATACCCCCCAAAGCAACAATTTCACCTCAAAATGGCCAAAAGATGCAATACCCCCTCAAAGCAACAATTTCGCCTCAAAATGGCAAAAAATTTCAATACCCCCCCAAAGGAACAATTTCGCCTCAAAATGGCCAAAAATTGCAATACCTCCCCAAAGGAACAATTTCGCCTCAAAATGCCGAAAAGTTGCAATACCCCCCGAAAGGAACAATTTCGCCTCAAAATGGCCAAAAATTGTAATACCCCCCCAAAGGAACAATTTCGCTTCAATATGGCCAAAAGTTGCAATACCCCCCCAAAGAAACAATTTCGCCTCAAAATGGCCAAAAATTGCAATACCCCCCGAAAGGAACAATTTCGCTTCAAAATGGCCAAAAGTTGCAATACCCCCCAAAAGGAACAATTTCGCCTCAAAATGGCAAAAAATTGCAATACCCCCCCAAAGGAACAATTTCTCCTCAAAATGCTGAAAAGTTGCAATACCCCCCGAAAGGAACAATTTCGCTTCAAAATGGCCAAAAGTTGCAATACCCCCAAAAGGAACAATTTCGCCTCAAAATGGCAAAAAATTGCAATACCCCCCCGAAAGGAACAATTTCGCTTCAAAATGGCCAAAAGATGCAATACCCCCCCAAAGCAACAATTTCGCCTCAAAATGGCAAAAAATTGCAATTCCCCCCCAAAGGAACAATTTCACTTCAAAATGGCCAAAAGTTGCAATACCCCCCCAAGGAACAATTTCGCCTCAAAATGGCAAAAAATTGCAATACCCCCCCAAAGGAACAATTTCGCCTCAAAATGCTGAAAAGTTGCAATACCCCTGAAAGGAACAATTTCGCTTCAAAATGGCCAAAAGTTGCAATACCCCCCCAAAGGAACAATTTCGCCTCAAAATGGCAAAAAATTGCAATACCCCCCCAAAGGAACAATTTCGCTTCAAAATGCCGAAAAGTTGCAATACCCCCCCAAAAGGTACAATTTCGCTTCAAAATGGCCAAAGGTTGCAATACCCCCCAAAGGAACAATTTCGCCTCAAAATGGCAAAAAATTGCAATACCCCCCCAAAGGAACAATTTCGCTTCAAAATGGCCAAAAGTTGCAATACCCCCCCAAAGCAACAATTTCGCCTCAAAATGGCAAAAAATTGCAATACCCCCCCAAAGGAACAATTTCGCTTCAAAATGACCAAAAGTTGCAATACCCCCCCAAAGGAACAATTTCGCCTCAAAATGGCAAAAAATTGCAATACCACCCCAAATGAACAATTTCGCCTTAAAATGGCAAAAAATTGCAATACCCTCCAAAAGGAAGAATTTCGCCTCAAATTGCCGAAAAGTTGCAATACCCCCCCAAAGGAACAATTTCGCTTCAAAATGGCCAAAAGTTGCAATACCCCCCCAAAGGAACAATTTCGCCTCAAAATGGAAAAAAAATTGCAATCCCCCCCGAAAGGAACAATTTCGCTTCAAAATGGCCAAAAGTTGCAATACCCCCCCAAAGCAACAATTTCCCCTCAAAATGCCGAAAAGTTGCAATACCCCCCGAAAGGAACAATTTCGCTTCAAAATAGCCAAAAGATGCAATACCCCCCCAAAGCAACAATTTCGCCTCAAAATAGCCAAAAGATGCAATACCCCCCCAAAGCAACAATTTCGCCTCAAAATGCCGAAAAGTTGCAATACCCCCCGAAAGGAACAATTTCGCTTCAAAATGGCCAAAAGTTGCAATACCCCCCAAAGGAACAATTTCGCCTCAAAATGGCAAAAAGTTGCAATACCCCCCCAAAGGAACAATTTCGCCTCAAAATGGCAAAAAATTGCAATAACCCCCCAAAGGAACAATTTCGCTTCAAAATGGCCAAAAGTTGCAATACCCCCCCAAAGGAACAATTTCACCTCAAAATGGCAAAAAATTGCAATACCCTCCCAAAGGAAAAATTTCGCCTCAAAATGCCGAAAAGTTGCAATACCCCCCCAAAGGAACAATTTCGCTTCAAAATGGCCAAAAGTTGCAATACCCCCCCAAAGGAACAATTTCGCTTCAAAATGGCCAAAAGTTGCAATACCCCCCAAAGGAACAATTTCTCCTCAAAATGGCCAAAAGATGCAATACCCCCTAAAGCAACAATTTCGCCTCAAAATGGAAAAAAATTGCAATACCCCCCCAAAGGAACAATTTCGCCTCAAAATGCCGAAAAGTTGCAATACCCCCCGAAAGGAACAATTTCGCTTCAAAATGGCCAAAAGTTCCAATACCCCCCCAAAAGGAACAATTTCGCCTCAAAATGCCGAAAAGTTGCAATACCCCCCGAAAGGAACAATTTCGCTTCAAAATGGCCAAAAGTTGCAATACCCCCCCAAAGGAACAATTTCGCCTCAAAATGGCCAAAAGTTGCAATACCCCCCCAAAAGGTACAATTTCGCTTCAAAATGGCCAAAAGTTGCAATACCCCCCCAAGGAACAATTTCGCCTCAAAATGGCAAAACATTGCAATACCCCCCCAAAGGAACAATTTCTCCTCAAAATGTTGAAAACTTGCAATACCCCCCGAAAGGAACAATTTCGCTTCAAAATGGCCAAAAGTTGCAATACCCCCCCAAAGGAACAATTTCGCCTCAAAATGGAAAAAAAATTGCAATACCCCCCCAAAGGAACAATTTCGCTTCAAAATGGCCAAAAGTTGCAATACCCCCCAAAGGAACAATTTCGCCACAAAATGGCAAAAAATTGCAATACCCCCCCAAAGGAACAATTTCGCTTCAAAATGGCCAAAAGTTGCAATACCCCCGAAAGGAACAATTTCGCTTCAAAATGGCCAAAAGTTGCAATACCCCCGAAAGGAACAATTTCGCTTCAAAATGGCCAAAAGTTGCAATACCCCCCCAAAGGAACAATTTCGCCTTAAAATGGCAAAAAATTGCAATACCCTCCCAAAGGAACAATTTCGCCTCAAATTGCCGAAAAGTTGCAATACCCCCCAAAGGAACAATTTTGCCTCAAAATGACGAAAAGTTGCAATACCCCCCGAAAGGAACAATTTCGCTTCAAAATGGCCAAAAGATGCAATACCCCCCCAAAGGAACAATTTCGCCTCAAAATGGCAAAAAATTGCAATACCCTCCCAAAGGAACAATTTCGCCTCAAAATGCCGAAAAGTTGCAATACCCCCCAAAGGAACAATTTCGCCTCAAAATGCCGAAAAGTTGCAATACCCCCCGAAAGGAACAATTTCGCTTCAAAATGGCCAAAAGATGCAAAACCTCCCCAAAGCAACAATTTCGCCTCAAAATGAAAAAAAAATTGCAATACCCCCCCAAAGGAACAATTTCGCTTCAAAATGCCAAAAAGTTGCAATACCCCCCCAAAGGAACATTTTCGCCTCAAAATGGAAAAAAAATTGCAATACCCCCCCAAAGGAACAATTTCACCTCAAAATGCCGAAAAGTTGCAATACCCCCCGAAAGGAACAATTTCGCTTCAAAATGGCCAAAAGTTGCAATAACCCCCCAAAGGAACAATTTCGCCTCAAAATGCCGAAAAGTTGCAATACCCCCCAAAAGGAACAATTTCGCTTCAAAATGGCCAAAAGTTGCAATACCCCCCCAAAGGAACAATTTCGCCTCAAAATGGAAAAAAAAATTGCAATACCCCCAAAGGAACAATTTCGCCTCAAAATGCCGAAAAGTTTCAATACCCCCGAAAGGAACAATTTCGATTCAAAATGGTCAAAAGTTGCAATACCTCCCCAAAGGAACAATTTCGCTTCAAAATGGCCAAAAGTTACAATACCCCCCAAAGCAACAATTTCACCTCAAAATGGCCAAAAGATGCAATACCCCCTCAAAGCAACAATTTCGCCTCAAAATGGCAAAAAATTGCAATACCCCCCCAAAGGAACAATTTCGCCTCAAAATGGCCAAAAATTGCAATACCTCCCCAAAGGAACAATTTCGCCTCAAAATGCCGAAAAGTTGCAATACCCCCCGAAAGGAACAATTTCGCCTCAAAATGGCCAAAAATTGCAATACCCCCCGAAAGGAACAATTTCGCTTCAAAATGGCCAAAAGTTGCAATACCCCCCAAAAGGAACAATTTCGCCTCAAAATGGCAAAAAATTGCAATACCCCCCCAAAGGAACAATTTCTCCTCAAAATGCTGAAAAGTTGCAATACCCCCCGAAAGGAACAATTTCGCTTCAAAATGGCCAAAAGTTGCAATACCCCCAAAAGGAACAATTTCGCCTCAAAATGGCAAAAAATTGCAATACCCCCCCGAAAGGAACAATTTCGCTTCAAAATGGCCAAAAGATGCAATACCCCCCCAAAGCAACAATTTCGCCTCAAAATGGCAAAAAATTGCAATTCCCCCCCAAAGGAACAATTTCACTTCAAAATGGCCAAAAGTTGCAATACCCCCCCAAGGAACAATTTCGCCTCAAAATGGCAAAAAATTGCAATACCCCCCCAAAGGAACAATTTCGCCTCAAAATGGCAAAAAATTGCAATACCCCCCCAAAGGAACAATTTCGCCTCAAAATGCTGAAAAGTTGCAATACCCCTGAAAGGAACAATTTCGCTTCAAAATGGCCAAAAGTTGCAATACCCCCCCAAAGGAACAATTTCGCCTCAAAATGGCAAAAAATTGCAATACCCCCCCAAAGGAACAATTTCGCTTCAAAATGCCGAAAAGTTGCAATACCCCCCCAAAAGGTACAATTTCGCTTCAAAATGGCCAAAGGTTGCAATACCCCCCCAAAGGAACAATTTCGCTTCAAAATGGCCAAAAGTTGCAATACCCCCCCAAAGGAACAATTTCGCCTCAAAATGGCAAAAAATTGCAATACCCCCCAAATGAACAATTTCGCCTTAAAATGGCAAAAAATTGCAATACCCTCCAAAAGGAAGAATTTCGCCTCAAATTGCCGAAAAGTTGCAATACCCCCCCAAAGGAACAATTTCGCTTCAAAATGGCCAAAAGTTGCAATACCCCCCCAAAGGAACAATTTCGCCTCAAAATGGAAAAAAAATTGCAATCCCCCCCGAAAGGAACAATTTCGCTTCAAAATGGCCAAAAGTTGCAATACCCCCCCAAAGCAACAATTTCCCCTCAAAATGCCGAAAAGTTGCAATACCCCCCGAAAGGAACAATTTTGCTTCAAAATAGCCAAAAGATGCAATACCCCCCCAAAGCAACAATTTCGCCTCAAAATAGCCAAAAGATGCAATACCCCCCCAAAGCAACAATTTCGCCTCAAAATGCCGAAAAGTTGCAATACCCCCCGAAAGGAACAATTTCGCTTCAAAATGGCCAAAAGTTGCAATACCCCCCAAAGGAACAATTTCGCCTCAAAATGGCAAAAAGTTGCAATACCCCCCCAAAGGAACAATTTCGCCTCAAAATGGCAAAAAATTGCAATAACCCCCCAAAGGAACAATTTCGCTTCAAAATGGCCAAAAGTTGCAATACCCCCCCCAAAGGAACAATTTCACCTCAAAATGGCAAAAAATTGCAATACCCTCCCAAAGGAAAAATTTCGCCTCAAAATGCCGAAAAGTTGCAATACCCCCCCAAAGGAACAATTTCGCTTCAAAATGGCCAAAAGTTGCAATACCCCCCCAAAGGAACAATTTCGCTTCAAAATGGCCAAAAGTTGCGATACCCCCCAAAGGAACAATTTCTCCTCAAAATGGCCAAAAGATGCAATACCCCCCTAAAGCAACAATTTCGCCTCAAAATGGAAAAAAATTGCAATACCCCCCCAAAGGAACAATTTCGCCTCAAAATGCCGAAAAGTTGCAATACCCCCCGAAAGGAACAATTTCGCTTCAAAATGGCCAAAAGTTCCAATACCCCCCCAAAAGGAACAATTTCGCCTCAAAATGCTGAAAAGTTGCAATACCCCCCGAAAGGAACAATTTCGCTTCAAAATGGCCGAAAGTTGCAATACCCCCCCAAAGGAACAATTTCGCCTCAAAATGGCCAAAAGTTGCAATACCCCCCCAAAAGGTACAATTTCGCTTCAAAATGGCCAAAAGTTGCAATACCCCCCCAAGGAACAATTTCGCCTCAAAATGGCAAAAAATTGCAATACCCCCCCAAAGGAACAA